>NC_090933.1:813238704-813541735 GCF_040938575.1 Ambystoma mexicanum | reverse complement strand
TGTAGTCTATTCATGTTGTCTAGAAGTTCTGTTCATTTCAATGGTTGATTGGCTATGTATGTGCTCTCAAAATGATAAGACAGAAAACGTGTTGTTTATTTTGTTGATGGATTGATTATTAAAACAAAATTCTGATTTTGTTGATGGATGCATGACTAAAAAATTATATATTGAGTGTTTTATGATGGATTAAAAAATTCACATTTTTAAAATGTCTTCTTCAGTAATTATTATTAAAAAACACTCAGGGCATAGTGGCAATTCATGTAGAACAGTAATGCTTAAATAATAGACACATGCGGGTGGAGTGTCCAATGAAAAGTCAAATATGCTATGGTATAGGGTATTCAACTACAACATGCAGCGTAAAACCATAATTGTAGCCTCAAATTCCTAAACGCCTCTATAATGCTAAGTGCAATATCCAGTATGTAATGTGCAATGTGCAATTAGCAAAGAAGTAAACATGATAGCTGAAACAGTAGGTCATATATAGCAGCCTCGAATTTCTGAAAACCTCTAAAGTGCAAAGTGCAATGTACAGTGTGCAATGTGTAATGTGCAAACAGCAAAGAAATGAACATAATAGCTGAAACAAAATGTTGCCTTATTCTAAAATGCAAAGTGCAATAAGGCATAAAAACAGCTTCAGGAATCATATTTAAAATAGGACCTTGGTCATACCCAAGAGAAATGTGCTAATTCATTGGTCAGAGTTCTAAGTTAATTCCATAATATGAAAACCTGAGTGCACTATCCAATTGATAGAAACCATGCACACTTGCAGCATATGCTAAAACATCTCAGATTGCAAGGACCTCATCAGTGCGCAATAGAATAGCACATCGCTCATGGCCTACCCATGGAAAGGTACGTTCAACAAAACTCTGACTGTACTGGGATGCAAAGTGCAGAGAGCCATCTAATTCGCGATATCTGGAGACTAGCTTCAAGAATTCTGTTCCGGATACACTTACTAAATGTGCATGTTGCATTATACGATTAGCTGATGACAAGCCTGAAGATGATACAGTAACGACATTACAAATTCCAGAGACCTTCTAGCTGGGGAAATGCACGACTCTAATAGCATATATAAAGTGAGAACTCACGCCCAGGATCATGGGATGCTGGAGTGGTGACCAGCTAGTTGGCTCATTTTTAAGCTAGCCTCCATCCATCACTACGCTAACACACGAATATATGGAATAGTTCAGGATACCATAGTGTTATAGCCCAAACAGGGTGCGGGCAAAGAAAAGAAAAAAGAGGGGAAACGTGTTGAAAGAATGAGTTGAGGCATAGGGAAAGAAAATACTGTGCAATTTACAAACAAACAGACACTGTGAAAAACCATCAATAAATCATAAAAAATATAAAATGAAGCTAATTCTTCTATCAAAAGTAATTAGAATGAAAAATTCTATTGGAGAGAAGAAGTGAAAAAAATACCCACATCAACTTATGTTCCCATAGTTAAAGGAATACTGAAAGGCAAGAAGAGGAAGTCGGAAATAATATTAGCAGAAAAAAACATAGAAAGAAAACCCAAAAATAAACAAATCTGACAGTGCAGTAAGAATAAACAGAAACGGAACACAGCCAGCACGACATCCACATTTCATGTTGCATAATATATTACAGATATTACGGGGCCCTTTGTAAATTTGGTGTAAATCCATCCAGTACTTTAAAAAACAATGGCCAAAAACGAAGTCAAAATACTGATATCTGGGTCCAGTCTGAAGATTCACTTCCCAATTCCGAGTCTGCGGACACAACTGGGCCAATCAGGGTATGACCCCACTGATTGGATGGTGAAAAATGTGAGCTGGGTCATATTTCTTGAAATGGACGCCATGTTGGATCCGAAGACAGCCAAATGTGTCCTTCTTTTCTCATTTCCAGTGTTATGGTAATGAAACACAGCTTTCCTTAAACTTCCCTGACCTCATTTCTACTCCTCGTTTTTTATCCCTGATTGTCTGACCGCCATTGAGGCATTGTATGCGACTAATAATCTCTGTGTTAATACCAGTAAGACAAAGATCTTTATTATTGTGACACATGTGCCCTGTTTTTCAACTACCCTCTGGCCGCTGTCTTTGTGCCCCATACTCATACAATCCTTTGAGGCCAAAAACATTGGGGTCATCTTCAAGTTTTCTCTCTCCTTTACGCCTTACATTTTGGAGCTTGTAAACAAAGCATGTGCTTTCAGTTTACCTTCTTACAGGCATTGTACCATTCTTCATCTTCCCCCAGAAGGTGAAGGTCTGTAGAACCCTAGTCCTGTATAGGCTGGGCTACTGCAACATCTTCTTCCTTAACCACCCTCTTTGCTGTCTATGCACCCTTCGGCTGATGTAGAATAGGGTTGCAATACTTGTTCTTGGTCTGGAGCCCTAAAATGTGTACATTGGCTCCTGCGACTTGCAATTGTGAAATTCTAGATCCTCTGTATGATTGACAAGGCTTTCTGGGGCCTAAGACTACAATATGTACAACTTTGTTTCCCTAAATACTGGCCTGCTAGAGCCCTCTGCTGCTGTAACTCCAAAACCCTGCTTGTCAAATGCTTTTTGAAACAGAGAGCGGGAGGCATGTCTCTCTCCTCTATCCATGCTTCTCTTCGGAACAGTCTTCCTGCTCCTCTTAAACTTGAGCTGGACTTCCTTAAGGTCTGGAAACTTCTGAAAACTCTGCTTTTGTGTTCTACTTTTATTTAATCCCTTCCCTGCTAACTCATTCCACTGCCACTAAGCCTATGTCTAGTCAACACCAGTAAACCCCTCCCCCTCCATAACTGCCCTTGCAGATCTACCGCCTGGTGGCTTTGTACCAAACCATGAGACTCTTCTGCACCAGCAAATATCAAGTGGCCCCCTACTTTGCCATGTCTTGACACTTTCCTTCTGGGCTCCTATCTGCACTTACTAATACCTACTTATCTTTCCGTTGATGCAGTTGTTTTACTGTACAATGCATGTGTGCATTTATAGCAGCAGTGTGTACAATTCTTTCAGATAAGTAAGGGAAATGCATATGCTAAAGATATGTAGAACACCTTTAAGTGGCAGTTGGTGGATGAAAGTTTAATATGTTGATAGGGATATAGGTATAGTTTTCTGAACTAATTAGTGGATATATGTGTGACTTTTTGAAAGCAGGCTATGAGTGAGTGTTCAAACATAACAGTAAAGAGAGTAGAAGGGCTGTCTTGTGCGATGGTGTGCATGTGCAATCTTTTTTTTTTTTTTAATGATGCATTGCATGGAGAGGGGAGTGCGGAGATCGCAGATAGTCATGAAGGTCCATGGATTATGGTTTTATTGTATGCTAGAGAAAAGCATTTGGGACAGAAAATTGTTTTTCTCTAGTGATATCTGGGTCCGGTCTGTGGATGAATTTGCTGATTCGGAGTCCATGGATCCACCAAGTGTGCAGTCAATTTTACTGTCTGCAGATGTCACTTGGAATGGGGGGTTCTGGGCGAGTCTTGTTATTTGAAGGTGTATTGTGCTTACTTGTTATATGGTTTAATTCTATTGTGGTGGTTGTGGCTAGTGGCCAGATTCTTGGGGCAAATAGTAATATTGTACAGGAGTATGGATCGACCTCTGAACGGGCCCATGATATTCAGAGCTCGCCCTCCAGTACCTTCAGATGAGATAGCTGCACCTTGAGGAGGATGGGGTGCAGGATTCTCTTACTCCGACACTAATCAATAAGGACAAGTCAATGGTTTGGCAAAGGGAAGTCCGTTTAATGACAAGTACAAAAAACAGGGAAACAAATGGAAATCAGCAGTGATGCGATCGCCCGTCTCGCTTCAACTCCCAAATTCTTCATTCAGACAGCAATTCCTATAAGCAAAATTCGTCCTCATTGACGTGTAACACTCAAAGTTTGTCATGCAATTCTATTGGTCGGGAAAGGTAATTTAAGTATAGGTGCTATATCTGTATATGGCAACATAGTGTGAGGATTGGATAATTCTTATCGGGTGGGCGTCTACGCCCATCCCTCTACATCACTCGTGATAGACGTCACTACAAGTACGACGTCTCATTGGTTCTACTAGCTATAGCACCCTAGATTATTTGGTACATTGTGATTGGGTAGGTTACACCCCTAGACATAAATCTCCACTTTAATTAGCAGGATGCAGAATGGACACCCAGATGTGGTGTGCCCCAAGATTCACCCTGCCTCCCTTCCATCAATCAGTACTTTAGGGCTATATGTCAATTAGGTGGCTGAGGTTGGACTCGAAACTGTAGCTTCTTATCAGGAAAAATGATGGCATCCTCGGGTTCTGGGTGACATCAGACGTTAGTACCTCTTCGCACTTGGCTGGTCACTGGCCACAGGAGTATAAAGGGAGGATAAGGGGAGCTATGAAAGAGCATGTTAGAGGTGGGGGCCAGAGGAGTAAGGAACCTTGTATGCCAGTCAGACCCAGATCAGGACAGAGCCGCACCAGGGGAGACTGTGCAAGCCGAGCGCCTGAATTCAGCATAGAGACCCAAACTAACCAACCCTACTAACAATTTCCTTTTCTGCATGCACCTCTCAAACTCCAAACCAAACACAATCAAAATCTACAGCACAACAAACCGCACAAACTTCACTACATTGCAACAACAAAACAAAAACACGCATAGTCTTGCACAACATTACACAACGACTACCGGCCGCAAACACCCCAGGCCCATCCAACGGACCCACCGGGTTGAGGCCGCCAACAGCACATCACTGCTCTCTTGACCTTTTCCTGCCTCCTCCCACTAACTCAACCTCCCCTTCTCTTTCAGAGCCGCTAGAGCGCCAGATGACCAATCCGGTGGTGATAGTGAGCGGTACAAATGTCCTTTAACATTAACATTAACGTTTCCTTTCATTGTGAATCTGCTTCATTTCCTCTCTATTTGTGTATTTGATTCTTCCTTTAGCCTTGCCACCTGCCTGGGCCTCAGTATCTCGACCTTCACTGGCTGGCTGCTATGCTCTTAAGTTTCATTTCTTTGAAGTTGCCGCTCTCCTCCCTTCCTGGAGTTGACCTCGAATTCCTAGGCATGATCTGCTTCTTACTGAGTTTCGATTCTGCACCTTTGTCTGGCTTTGAGCTAGTATCTGAATCCTGGCCTGTTTGTCCTCCACCATCCAGGGCTTGATTCTGCTTTTATAAAATGAAGTCGCACTTGTATAATGTGCTTTTTGAGGTAGATATATAGTTGGCGCTTGCCGCTCTATCCTTCTACTAAGCATTGCAAGCAGTACCGTTTCCTTAGCTTTTTGCGTTCCAAGCCTATTTACAGGCATTTTGCCAGTTGCATATTTTCATCCTCCTTTCATGGTTACGTTCTTTGTGTTGCAACATCGTCTCTTCTTTTAAGTCTATTACACCATTATTCCTTATATTTCGTCTTTACGTGTCGTCCTTTGCTTGTCATTTTGTTCATTTGAGCGTCTGTCCGTGCCATTGTGTCGTCACAATTTGCCTTCAATTAGGGCCCTTTTGGTCTCTTCAGGGACAGTTTGTAAGTAATCTTCACTCTGCGTCAGTTGTTTTTACGGTTGTCTCAATGGGTACCATGCTGCCCACGGTTGTCTGGTTATAGGTACATCAACAGGTATTGCTCTTCTGATGAGCACTGGACAGAGCTGTAGCGCAGCTCTTTGTTGGTTTAGTTGCTCCTCATACGTCACATATCTTAGTGAGTATGTTTCTGGTACCTCAAAGTGGGGGGCTGGAGTGCAGGCCGTATCTGGGACCTCCTCTACACTCCCGTCTCTGGTCGATTCATCGACCACTTCTGCTTCTTCCTTTGGATTCGTCTTACTTGGTTCTTCTGTATCTTGTTCATCATCTTCTGGGTTTGTACATGATGGTGTGAACGTGTGTTTCTTTGGAGTCCATATTTGTATCACTCCTTTCAAGCTTCCTGCTCTTTTAACATGTTCATCTTTGTTCCAGGTCATGAGCTGGCATTGTCCGTTTGGGCTGCAATAGATCAATTTTCCTTCATACTTTCTTTGTTTTCTGGGATACATAAACTTTGTTCTTTCTGGCGCAAATTTGCTGGCCTTCACAAAATCTCTTATTTCTTCATCAGTTAGGTCTCTGGGCTTCCATCCTGGGTTGACATCGATCATGATCTTCATCCCAATGGCTTTCTTCGCAGATTTCTGGCATTGTGTGATGATTATCTTGATAACACAAAATCCTAGTAGTATCATCAATAGCAGGGCTCCCAGAAACTTGAATATGTCTGCCATCCATTGTGGGACCCATGAGAATAGAGTTCCAAACCAGCTGTCATCATCTACTTCGTCGGTTTCATCGATCATCTGGTTCTGTAGGTTTGTCAGCATACTTATGGCTTCTGTTAAGGTTCCATTTTCTTCATCATGTGAAGGTGTAAATGTGCAACATGATTCTCCGATTTTTGCGCAAACACCTCCATCCATCGCTTTGATCATGTCAAGTACATATCTGTTCTGGAGAGTCATCAATCGTATTGCTCTAAATTCTTCTTTAATCGCGTTGAATCCTTTTATGGTAGTGTTAATGGTCTGTAATAATTCCCATCTGGTTATCTGCAACCATTTGGTAATTTACTCCAACTTGGATTCTTGGCATGAAGATTGTTGTGGATACTGATGAGGTGAGGCTGAACAGCCTGTGTTCGTATGGGATTGCATGGAATGCTTCTTCCGATTTGGCAGAAAAGTAATTTTCTCTCTTCACTCGGGATACCAGCTCCACTGATCTCCTTTCCCTTAGGTGAGCATCTGCTTTCGGGAAACTGTCAATTTTCAGGTCACTTTTTTGGGATCACCAGCGCAGGAATGTGGACATTCACTATTGTGCATATGCCTCCCCAGTTTTTCTGTAGTCTTATGTATGCCTTGGATCCACACGCCCAATATTGATCCATAATTACTGCAGTTCCGTGAGGCATTCCTTGGGCTTCAAAGATTCGTCTGAAGTTCTGATTCTCTCCCATCTTCCTTGTGCCGTTGTTCCTGAAGCACAATTTTGGGCTTTCCAAGTGGCACTATCTGCAAGGGTCCTCCTCTGTCTTCGACCCACGTTAGTAACTTTACCAACTTCGGCCATAGAGGTTGCACAGTCTTTGTGAGTTTTCTATTGCTTCTTTGCAGGCTCAAAGGACCATCCAAGCTTGGCAGATCACTACTCCTTCTTCCCATCCGTTTGGGGAAACCACTGTTCCCCAAATCTGCATTTGGCCTCTGTTCTTCCAACTTTGAGCCTCTTCTGGAGTCTTTCTTTGGACGTTCAGCCTCGTGTTTATTTCCCATCTTGTTCCTGTTCCTTTAACTTCAGGGTTTTCATACCTAATCACGTGATTCCTGGTATGGGCTCTGTTTCTTGTCTTAATGTCCTGGACATATCCATCTTCATGGGGGTAATACATTTCAGTTGCCCATATCAATGAGGAATCCCTCCCCATAAACTGTCCTCTGGTGGTGCACATTGCTTCGTGTGAAAGACAGTGTGCTGTCGGGACATCAATTTCCACTGCCACTAAGATTTTGGATTTTCCCATGCTGTACGGTAGGAGTGCACAAACGAAACAGTCTCCTTCTGATATTCTTCTCCCAATTTCTTTCATGTGTTGGTACCAAATGTTGTTTCCTAGATGTGCTGTGCTGTCCAGGTAATCGTTTAGTTCAATGTTATCTTCATGTGGGCTTCTTTTGATTCTTAGGGCCTCATCACGACTTTGGCGGTAACCCTTAAAATCGGCGGTAACACTATTAGCGCTGATTTTAAGGGTCAGTCGGATCACGAGTCCAAATATCGCCGGCGCCATTACAGCCGGTGCAAGTACAGCCTGCTGTACAAGTGCCGGCCATAACAACGCCAGAAACCATTCGCGCTAAAACATCAGCAATCACGAGTCCGGCGTTGGTGGTATTAGCGCCATAAAAGCGGCGGACAATCCGCCGAAAATACCTCCAGCAAAAAGCTGGAAGTAACAGAACACAGGCCACAGCAAGAAGAACCCAGGTGGAGCCACTGCAGATCAGAGGCCTACAAAGGACCCACCCATGCACAACACACCCTCCCCAACACCATTACACAGGCAGGAGCAGGGAGGAGACAGCAATAAGGACCCAGGTGGAACCACTGCAAATCAGAGGCCTACAAAGGACCCACCCATGCACAACACAGCCTCCCCAACACCATTACACCAGCAGGAGCAGGGCGGAGACAGCAATAAGGACCCAGGTGGAACCACTGCAAATCAGAGGCCTACAAAGGACCCACCCATGCACAACACCCTCCCCAAAACCATTACACCAGCAGGAGCAGGGAGGAGACAGCAATAAGGACCCAGGTGGAACCACTGCAAATCAGAGGCCTACAAAGGACTCATCCATGCACAACACACCCTCCCCAACACCATGCTTCCATTAGGAGCTGGGAGTCTTGATGTTGACTTCTAGCTGCTGCGTCTGGAGCTACAGAGGCCAGCCAACCAGGCCAGGGCCCTGAGAGTGCAGGGGTCAGTGGGGATGAGGAAAAGGATTTGGAGAGCAGCACCAGCAAGGCAGCCAGCCATCCCCAGGGTCAGGCCAACACCCTGGGCCCTGACTGATGGTCAGTTGGTGACAGATTATCGGCTGGACAGGGCGACCATCAGCCAGTAGCTAGACACAATCCAGGGTGACATTGGCAGCCGCATAGCCACCAGCACGGCAGTACCTCCCCTAGTGAAGCTCGTGTCTGTGCTTCAATTTCTTAGAACTGGCAGCTACCAACATACTGTTGCCATGATGCATGGAATGTGCCAGTCCACATTCAGTGCCATGCTGGGACAGGGGCTTGATGCACTGTTAAATCACGTGAACGAACACATTGCATTGCCAGCCACACAGGCACAGCTGCACCAGCTGAAGTGTCAATACTATGCCATTGCCCAAGTCACAAATGTAATAGCAGCCCTGAACTGCACACATGTGGCACTCGTACCACCCCAGGCACATGAGGCTGCCTACAGAAACCGGAAACAGTACCATTCCCTAAACGTGCAGATGAAATGTGGTCCCGACCACACCTTCATCCACTTCTCTGCCCGCTACCCAGGATCCACCCACGACTCCATGGTCCTGCGCAACAGTACCCTGCCGGCGTACATGAAAAGGCATCGAGGGCAAAACACGTGGCTACTGGGTGAGTACAAATGTATACCATAAAGCATGTCAATCCACAACAGATGGTGCCTGTCACAAAATCCATCATTACTGCTGCATACACATTCAAGCACCTTGCACGATAAACCTCGGACATGTGCAACACAGCAGAACACACCCATGCAGGATGTACGACATGTGGCGGCACAGTGACATATGGAAGCCCCACCACAATAAAGCCTCCTGTGTGCGTAGCACCATGGCTCCCAACACTGACACAGTACAGAATTCCCACCCTGCCCACCCGACAATAATTCATTTTCAAACCATAAGCTGGCACAACCACAAACGCACCACACATAAGTAGGCCGAGTAATGACAATGTTCATCCCACAAACACTATCCCCAAAATGGCCAGGGAAATGCATGAAGAACAGCACAGAGCAGTGACAACCAGCAAATGCAACTGTAGCCAAATGGATTTGCAATGACACATGAGGCAGCCACTTCTGTCATGCAGAAGTAGATGGAAGTGCCCCCTTCTCCTGCGACAACTGAATGAGTACTGTTACATACAGATACATAGGCGTACCAAGTGGAGAGTACCCCATTGATTCAATCGTGCCCGTAGGACAGCACACTCCACAATGTTATAGGCCAAATGATATAAAATGCAAAATGACACTGATGACAGAGCCCTGTACACCCACTGGATTTACCTTGTCCCCATACCTTCTTCCTCTCCCCTGCAGGTGAATCTGCATATCCCCAAGTCACGTGGCACATGACCCCTGTGCGTCACCCACACATGGCGGTGGAGCGGGCATACAACCTTGCCCATGCCCGTACACGGATCTGCGCGGAGAGGGTATTTGGACTGGTGAAGGCACGCTTCCGGTGCCTCGACCGCACGGGAGGGGCAATGATGTATGCACCAGAATAAGTAGGCTAAATTGTACTGACATGTGCCATGCTGCACAACATCTGCTGTCGCAGAAATGTGCCACTGCCCCTTGATGCTCATGTGCATCCACCTGAGGATGGTATTGAGGGCGATGAAGTGCCAGAATGTGTTGCACATGCACAAAGGATTGGGCTGAGGGAGGAGAGGTTGGCCAGACAGGGATTGATGAATGGATTATTTCAGAAATGGGTAATGGGTAGATCGGAAATATGCCACTTCAACATTGAATTGCATTAGTGACAATCACTACTGTCCATGCATTGTGAATTTTCTAACTTGATTTATTTAACATCCAACAACCCCCCCCCAGTGAACACCCAGCACACTATCTCCCCTTCCCCCAGTAAACACATAGCACACTATCACCCCTGCCCCAGTAAACACCCAGCACACTATCCCCCTTCCTCCAGTAAACACCCAGCACACTATCCCCAGCCCCCAGTAAACACCCAGCAAACTATCCCTCCTACCCCCAGTAGACTACCCCCAACTGTGCAGATAGGCACATGTGTCTCATCAGGGCAACAACAACGATGCCATGCACCACTAAGATGGTTGCGGCTGCTTCCCTTTTCCGGGCCCCTCCGATGTGCGTGCCCTTAGGTGGCGCATGGACCGGCGCCTAGGAGATGGCTCTAGGGAACCCTCCGTGGGTGTGGTCGATGTAGAGGGGACTGAAGCGGTGGCCATCACGTGCTGTCGCATGAGGTTGTTTGCCTCCCGTGTCTGTTCAGCAAGTGCTGAGACTGCCTCCGTCAACTCCCTCACTCGTTGGCCAAAGCCTGTCAGGGCAGCGGTACATTGTTCAACTACTCGGCGTGTACGCGCATTGTCCCGCTCTATGTACTTGCACCCATGCCTTATTGATTGAATGACTGCCTTGATGTGCCTGCTCTGCACCTTCGCCATCGATTCCACCCTGGCCTGTTTGGCCTCAATGATGTCGAGTCAGACCATCACTGCTGCCCCAGTGACGAAGGGCTCCCCTGGTGCGTCACGTGGTGGCCTACGACTTGTGTGCTGTCAGGGGGGGGCTGCATGGCGACATGGCGCCAGCCTGGATTGGGCTGCCTGGCTCAGAGTGCCGGCCTTCTGGGCTCCCATAAGATGGCATGTCCACGTCGGGCTGCGGTGTGCGGACACGACGCACAGGAACATGCCGATTCCCTGCATGCTGTGTGCCTGGGCTTGGGCTTCCCTGGGGTGTGAACATCCCTTCAGCCTCACTACTTCCGGAAGAGTGTTGTCCTATGGCATGATGGCCACGTGGAGGTGTTGCTCCCACGTCGGGCTCCGATGCAGACTTCTCTCCCTCAGCATTGGGGCTGTGAATGGTGGCTTGGGTTGAGCTGGCGGTCGCCTCCCTGCAGCCATGTGGCTGCCGCTGCTGTCTGGCGGGGCTGCGCTGGGGTGAGGTGGGTGTTGGCCTGGGTCGTCTCCCTTCGGTGCGGCCTCTTTGTGGGGTGCTGGTGGAGGCGTGGTGCTGTGGGCGCTGTGTTGGTGTGGCCTCCTCCCCATCATCTTCGTCCCGTTGGGATCGACGTGTGCCTGTGGGGTACATAGAGTGTGGTTTGAGTTCAGTGCTACATATATTTGTGTGATGCAGGTCATGCCAACAAGTGTGATTGAAGACAGTAACAATGACGCTTTCAACTTGCATTCTGTTCAGTCGCCATGTGGTGCTTGTTGTGAATGTGTATAGAGGTACACTGCATGGGAATGCGTGGTTGGGGTGCACTGCGCTCTGGGTTTTGGGGGTGTGTTCATGCACACTCCAACTCTATGTAGCTGTCCTATGGCTATGGAAGTCTATCCCCTGCCCCTGTCATTCATGCACTGCACGTACGGGGTTGTCTAGGCAGCACTACCGTTCTAGGGATGTAGGCCTCACTTATGGGTGTATGCAGTACCTCAGACACATGTCTTCGCTTTCATTCACTAAGGGTCTGCATGTGTGGTACTTTCAGCTGCATGTATTTGGGGATGGGACTCACCTGCCGTTGGGTCGATGCCAGTCCCTGCCTCCACTCCACCAATGCCCTCAATGGTTCCAACGTCTATCAGTGCTGTCATTTTCTCCTCCCAAGGTGTGAGTTCGGGTGGGGGTGGGCCTCCTCCAGTGGCCCTGCTTGCACTCCTGTGCTGTGACAGGATGCCACAGACTCGCACGCGCAGGTCATTCAGGCGCTAGCGGCAATCCTCCCCATCCCGGGGCACGCGCCCCACAGCACTGACCCTTTGGCTGATCGTTCTCCATATTTGGGCTCTGCGCTGGCCACTAGTTTTTCGCTGCTGCAGCTCTTCATGGTGTATCTGTGCCTCCTCGACCAGTACTGCTAGCTCCTGGTCACTGAATTTGGGCTTCCTCACCCTGTCCAGGGCGGACTTGCCCCTAGTGCGCTCCTGAGACATGTTTTGGCCTTGGATCGCGTGGATGGCTTCCAGAAGCTGTGATATCCGACGGATTGTGATTTCCAAGATGGCCGCCGCTTTATTTCCGTTCCTGTGGTGACACGTTTCCTGAGCGCTATGAGCACGACATGACAGTAGCACACAGTGCGCCGGATTTAAAGGTTTGCGCTAACGCCATGGACCGGAGCGCGTGCACGATAACTCGTGATCTGGCGGATTATCCGCCGGGGGCCTTGGCGTTAGCGCTAATTAGGTCCGGCGGATAATCCGCCACATTTACCGCCAAAGTCGTGATGAGGCCCTTAGTGTCTTTCTGTAGTTAGCTATAACTACATCTCTGAACGCGTCTGTGTGACTTTTCCTTGCTGGGGGTCTCTCGGGCACGCTGGTCGGCGGAGCAGGTTTCTTTATCTGCATCAATGTGATAGGGGGGGTTGCGGTTCACTTCCCCTCCTCTTGCATTCTTTTCCTGCCCTCTATAAGTGCCTTTAACCACCACCTGTCTGTCATCAGCCCAACGTAAGGCTGCATCGTGGGCTTGGTACTTGTTCCCTGTGTTGGAACTGGTGTGCTTGTCAGTACAGTCTCTGCGGTTTTATTTTTCAGTTCCTCATGTAGTTTCTTCGCTCTAGCTATGAACGGGAATAAATGATCTATCAACATTTGAGTCCTTGCAGTGAATTCTCCCGCCGCCAATGCTGTCGTCTTGAGGGCTTTTGCTATGTCTGCTTTAGTTGGTCTTTCACTGGATTCTTCTTGGAATCTTTCATTATTTACAGGGACTGGTTGTTCAGTAGGCTGTCTTGTGCTCTCTGACGTCTTTGCTTGAGGTTCTGTGGCCATTGACACTTGTCCTGGTTTATGTGCATTCAGTGTGTGTGTGCATGTAGTGGTCAGTGCTACGTTTTCATTCATTCCGCACTGACCCTGTCTCCAGCTTTTCTCTTCATTCGTTACGTCCAGTGTGTCGTTACGTCCAGTGTGTATGTATCACTGCTAATTACATTCAATTTTAGTTTGTCTACCTTACCATCAGATTTTCTCGGGACTGGAATAAAAATATAGTGTCTGGGTGCTTTTGTGTGACTTATCTGTACATTATCTGGTGGGTGCACTGACATTGGAACGCTTCGTGCACCAATAAAGAATTCAGTTCTAATTGTTAATGACAGAGAGACAATGATAATCACTATACATATACACATAATCGTGCGGTATGACAATTGGCAGCATTCCCTTCCAGGGAAGCGGGGACGTCCCTCTGCTTGTGGGAGGACCAGGTTACTGTTCTGGGCCCCCATTTCAATCATAGCAAATGTCAAACTTGTATTCTTTTCACTTACTCTACATTATTGTTTCCTGAAAGTCTGTATCATAAAGTGTCTGCTGCTTCGCAACTGCCCCCCTCTTGCGGGTGACGATTGTCTCTGACTATGGGATACAGTTCCCTTGCTAGACTATGGAAAAATATCAGACTAACACCTTTGGTGAGTCACATTCATTGTGCATATTCAAAAAAGGTGGGTTCCCAGTCCACCCCCCCCCCCAAAACTCTTTCAGTCCTGAGGACATGCTGGCACCAGTTCAATGTAGAAAACGGAAAAATGGCAATTTATCAAAATCAAAAATAATAATAAAAAGATTAAGTTCTTGTCTCTGCTCCCTCGATCTGTCCCTCGACAGAAAGATTAAGTATTTTGCCTTTGTTTCTCTGATCTGTCCCTCGGCGGAATGTTCCTGGAATCTCCTCAGCTACTCTCTTTGAAAGTTGGACAGTTCCACCTGTAGCATGATACCATGGAGGAGCGTTCCCATATGCGCAACATTAGCTGGATCTCTGATGAAGGTGATGACGTCAACCTCGGCAGGTCTTCTCACTATTTCTGGAAAGTCAGTGACTAGACGAAAGAGGACATTGTGTGCCAGTTGGCTATCCTCGGGTGACAGGGACATTTGTCCTGTTTTGCTGGGTTCAGGATTACAAGCCCTTCCCTTGACGTGAACAGTCCTTGCACTTTCCTGCTGCGTGGATTGCGACCAGGTAACTGAGCTTAGCCCACAGCTGGTGCAAATGTTCAGTGTTTCTTGGATCTCTAATATAAGTAAGAGTGTCAGTGGTTCTCCCGACGATTGCTGGGTACTCCTCTATGATGCAAAAGAAAAGCGTATTTGTGAGTTCATCTACTATCACCTGTGGTGGAAGAATTTGTGCCCTTATCACTGTATTCTGGTAACACAATGAAGGCTTCCGCGATGACAGTGAGCAGTTGCCAGATTACTTTCTTGTTGCCAGGATTTTGGATAAAGTCTGTGACACTGGTGACTCTCCCTACAAGTGACAGATATGTCTCTAGTACTAGTTGAACACAGGACAGCACATCCCTTGTGATATTTCTGCTGGGTGACACCATAAATGCTGCAAAGTGAGGTCTTGATCCTTGATGGTTCCGGATGCTACGTTTTAGCTCTTTAGGGCAAAAGTCTTTGATCACAATTTATTTGAGTCTTGTTCTCACCAACGCTTCAGTGTGATTGATTTACAAGTTCGTGTCAACCAACGTGTTGTGGCTTAGATGTGCAATTGTCTTCTTCATCCTACAACTGAGATGCATAGAGTGTCCGTTATGTCCTTATCCCCTTTTTTGCTTAGAGGAACTGTCCAGTTTAAGCCACAACTCACAAACGGGTTCTTTGTCTTGGCCTTGCTGCTCATGTGTCCTTCTTCCTCGTCATGGATCTCGTCTGCACGTGCTGTGGTTCTTCCCCGTTGTCTGTAGTTTCTTCACGTTGGGGTGCAGCTTGAGGGCTTTCTCCGATATAGGGCTTAATGTCATTATGAAAAATCCATGCTCTCCTGCCGTGCAATTTTACTGCTGATAGAATGCAGTCTTCTACAATGAAACGATAATTGAATCTTGGCTCGTCCCACCTTTTTCTCGTGTGGTTTTTCACGAACACAGAGTTTCCAGGGAAGATGAGTGGCATACGTAGACCTTGAACTGCGTCTGTTCAGCATTTTTGTTGTCGCTGTAGTTGGTCTGAAATTACAGTAAGGCTGGATGTCATACAGTTCAGGTATTTTGACAATTCGGTTCCCAGGAACTCTCCGTTTGGCTGGGCATCACATCTAGCTCTATCTCGTGGGGTAAGGGGGATATTCGTTCTCCTTCCTGTGACTATCTCGTGCGGCGTAAGACAATGGTCGGTGCCTGGTTGGTTCCGCAGAGCATACAATGCCAGTGGAAGGCAGTGCAACCATCCCCTCTTTAGAGTAAGCTTCAACTTGGCTATCCTTTCCTTTAACAAGCCGTTGAGCCTCTCACAAATACCATTACCTTCCAGATGATACGCCGACGAGAACTTGTGCTTTATACCAAGCAGCAAGCTGATCTGCTCAAAAACTGCATTAACAAAATGAGCCCTGTTGTCTGATCTCATCACCTCACACACCCCCCATCTAGGGAACACTTCCCTCACCAGGAATTTGGCCGCAAGGGTGGAGTCTGGGTGTGTACAAGGACCTGCTTCTATCCATCTAGAGAATGGACACACCACTACAATTAAGTACCTGTACCCGTTACACACTTCAATCATGTTGACGTAATCGATATGTAAGTGCTGAAAAGGCCCATTTGGCCGGGGGATGACTCCTCTCAGTACTTTTAATGTGTGACCAGCGGGGAATTGCTGGCAGATTATGCAGTTCACATAAAGAACGCAACATGCTCTGCTAAATTCGGTATAAACCATTCTTCTGCAAGCGTTGCAGCCAGATTCTCTTTTGACATATGTAATGGGTAATGCAATTGCTCCAATGCTGTTTTTAGTAGGGCTACAGGCATGACTGGTTTACCAGTACTGTCTTGCCGCCACAATCCAGGAGGATAGCTCAGTGGCAGCGTGCTCGACTTGGAAACAAGATGACACGAAGCAACACAGGTTCGATCCCTGGGTCCGCGCTTAGAAACCTCTGGGTATTAAGCGCGTTATAAATAACCTATCATATCATATCCATCAGAGGGGTTTAAAGAACACCCTCGATGTTTCCAAAGGTTCTTTTCATCTTGCGGTGCCTCCCCTTGAAGCTCTATTAGTTGTGTCTGCCCCATATTGCTATAGGCTTCTTGTGTGGTTCGTGCTACCATCATTCGTTCATGGATGCATGCCACTTCCACTCCCATGATCGTCTCATTCTTGGATGCCATACGCTTGGCTTCCGTGTCTGCTGCGTGATTTCCGCGCGACATGAAATCTGTCCCTTTGGTGTGGGCGGCGCATTTCACGACCGCTATGCTCACTGGGAACTGTAGTGCTTTAATCAGCCTATCCAATAAGGCTGCGTCTTGCACTGACATGCTGTCTGCACGGAGGTAGCCCCTCCTGCTCCAGCACGCTAGGCCTGCGTGCACTGTGGATGTCACATAGGCAGAGTCACTGTACACCGTTACTTCCTGGTCTACGTGATTCTCAATGGCGAGTATCAAAGCCAATAACTCTGCAGCCGGTGCTGAGTAATGAGATGGTATTCACGCAATGACGAGTACTCAAAATTCTCCATTAGCTATGTGTTTCATCACAGCAACGCCTGTATATCTTTGTCCGTCTTCTTGGTCGATTCTCAAAGAACCGCCCATGAAAACAATCTCTCCTCCTGCTAGGGCATTTTCTTTCCCCCTGGGGATTTCATCATAGAATTCTTCGTAATGTGCGCAGTCATGTATCAGTTCCCCTTCAGTGACTGGCTCGGCTATGAACGTAGCTGGGTTCACTGTTTTACATAAAACTATTTTGATCGATGGGTTAGATATGATCACCTCATAGGCAGAAGATCTTCGAGATGTTAACGTACCCTTTGGTTTCTCTAAGATGGCAAATAATGAGTGCTCGACGTATAACGTCATAGAACATCCCATTACAATGGTTGACGCTTTCTCTACAGCTTTGTTCGTATGGGAACTGGCTTCTCATTACTGGGTCCAGATTCCCAGTGTAATATGCCAGGGTCTTGTACCCCAACAAGGTTCTTTGAGCGAGCACTGCCGTCATAACGCTGCCATTCGTGTGCGAGAACAGTTAGAATTTTTCTGCAGAATTAGGAATTCCGAGGACTGGAGCCGTGCAAATTGCTCTCTTGAGTTCCGCAAACACCTTTTCCATTGCCTCGGTCCATTCAACCTTTTCCTTTGTCACCTGGGCCTTCTTCAGGGCCTGGAGTAAGGGCTTAGTATACAAGCTGTAATCGAAGACCCATGCTCTAACGTAATTGCACAGGCCTAAAAAGCTCTGCATTTGCTTTACCGTGAGTGGCTTTGCTGTGCTCATGATAGCTTCAGCCCTCTCTGGGGTTACCTTTTTCCCCTCATGCGAAATTAACTGGCCTATGTACAGCACTTCCTGTTGACAATACTGTAGCTTTTCCTCGTCAACCTTATAGCCTTTCTCAGCCGGTATAATCAGTAGCTTAACTGAATCGCGCCTGCATTGTTCTTCTGTTGTGCTGCAAATTAGAATGTCATCCACATACTGCAATATTGCTCAGGTCCATCTGAAGGACTCTGTTAAAGATGGTGGGGACTCACAGCACCCCTGTGGCAACCTCATGCTTTTCAGACGCATTTGTCTGAACGTGAATGATGTCAGATCTTGTGAATCACAGTGCAGCAGTATTGAGAAAAAGGCATTTTTCAAGTCAATCACTGTGAAATATTTTGCCGCGACGGGTATGTTACATAGGATTGTAGATGGATTAGGGACTAGAGGGAACTCGGCTTCAACAATATCGTTTAATGCCCTTAAATCATGGATTAAACGCCAAAACACTCCCTTTGATTTCTTGACAGGATAAATCACTGTGTTACAGGGTGACTCTGATGACACTAGGATACCCTGTTCCATCATGGTGGAAATAGTCTTTGTGATCCCTACATCCGCATCTCTGGACATGGGATATTGTCGCGCTCTTGGTAAAATTGCTCCTGGTTTCAGTTTAATTTTCACTTCTCCCACCCCCTTCAGGAGACCTACGTCATATTGTCCTGTAGTCCATACTGAGACAGGCACTTGGGCCATGTCGTCATCAAAGTATTCCGGACGTATTAATGCCAACATCATTCTCTGAGGCACTTCTCTTTTAATCATTTTTACCCAAAATTTGAGACTCACTTCCACCCTTGTCTCCTCTGAGTCTGGTTGTTCTTCAAACAGATCGTCATCGGTGATGTCAGTCACCCGATACCCTTCTACAATGGCGATAATTGCACAGCATTTTCTGCCTTCATCATCATAGCCTTCAACTAAAGCTATCCTACCTCGCACTTCTGCAGCATGTATCATCAAGGGAAATACTTGTCCCTCCTCTTCATGCATAGGTATTCTTGGTCTGAATAGAAACTCATCACGGGTTCTCATAGTTCTATTCTTGAGGCCAGGCAATCCTGCCATAAGCACACATATGCCATATGCAAAGACCTCTGGCTCTAATGGTATAGCTCTCATGGCTATGTGTCCTGAGTATGCCCTGATTATTTCACACATGTTTTAATAATGCATTCCCAGAGTAGAGCATACTGTGCCCTCCTCTGTAAACGAGATGGTCAAATTCAATTTTGTCATTAAATCTCGACCCAAAATGTTTACTGGGGTCTGACGCGAATACAACAAAGGTACATTCATTTTGCATTCCCCTATGGAGACTGGGAGTGCGTCTGTAAAGGGAACTCGACTGTGAGCTCCTGTAAAACTCTGAGTATCTATAGCCTCACCGGAAAAGGAAAACTTGCCCTCTCATATGCACAAGCGTGTTGCCCCCGTGTCAACTAAGAAGGAATATTCTTTACCCCCTATGGCAACATTCACCCTAGGTTCCCTATTAGGGTCTGGTGTCACTGATAGGATAGAGCACATCAGGGTTCCCAGTGAGCTGTCCTAGTTCATGTATAAGTTCAGACCACTGTACACTTGTGGATTTTCTCCATTCCCGGGTTTGCCTCTCCTAGGGGAGTTTGTGCCCTGCAACATTTGCGGTGGTGCCTGTTGAAATTGCCCTTGTGCCAAATTCCTCATGCTCAGGGGTTGAACCCCCTGTTGTGCACCCTGCTGCATGCCTGGTGCTTGCTGCTGCACTGTGTGATTCTGGGCACCACCCTGTTGGGAGATTGCAGGTCGATTTGCCGTGCCTGCTCCCATTCCTTGGCTATTTTGCCATGCGCCGTGGCTTCTGCATGAGCGTGCCAGATGTCCTGTCATTCCACACAGCCAACACACCGCCGGTGGTCGGGCTTTTTGTCCATTCGCCATATCTGTATTGCCCATTTGCACGTTTTGAAAGCCTCCTTGATTACTTTGGAAACCTCCCTGATTACTCTGCCATTCTCTTCGTCTAAATCCCCTTCCCCTTGGGAATTGTCCTACGATACCCTGAGTAGTCTGCTGTGGGTTAGCCACCTGGTGTGCGTTCTGTTCAGCTGGGCTAGACAGCATGGTTCCTTCAAGAGCATACTTGGATAATTTCTTTTGCACCAGCTTCGCTTCCTCACCTTTTCGAGTTGCCTCCTTTTTCAGATTATTTTCTTGTAATAATCTACAGTAGTGTGCAATAGTCAACTGTATTTCGGCCCACGGTTTGGCCTCCACTCCTACCAATTTCCTGAGTTGCTTCTGCACTGGTTCTGGCAACCCTTGGCATAAAATTTGGTAAAACACAGGTATGGATTTTGTCCAAGATTCATGCGTTTTGAGCACCCACGCGTCTTGGAAATTCTGGATATAAATTAACGGATCTTCTGACTCCTTCATTTTGCGAGTCATTATAGCTCCCATATCGGAGGTGTCTGGGTAAAGCACTCGTAGCGCTTTCCATACTGCTGCTCTGCAATTGTTGAATGGAGCTCCGTCGTGGGCAGTGTTAGTTATGTTAACACCAGGGTACCCAGCCCGTGCCCATACATCGTCTGCTCTCTCACCTAGTATGGCAATCAGGAGACCTTTAATGTCCCCTATAGCTAACGTGACACCCCCTGTCATCTTTTCTAACTCGTGTATCCACTTCCCAGCTCCCGATGTCAGCATTGGAAGCTTGTTTTTCAAGTTCTCTCGATCCATGTGTGGCCATGGAATATATTGAGGTCTTGCTCCCCCTTTTCTAACAGTGGAAATTGGAATGCGCAGCCTTCTTTCTCTTTCCCCATAGCTTTTCTGTCTTATAGCTGGGGTAACATTTGTAGGGGAGGATTGGTCCAAAAGACCCCCCTCCCCTGCACCCTCTCCCCCAGTGAGGGCCATGGCTCGTCAGGGGTCCCCTCCTTACCACCAGGGCCCAGGTGGTGGATGGCTCACCAGCCAAAGACATTGACCAAACCTGCTGAATTTAGCTAGGCCTCGGAAACCATTTTGTCTAATGAAGATGGTATGAGCCCGGCGCACCGCAGCGCGGCCCTCACCTTTGGAGAGTTTCAATTATCCCTGTGGCCGCAGCTCCCTGGCAGATCCGCTGTGAGCCCGTTCCCACGAACAAGACGGACATGAGCTAGTGTAAGATACCAACACTGTAACATTTCACCTTCCGCAGTGTATCGCTGCTCCCAGCATGACCCGGCCAGCAGAGCCTGGGTGGAAAAAGAACTGTAAAATGGTCCTTTGATAAAAGCAAAAGTTCCTAAATACTAATGACAAAACTACCTGCGATGGAAGCGTTCTCTCCACAACCTCTTTGACTAAAAAACCTGTAAAATGTATAGATATGGCAGAATGCGTGCTCATATGACATTAGGAATGAAGCACCCACATCACTGCAGTTATGCACAAACAGTAAAACGTCCCGGGGGGTTTTTTGTTATGCGTATCATTGAAAAGATTACACCCCATGGTCCCGCGCCATAACCAAACTAATGCTGCTAGAGTGCATAGAAAGACAAATGCAACCATATTGAGGGCTTGTGTAAAGGGTGCATGAAAATGCACCCTTCATGTGTGTGTGTCCAAGCCCATTATGTGCCACTGCCGTCAGTTGCAGTGGCGAGTCGTTTCTATGCGCTCCACCAACCTCACTACTACCTCACTTACTACGAATGTATAAGCATATAACAAAATGTTGTAGTTGTTAAAAACATAGTGTACGAGTAATGTGCTCGGATTGGCTATATGAGAGACATTAACAATGTTAAAACGTGAACTTTAGAATGACTCAATTAGTATTGTATATTATTTGAATGTTAATGCTACTTCCACCTAAAATCAGCAACACACGAGGAAAAGACCTTTGTGAGCACGTGCAAGGCCATTCACCCTCCCTCCCAGCAAAGCCTGCCAGACGAGAACGCAGAGGCCTGTGCCGCGCTGCCACCACCTCCCCCAACTCGGCTGGAGCCGCTTCAAAGATTTGTAGTTCTCTCTGCAGCACCCAAGGCCACGGCCCGCCACCTGTATTATTTACAACCCAGCAGTAAACCCCAGCCTGAAAACACAAATCCAGAGGCGCCCTTTCTTAAGCCCCACGACCCACCGGCTAACCTTAGGTTAATGACCCTTGTAGAATTAGGACATCCAATATTATGGCAACATCACAGCAACACATTCATAATGACTTCTAACAAGACATGATATGTACCGCCTGTCCCATGCCCCGAGACCCAACCCCACGACCTATGGTACCCGGTCAACAGGACGCTGGTAACCATGTACTGATGAATCACCATCAAACCCCGCTCTAGGTGCATTCCTCCTGTGTTGCATTAACCTGTAGAATAACCTATTGGAAGATTTACTAAAGAAGATAATATTGCAAATGACTGAATGACTGCGGTGTGCATGGCCTAGGGCAAAGAAGTCAGGAAAAGACATTCATCTCTGACACTGGCCACAGTGGCACAACAACACCGCCCGGATGAACCCAGCTGACCCACCAGGCCCAGCCCAAACCATGAGGCTAACCAGTGACGTCCTCCAGCCGTGGCCAACCACATCGCAGCAGCACCTATAGCTAGTCGTTGCCACCCAATCCCACTGAACTTGTGCCCCCTATAGTATGTAGGTTCTGATGACGTTTTTTGTAAATATTTACGCCTGTCTTTGCTATTGTCAGACAGAGCGCTCTCGGAGTTTGCAGAGTTCTTTGCATGCCCTATTCTGATTGATAAACTCCCATTTACGCTCACCCGCACTTTGTCTTGGCCTTATTCCCATCCTGGGAGAGTCCATCATTGTCTCTCATTGCGGGGAGGATCGTGCTGGTTGGGGACGCTTGCCGTCAGTAGTGACCCTGAAAGCGTGATTATTATTTTTCTCCCAACATATCCCTATCGTCCCCTTTGGCACGAAAATCTCCGGTCGAAAAACGATACGCACGGTGCGCCGGCTCCGGGAGGCTGCCCGCCAACGGCGACCGGTACGCTCAAAAGTGCGCACTCAACAGAGAGAGGGTACGGGATCCCGGTTGAAAAATCCCCTTTGAGTACCGCTCGCCGGAGCCGGGGCTGACTGTTGAGCGTACGGCAACACTGCCTGGACGGACCCAGTTTCGGAGACTCTCGGTTCAAGACGGGCACGTGAGTATTGAGTGCGAGCGATCATAAAGGGAGTAGAAGAGGAAATTTAGGACAAGGAACGAGGCGGGTTAAAAAGGGGCACTTTGGGTCTACTAAGGACCATCTTAAACTTTCTTTGCTTTTTTCTTTGCATATGGCCATTGGGATTAAGAAGTGAATAAGAGATAAAGTGACGGGAACCTAGCTCCGCAAAGGGGTGGAAGGCGGCGCCGCATAGTGCTATCTTGACTAGTACTGGGAATATATGAAGAAGTGGAAAATAAGATAAAGGTGTCTGGTAAAGGAAGATACAGAGAATATATTAGTGACTGCTATTCTTTCTATTCTTTTCTTTAGGTTTACGGGAAAAATAAAAGTGGGTTAGTACAAAAACAAAGAGATAAACTAAAGAGAAAGAGAGTTTTACTCTAAAATTGAGGAACAAACATATATGTATATATATCAGACTAAGACGGACAGGGACAGCCGGCTAGGGAGGAAAGGGGGGACAAATTGAACTATGAATAGAGTGCTACATATGGGTGTGTGAACATCGTAAGTGTCAGAACATAATTTGGTATAATGGTTGTGTAAAAGTGGTCAGAAATGTATAGCTATGGAGTGGTCATGGTAAGTGTGACCAGACGAAATATCATAAAGACGAGAGTAATGTGGTGAAGTGAGTGTTTATCTTTTTGATTTGTGGGGTAACATTGTTGAGATTACTGACGGTTTGCTCTTGTACGTGCCCCAAAGAGGATAGAATAGAGGCTGTGCGCAGCCGTTCTTATGGTGTGCAGGTGGAGGGAGAAATACGTAGGTTCCCACGATTCAGTAAGACATAAATACGCAAACTCATATGGTGATACGTTTATATTGAGATATCAAGATATATAGGGATACATAAGTGTCAGGTGAGCACGAAGTATGGGGGCAGAAACACCCTTATCACATATTTGTAAGAACCTACCTGGGTACGCGGAACGGATTAAGAAATATCATGACCAATGGATCACAGAGTTGAAGGGGGAGGGGTTACCTCAGATATGGCCCGAAGGGGGTTCATTTGACAAGAGTGTCCTAGATATGGTAGCCACATGCATTTGTTTGAAATAAAAGGGGAAGCAGTTGCATAATAGGATAGAAATATTAGACCTTTGGAGGCTGTTTGAAGAGATACCCCCACCTAAGACAAGGGAATTAGATCCTGATCTACCATCTACCACTGACAATCCACTAATGATACAAAAAGATGATAAAGTATTGTCTGAAGAGGAACCTCCGATAGAGGTAACTAGGTTGTACCCAATACTAAACAAGCCAGTGCCCGCAGAGGGATACAGTGACCCAACTTATGTGCCCCCACCGACAACTATCACCACCCAAGGGCCAACAGCACCCCCGCCATACGAGAGTCATAGGGAGCGAGCACAGGTGAGCACACCAAGGGTGGACATAGAAAAATTAACAGACGATTTAAAATCAAGGCTCTCTATAGCCAAAGATGAGCTCTCGAGGATAAAAAGCATATGTGAGCGGACTGCACTCAATGCAGCTAGATCAGAGCATGCATCCAGAGCGCAGAGCGAGAGTAGAACATTTGAAGAAGGGTGGAGAAAAGGCGAGATACTGTTTAGAATACAGGAAGAACCAACACGAATAATTGAACTAGAGGAAAGAGAGGGATGTACTGATAACGAAGAGAGGCCCACAGGAGGCAGAGAGGAGCTACTATGTGATATAGGGGATGATTTAGAAGAAAGTGAAAGGCTAAGTATGGCAATGGGAGGAGGAAACAAAGGGTTGGATGGCGCATGCTCAATGAGAACGATGGATGATGAGTGGACAGGGCGATTAAGGAACAGGTTGGGAAAAATGGCATTGTTAGGAAAATCAGGAATGAAGGTGAGTACAGATACAACGACGAAGGGTAAGTTGCAGCTCCCACTAATACACAGGAGGGGAGGGAGGCCGAATTACATACCCTGGGCTCAGATGGATAAGGCCAATTTACTAAAGTTATTGCCCCCGCTATCAGGAGGGGCGAGAAAGTGAATATATGCTTTTGAGAAACACACAGCCGGGGTACCTCTAGCGATAGGGGACGTGAAAAGTTTGCTAGTATCAGCAGTAGGGGATCAGGCTGACAGAGTATGGGTCAAAGCTGGCTTCCCAGGAGTAACGTTAGATTGTGATCGCCTTGATGATGGTGCCTCTTTCAACCCAGTGCGTGCAAGGGTGTGGGATGCTTTGCGGGAAACGTTTCCAGATACCCCAGATTTGCAGTCAGTAATGCAATGCACAATGAATGACGGGGAAGATGCTATGGATTACATTTTTCGGGTCCAAGAGATGTGGAGAGCAGAAACGGGCACGCCCTGGTATCAATCGACATCATTATTTTACTTCATAATAAAGAGGGGGCTCCCAAAAGAGGTGCAAAAGGCGCTTGACAAAATAGCGGATATTGAAGCGAAAGGATGGCCTGAAATTCAGAGCATAATAGTGCACCACTGTAAGCGAATAAAAGAGAGGGAGAAGGAGGTGGCGCAGAGAAGATTGGCAGACAAAGCGAAACTAGTACAAACAAAGTTGGTGAAGGTCGCTGCAGCAGTAGCCGCGCTCCCACACAGCAGGGAGGGAGATGAGGAGGAGGAGGGGCTGGTAGCAATACAAGGAAGGATGGCAACTAATTGGGCAGGAGCAGGGCAGCGGCAGTGGAACAAGCAGGAGCAGAGTGGAGGTCCGCAGTGGCAAGAGTGGGCCCCTCGAGGGGGATGAGGTGGGTACAGGGGCCGAAGAGGAGGTGGACAAGGGTACGGGGGAATGGGAGGAACTGGATGGCAAGGTCCCAGAGGTGCGCAAGGGAGTTGTTGGAACTGCGGGAGGTGGGGACACTACTCTAGGGAGTGCAGAAGCAGAGCAAACAGCGGATTTCCAGAGGTAGAACACTATGGCCATCCCCATCCGGGGAGTCCATATGGTCTCCCAATGGGACAACAACAAAGGAACCCAGCGCAGGGGCACCATGAGCAACAGCAGGGACACCAATACAGAACACAGAATTACCCACAAAACAATGACACTATGCACTACACGCCAAGCAACCCTTTCGCGACAACAGCCAACGGGGCTCCAGCACCAGCCCCCTATAATGGCGTGTCAGTGGTTTCAGGGAGTGTGTTTAACCAAGGGGGAGCAGTGAGGCACCCCGCATAGGATAGCCCACAGAGAACACTTGCGTGTCCTGTTCTATCTACCACCTACGATGCAGCAGAGGAACCATTGGTAGGGGCGCAGATAGGAGACAAGCAGTTTATATTCATGGTGGATTCGGGAGCGGAGAAATCATGCATTAGGGAGGGCCGGTTCCTGTTATCTAACCGGAAGTTAGAGACGCAGGGGTTCTCTGGGGCTGTAATTGAAGTTCCTTACACAGAAGCTTTGGATGTGACAGTGGGGGGTAAAACTGTAAACACACCCTTATTGTATTATGACTATTCGCCAATAAATCTACTAGGAAGGGACCTTCTTAGCAAACTCAACATTACAATATCATTCACTGAGAGGGGTATAGTGTGTTAAACACCAGGAATATGCCCATTACGTGTAATGCTGGTAGTACAGGCTCACACAACTGCACCGGAAATACGTGGCTTACCAGTGGACGAGAGAATGCTTATTGAAGGATTAAAGACACTGGCCCACATAGTTCCTGAGCAGAAAAGGTTGGATTGGAGAATACCGGCGGAGTTCCTCTTCCGCCCAATAGTGCACCCTGACATAGCACCAGGATCAGTGGTATCCTTAGATTTGCATGCTGTACAGGTATCTGCAAAAAGGATCTCTGTGATTGGAATGGACATAGACGGATGTGAATGGCGCACAGTACTGTGTACCAATGCCGATATTGCCCTGCGAGACTTAACTGATGAAGATCTCTTTTCGGATTTAGAAAGCGATGGCGAAATAATAATGGATATAGCAATGCCCTGTGACATTTTGATTCAGGCTAGACAGATTCCTGTCCAGTTGATGGCAGTGGTGGGAACACCACCGTCATTTTTTGATGATGACATGAGACTAGTACCAAACAATTTGTGGACAGCAGGCCCCCATGACGTAGGGTTGTTGCATGGAGTACCACCAATGATAATAAAGCTCAAGCAAGGGGCGATTCTACCACGAGTGAAACAGTATCCATTGTCCCGCGAAGCTGAAGACGGGATAAAAGAGACAATAAATGCACTACTAGCACAAGGGATAATAGTGCCTTCAAACTCCCCATGTAACACATGTATTTACCCGATCAAAAAAGCAAAGGGAGGGGCTTGGAGGATGATCCAGGATTTACGCCCCCTAAATGATGTAATACAGAAAGAGTTCCCTTTGGTCCCGAACCCTGCATCAATATTATGCAGTATCCCAAAAACTGCATCAAATTTCACAGTGGTCGATCTGAAAAACGCATTCTTCTCCATCCCCTTGGCAGAAGAAAGCAGAGACCTGACAGCATTTACACTAGGGGGAAAGAGATATGAACATTGCAGATTACCACAGGGATACTGTGAGAGCCCAAGCATATTCAACCGCATACTACATGAAAACGAAGGCAACTAATCGGTTGAAAGCACAATAATTCAGTACATAGACGATTTACTCGTCTGCGCACAGAATGAAGAGACATGCAGAAAAGATTCGGTAACACTCCTATCCCTGTTGGCAAATAAGGGGTATAAAGTAGACAAGGAAAAGCTACAATATTGTCAGACAGAAGTCCTATACTTGGGACCGCTAATATCAAAAGACGGAAAAAGAATAATACCTGACAGGGTAGAAGCAATAAGATCAGTAAGAGAATCCACAACAGTGAAGGAGATGCAGAAATTCTTGGGAATGTGCAACTATTGTAGAGCATGGATATTAGATTATGCAGCATACACCAGACCCTTACTGCAAGCACTCAAGGAGGCCCAACAAGAGAACAGGAAAATAGAATGGTCAGAGGAAATGAGCACCTCATTCAAATTGTTAAAAGAGTTGATTTCGAGTGCTCCAGTACTCGCCAATCCTGATTATGAACGCAAGTTTTACCTGTTCTCACACTGCAAGGGGACACTCATGACAGCTATACTGACACAAAAGACTTCCCTAGGGCATAAACCGTTGGCTTACTATAGTGGAACTCTGGATGCAGTAATGCAAGGACACTTTGCGTGCAAGCAATCTCTCGCCGCCGCCGCGTTCGCAATTGAGAAAAGTGCCACAATAGTAATGGGATGCCCTGTCACATTGTTTGTGGAGCACTCATTATTTGCAATACTTGAGAGATCAAAGAGTACACTGACCACACAGCGAGCAACCGCCTATGAAATAATATTGTCCAGCGCCAATATCCATGTGGTGCGATGCAGGACAGTGAATCCGGCAACATTCATTACAGAAGCATGCACACTAGAAGACATGCAGGAACACGATTGTGCAACTTACACAGGGGAGAGAGGGGAGGACACAGTGGTGTGCGAGAATGCCCTGAGCGAGGGGGAAGTGTACTTTGTAGATGGGTCAGCATCGATTGACATGGACACGGGAGAAAAACATGTGGGTTTGGCAGTGGTGAGATTAGAAGACGGTGAGTATGAGACACTAGTGCAGTACCACCTTCCATCACATTTCTCGGTACAATCAGCAGAACTCATTGCCCTAATAGAAGCATTACATGCAGCTAAAGGGTGCGCAGTGACAATTTACACAGATTCATCTTACATGACGACAACAGTACATGGAGGTCTGGCAAGATGGGGGCGGAGGGGGTTTCGACGAGCAGATGGGACTCCAGTACAACATGCAGAATTGCTGAAGGAGTTAATTGAGGCCCTACGAGATCCCACAGTGGTAGCAATAGTGAAGTGCCAAGCACATACGTCCAACACAGACGTTGTGTCTTTGGGAAACACGGCAGCGGACGCTGCTGCCAAAGAAGCGTCATACTTTGAGAAACATGAAGCAGGTGAGTACATGCTGCAGCACAAGACAACGAGTTACAGGAAGGAGCAAGTGAAGATGAAAAGATGATGTGGGTGAAACGAGGGTGCAGCCAATCAGCAACAGACTTACTCTGGCGACAAAATAACTCAGGAAAAGTGGTAATGCCAGTAAAGTTATTAGAAATAGCGTTTCAACAACTACACTTCCCAGCACACAACACAAAACAACACATTGCAGCAGAGATACAAGAAGAGTGGTTCGTGCCCTGTCTTCAGGAGCACATATCTAGATTGACAATGGAGTGCACAACATGCCAGATATACAGCTCAGGAATGACATTACGTACACTCAGGGGAACAATTCCAAAACCGATTGGGCCATTCAGAGAACTACACATTGACTACGCAGACATGGGAGAAAGGTGTAATGGGGCACGTTATATGATTGTGGTTGTATGCCCATTTTCGAGATGGGTGGAAGCAGGCCCATGTGCACGACCTGATGCTAAAAGCGCCGCAAAGTTCCTAGTGAGGGAAGTATTTCCGCACTGGGGAATTTGTGACGTGGTTCGCTCAGACAACGGCACTCACTTTGTGAACGAGCTCTTCAAAGAAGTAACGACACTGTTGGGAATAAAACATAAATTGTGCTCGATTTATCATCCTCAAAGTAATGCCGTGGTAGAAAAAATGAACGGCCTGTTAAAAGGAAGATTATCGAAATTATGCTTCTCATTAAAGAAGAACTGGATTTACTGTTTGCCCCTTGCGCTGTTTGAGCTGAGAAATCAGCCAAGCAAGGACCACCCTTTGTCCCCGCACGAAATAGTGACCGGGAGACGAATGCACACAGCACATTCCCCACTGCGCGAACACTCAGATGCGCATAGAAGCGCTGCGATATTGGGAGATGAGTTCACAGAATACTTGAAAAAGCTAACAAGGGCAGCGCGCGCAATATCAAAGCAGCTTTCACCACTATTCACAAGAGAAGAGGGGAACACAACAGTCCGTTACGGAACCTGAAACACAGGTACAACTGATGCCGGGTGAATTCATCTATGTTCGGAGCTTTGTGCGCCGGTGGAATGCACCACGGTTCCATGGCCCATACGAAGTGGTATTTTGCACCCCTACGGCTGTAAAAGTGAAGGGCCTTAAATACTGGATACATTTGACGGATGTACGAAGGGCATATAATAGTGTGCAGGAAGAGGTGGATGAGGGGGCACAGACAACAGCAAACAATGCAAATGAAAATAATGAGTGGCTATGAACATGTGTGTGGCAGAAATGCACCTGATTGAGAAAGTTGTTGACGAGAATAATTACATTTAAGGGTACCTAAAAAAAAAAAAAAATGTGGGTTTATATGTAAATAATAATGTGATAAAAATGTATAGTGTCTGCTCCCTTGTCTGTACATCCCCAACCCTACTCCCCTACCCACTTCCATTCCCCGTCCATGATATCTTGGCACTGGTAGTGCCAACAAAATGTTTACATGCATGCACTTAACGCACTTTTATATCTCAAACAGGAGCTACCATGGCATCTAACGGGCAGCCTGCAACGGATAGATTTATTAGATATAGAGAATTGTTAGCTGAGAGATGTAGATATTTGTATGAGTGTGGATTATCTGTGTGCATTACATTGTTTTTTACAATTATGTTTTGCCTGGTTACGTATTACGTATTGGTTCATAGCGTTCATCTCTACCGAGATAAACGAGGGGGGAGGGATTAACAGGACTAATGTGACTAATGCAACAGCAATTGTAAATACTAAAGAAGGTGCTTTTTTGGTATGGGATGGAACTAAACTTGTATGGGGATATTACACGACACCATCCAATGCTGTCATCTCGAAAAATGAAGGTCTGCAGGGAAAAATGCAAAACAACACAGTGTTCCCGCCAAAAATATCTAATTACAATGCCCGCAGTCTAAATGATCGAAACCCCTCTGCCATATCCTAGTTGTATAACACCCCCACCAGCCAGCCCACTCCCGTAACCAAAAACACACTGTTAGATAACATAAAGGAAGAAAATGAAAAAATGACAGCAACATATGAAATATTATATGATGATTGGGCAAAGGGGGGCGCGAAGGAAAAAGGGGGGCCCACTTTGTCCATCGCCCATGAAGCCGGGAAATACATTAGGCAAAGAAATAACAGACGGAAAAGGGAGGCGGGGAGGAGGAAGTATGATGAGTATTATGGGTTAGGACTAGACAAAATGGAAGACCCGCGACACCCCCACCAGACAAATAAATGGTATGCGGATATGAGTGCAACAGCTAAGCAAACAACAAATGAGAGCTGTTATGTCTGCTCCCTCATTCCCCATGCTTCAGGCACGCCCAAAGTATTGTTACCCAAAGAGTTGCCTATTGTAGATGCCCAGTGTCTCCTTCATCTCACGTTGTGCAGAATTAAGAACACCTTCCAGGCACATGAAGTGACTTTTAGAATGCTGCAGAACAGGAAAACATGCTATCCAAAGACAGTAGGAGTGGTATGTCTGGAAGAGCCATTTTTTATAATACAAGGGACACTTTTTTCAGACAACAAGTGGAAGGACGAAGAAGTAATGTGTAAGGCTGAAGCACTGAGGGGTGTGGCACCAGAGAAACTGCAATGGATAGAAGAAACATGCACACCACTATGGAAGGAACACATCTCAAAACTAACTTGGGTAACGGCCATTGAAAAACCCTTCAAGCTGCAGAAGGAAATAGACTATGAACTGTGTTTTGAAGGAGAGGGGAAAGCCTCCATGGGGGCAAACAAGAACTGTAACAAGACCCTCACCATCCCAGATCTAAGAAAAGGGACAGCGGCCCTCATGGACATGTATTGGGTATGTGGCAACCAGGCATACCTGCACCTCCCACAATCATGGAGTGGCAGCTGCTCGATGGCCACTCTGCACTCAGCACTAATGGTAATCCCGGAAAGCCACATTGATGGGAGCAAAAAGATGCGAGAAAACACCCAACAGAGTGCGGCCCAGCCAACTGTAGAGCCACAAGTATATGTCCTGTCTTCAGGGAACAAGGAAGGGGTGCTGTCCCGAAACAGACGATCATCGAACTACATATCAAAGGCATCGTCAGAATTGCTGGCACAGATCCCGGATAGGTATTGATTATTCAGCTCTGCAGAAACATTCTTTGCCTCACTCATCCCAAGTATCCAGGCGCGAGCAAATGCAAAATGGCTCCAAATCACACGTTGGGAGCTGATCCAGCTGGCAAATGACACTGAAGAAGGGTTCAACGTAATAAAAGTGGAACTAAGAGCATTACGGCTGATGACCATGCAAAACAGGTATGTCCTGGACCTGTTGACAGCGATGGACGGAGGTGTTTGCCGAAAAATCGGAAGTGCCTGCTGCACTTTCGTACCTTCCGAAGACGCAGACAATGGCTCCCTGTCCCATGTGATCGAAGCAGTACATAACCTAGGAGAAAGAATGGGAATAAAAGGTGGAGCAGAAGAAAGCACGTGGTTCGACAATATCTTCTCCTGGGTTCCATCGTGGCTGGGAATGACTGTGAAATTTTTGATGCCGGCTGTAGTATTCCTCCTCTTTATTTTTTGCCTGTGCCAGGTGGGTCTTCGATGTTGTGCTAACACAGTACCGAATGGTGCAATGATGATGGTGACAATGGGCAACACCCGCGGTACAATACAAGCTATGCAGGAAGTACAGGTACAAACAGGAACAGATGACACACCGAGATATCAGCTAGTGCCTAGGTATCACGACAAGGATATAGTAGATAAATTGTGGCATACTACCATTAAAGAGCCCCGCATACTAGAATGGTACGAGGAGGTATGGGTAGACTTGGAAGCGGAGAGCGGATGTATATACCTGACTTGTACCCCAGATGAATATGCTAGGTGAGGGCTTGAGAGGGGTGTGCAGAGCATGGATGCCCATAAAAGGCACACCTGCATGGGATGAGGCATTAATTGACGAGGAAGAGTGTAGGAGATTGGAGGGTTTAAAGAATTCTTTACTTAAGGAACAAAAGGGGGGAAATGTAGGGGAGGATTGGTCCAAAAGACCCCCCTCCCCTGCGCCCTCTCCCCCGGTGAGGGCCATGGCTCGTCAGGGGTCCCCTCCTTACCACCAGGGCCCAGGTGGTGGATGGCTCACCTGCTGAAGACATTGACCAAACCTGCTGAATTTAGCTAGGCCTCGGAAACCATTTTGTCTAATGAAGATGGTGTGAGCCCGGCACACCGCAGCGCGGCCCCCAACTTTGGAGAGTTTCAATTATCCCTGTGGCTGCAGCTCCCTGGCAGATCCGCTGTGAGCCCGTTCCCACGAACAAGACGGACATGAGCTAGTGTAAGATACCAACACTGTAACATTTCACCTTCCGCAGTGTATCGTTGCTCCCAGCATGACCCGGCCAGCAGAGCCTGGGTGGAAAAAGAACTGTAAAATGGTCCTTTGATAAAAGCAAAAGTTCCTAAATACTAATGACAAAACTACCTGCGATGGAAGCGTTCTCTCCACAACCTCTTTGACTAAAAAACCTGTAAAATGTATAGATATGGCAGAATGCGTGCTCATATGACATTAGGAATGAAGCACCCACATCACTGCAGTTATGCACAAATAGTAAAAGCGTCCCGGGGGGGTTTTTGTTATGCGTTTCATTGAAAAGATTACACCCCATGGTCCCGCGCCATAACCGAACTAATGCTGCTAGAGTGCAAAGAAAGACAAATGCAAGCATATTGAGGGCTTGTGTAAAGGGTGCATGAAAATGCACCCTTCATGTGTGTGTGTCCAAGCCCATTATGTGCCACTGCCGTCAGTTGTAGTGGCTAGTCGTTTCTATGCGCTCCACCAACCTCACTATTACCTCACTTACTACGAATGTATAAGCATATAACAAAATGTTGTAGTTGTTAAAAACATAGTGCACGAGTAATGTGCTCGGATTGGCTATATGAGAGACATTAACAATGTTAAAACGTGAACTTTAGAATGACTCAATTAGTATTGTATATTATTTGAATGTTAATGCTACTTCCACCTAAAATCAGCAACACACGAGGAAAAGACCTTTGTGAGCACGTGCAAGGCCATTCCCCCTCCCTCCCAGCGAAGCCTGCCAGACGAGAACTCAGAGGCCTGTGCCGCGCTGCCACCACCTCCCCAACTCGGCTGGAGCCGCTTCAAAGATTTGTAGTTCCCTCTGCAGCACCCAAGGCCACGGCCCGCCACCTGTATTATTTACAACCCAGCAGTAAACCCCAGCCTGAAAACACAAATCCAGAGGCGCCCTTTCTTAAGCCCCACGACCCACCGGCTAACCTTAGGTTAATGACCCTTGTAGAATTAGGACATCCAATATTATGGCAACATCACAGCAACACATTCATAATGACTTCTAACAAAACATGACGATATGTTCCGCCTGTCCCATGCCCCGAGACCCAACCCCACGACCTATGGTACCCGGTCAACAGGGCGCTGGTAACCATGTACTGATGAATCGCCATCAAACCCCGCTCTAGGTGCATTCCTCCTGTGTTGCATTAACCTGTAGAATAACCTATTGGAAGATTTACTAAAGAAGATAATATTGCAAATGACTGAATGACTGCGGTGTGCATGGCCTAGGGCAAAGAAGTCAGGAAAAGACATTCATCTCTGACACTGGCCACAGTGGCACAACGACACCGCCCAGATGAACCCAGCTGACCCGCCAGGCCGAGCCCAACCCACGAGGCTAACCACATCGCAGCAGCACCTATAGCTAGTCATCGCCACCCAATCCCACTGAACTTGTGCCCCCTATAGTATGTAGGTTCTGATGACGTTTTTCGTAAATATATACGCCTGTCTTTGCTATTGTCAGACAGAGCACTCTCGGAGTTTGCAGAGTTCTTTGCATGCCCTATTCTGATTGATAAACTCCCATTTACGCTCACCCACACTTTGTCTTGGCCTTATTCCCATCCTGGGAGAGTCCATCATTGTCTCTCATTGCAGGGAGGAACGTGCTGGTTGGGGATGCTTGCCTTCACATTCCTGCATCGCCGTCTACCTGGCAATGTCCTCAACCTGTCTACATAGGCGGGTGCCGACACCCCCCTCTGACCATGGGGTGTTCCTTCGTGTTGGTCAGACTGTGATGTAGATTCTGATGCCCTAGGTGCGGGCTCGCTAGCGTCTGACCATATCATCCCTGTGTCCCTTGGGAGCCGCTTATCGCACCGTCTCCCTTCTTCGTTTGTCTCGCACTCCGTCTCCTCTCCGGAGTCAGACATTGATTGCTCCCAATTCACGCAACTCTTTACGTCATCGTCGTTCTTACTTATTTCTAGCCTTTCCAGGGACAGTCTCCCGCTCCCACTACTTCCGGTGAAGTCTTCAATGTCATACAGCTGAGTGCTTTCCAAGTGCTCGTCTTTCCTTTGGGATATTGGTTCTAACCCCATTTCATCATATATTTTGTCGATCGTTTCCCCGATGCTTCTGGTGTCAAAGTCATCCTCAATATTAGCCCCACTAGTGCCTGGTACTGAATCATACGCAGGGAAAAATTCTTCAATGTCTTCCCATTGTACAGCAGGATTGGGTTTTTTAACTTCCCGCTCCAAATATTCGAGTTCGCCTGCTCTCTGTCTACGCTTACGTTCAACATCATCATCGAATTCTTTGCGCTTCCTCGCTTCTTCTCTGACCTTATTGTCTTCCCTTTTTCTTTCATTTCTACGTTCATCTGCCCTTCGAATTTCCTCATCTTTTCACCTCTTTATCCTTTTTTCATGTACTCTTAGCTCTTCTTCCAACCTTTTCTGATTCTGTCTGTACTGGTCAGAGGCTGCCTTCTGTTGCGATCGAGCTGCTTTTCTTGCTCTTCGCGATATAGCTGTTCTTGACTCAGCCTATCTTTCCTTCTTATTCACTCATCTCTTATTTCCCTTTCTTTCTCCTTCTCCCTTCTCTGTGTCTCATCCAACTTCTCTCTCGGTCTCGCATCATCACTTCCTTTTCCATCGAGTTTCGACAATATCTGTCTTCCCATCCATTCGTCTTTCACGATTGCTATCTCATCCATTCTGTCTTCACTTCCTTTCCACTTCTTTCCTTCTCTCTCTTTATAGAGAGATGCACTAATCTGTGCCTGGTCCTTCTTCTCATCATCACATCTCTCCTTGTCCCTCGGCATTTCGGAGGTAAGATTCTTATCCTGATCCTTCCCTTTATTGTTGTCACTACTGTACGTAGGTGTCATGATGCCTACCCCCGGAGCACCAGGCCAGGCCCAGCACCCCCGGAAGCAGGCATCATGCCCTCGGGTAAAAGCCCAGCGGCCCCCTATAGGGGCTCTTTGGACTCAGTCCTGGCGCCTCTTGCGCCAGGCTCATGTTGGACATCAGTCCTGGCACCATAGGCGCCAGGCTCATAAAGGGAGGTGTTTTGTGCACTTACCTGATGCAGACCATGCTGCACGCTTCAAGCCTCCCTGAGACCTGAAAGGGACTATTTTTTCATAGGGACTATTTTTTCACTCGGGCGTGGCCAGGGAAGGATACATACCTAGTTGGGGAAGGATACATACCTGGGACTTCTTTGGAGGCTATTTAAGCCACGCCCAGACAGCAGCTCATGCTTCGCGTTGTTCTGCTTCCTGCAGCTTAACGCTCACTGTGTCTGCTCCTGCTCCTGGACTCCAGCCACGCCCGCCTCGAACCTGGAAGACCTGCAAGGAAGGAAGAGAAGAGAAAGGTGAAAACCAAGGACTATTTCAAACTTCTTACCTGCATCCGGAATCTTCTCGCCAGCATCCCTGAAGAAAGAATTCCATTTAAAAGCATTGCGTTGCTCGCTGCAGCGCCACGCTTCACTCACCTGTCCTCGAGACATCTCCCGGCTCCATCGCGGCTGTCAGCATCGGACGCCACATCTCTGCACCTAGGGGAGAGAGGAAGAAACAAAAGGTGAGCAGAAGGAACACAGAAGGAAAGTCTGATTAACAGCCATAATACTTACCGGCTTTTCTTCCACATTTCGGGTCGGTGCCGCCCCGTTGGCAGTTACCGTACCCCGGCCCCTATGGGGAAAGGACAAGAGACATTTCTGGGGAATGATAAGGACATTTAGAGGGATCGCTCTCACCACTACTCACCTCGGCAGTTTAACCCCTCGACGCATCGCCTTCATTCTGCACCTGAAATAAAGGACAGATCACAGGTTAGAAAGACAACATAAAGGGGGCCTCACTTGAACTTTGAACTTTCATACTTATGGCGCATCGCTCAGGAAAGTCAAGTGGATTTTGCCAGCGCCATTCTGAAAACCAGTGAAGTAACTGGACGAACGCGGGTCCCTGCACCAGAAGCAGGATGGAGAGTTCATCCTTCCAAACCATAAGGTGAGCTTAAACCGGGGTTTGGAGGAAGTTAGAGAGGAACGAAGGGGGAAAGGGGGGAGCTAGCACACTATTCTGCAGACTGTTAATCCCCTTTCTCATCTGCAGAAGGATATTCCTACGGGCCAGGCAAGCACGATTTGGAGGTCCTGTCCAATCGGTGTTCCGGGTCCTGCGCATCGCGCTAGAAGAGGCCACAGCAATCCAGACTAGACCAGCGCCCCCATGGGAACCAGGTGAGCGTTACAGTAGGTGACTCATATGCGGGGTTGCTGTACCCCATAGCTGCCTTGAGCTCTCTTAGTGGGTTGAGTCCCTCTGGCTTACTTCCCTCGGTTTCTGTTTCTGGTGGGGCATGTGGCACGGTAGGCGTCTCACTCCCCTCCGTGCATATATTTAATATCCCGTCTGCAGGTAGCTCTTCCTCTTTCGACTGTTCGAATATTTTCCAAAGTTCTGGAACAGCAATGCGTTTCTCTCGTTTTTTGCCTGTATATGTGGCATGCAAATAAGTCATCATATGTTGTAAGACGGCTTTAGATAAGGACTCGTTCTGTGGCCACGGCATAAACATTTTGTAGGCGGTACCCTTAACCCACTCTGTACTGTATTTCTTAAGCTTGGGTGCATGTTTAGGCAATTGTTTACATAAGTGTGCTAGTGGTGTAATATCTTCCATGCTTAAATCTGTTCTAGCAATACTTTCATGCAACTTCACCACACCCAACAATATGAGCAAGCACCAAATATCGCAAGCTCCAATCTGATCTTTTCCCGCCAAATTTTCTTTCTCACCAATTCATTCAAGAACATCAATTCATGTGCGATTCCCCCTTAACTATAGAATCATGTAAAGCCCCTAATTGATTTCAAACATTGAGGAGACAAATTTCCTTACATATGACACATCAACAGAACATGTATGAAAAACATTAAACAGACTAGACAGACACCAGCTGGACACATATATCTCTGCCTTCTAATCAATACCCCAACATGGAGTCTAAAAAAACTCCTTTTAAGATGTCTTTAATCGTCGTAGTAGCCTATTCTTTGCCTATTATGTGGAACTATGAGTTTATGTTTCTTCTGACCGCTATATTAAAGCACAGGAACAAAGTGTATCCACTCTCTCGTGTGTCTAGCCCGGTATCCTCTCTCTTTATCTCAGGTGTCCTCCGCGGTATCCTCTCTCTTTTATCTCGGGTGTCCACCCGGTATTCTCTTATTTATTCAGTTATTCTCGAGTCATTATCCCCTTATATATATACAGTCTTCTCTACTTCTGACTATTTTGTTTTCTCCACCTCCCTCCGTTACCTTTCCCCTTACTTGTTCTATTGCCTAAGGATATTTGCCAAAGCATCAATTTTCATTTCACTCACATTTTGCATCGTTCCTCTCTGGATCCTCGGGATCACCGCCTCCGTTACCGCCTTTTTTTGGTCTTTCGCCTGATCCACTGCCCGTAGGAATGGAAGGGTTTATGTTTTTAAAACAGGTGCCTTCAACCCCCTGCAGTTTTTTGGACAGTATTACACTATCATTGTCCACGGGAAGCTTCACAGTCTACTCGGGCAAAATGGCGAAGGACTCGTGATATTGCCAAAGACCTTGAATCACTTTGTGTCGACGGTCAATACGTGTCTTATAAATAATCAAAATTCAATAGTTGATGGTCAAAAGAATCCTCTGCTACCAAGTGTATGGGAGGACGGAGCGACCTCTGAACGGGCTCATGAGATTCAGAGCTCGCCCTGCAGTACCTTAAGACGCGATAGCTGCACCTTGAGGAGGATGGGGTGCAGGATTCTTTTACTCCGACACCAATCAATAAGGGCAAATCAATGGTTTGGCAAAGGGAAGTCTGTTTAATGACAAGTACAAAAAACGGGGAAACAAATGGAAATATGCAGTGATGCGATCGCCCGTCTCGCTTCAACTCCCAAATTCTTCATTCAGACAGCAATTCTTATAGGCAAAATTTGTCATCATTGACTTGTAACAATCAAAGTTTGTCATGCAATTGTATTGGTCGGGAAAGGTAACTTAAGTATAGGTGCTATATCTGTATATGGTAACATAGTGTGAGGATTGTATGATTCTTATCGGTGGGCGTCTACGCCCATCCCTCTACATCACTCGTGACAGACGTCACTACAAGTACGACGTCTCATTGGTTCTACTAGCTATAGGACCCTAGATTATTTGGTCCATTGGGATTGGGTAGGTTACACCCCTAGACATAAATCTCCACTTTAATTAGCAGCATGCAGAATGGACACCCAGATGTGGTGTGCCCCAAGATTCACCCTGTCTCCCTTCCATCAATCTGCACTTTAGGGCTATGTGTCAATTAGTTGGTTGAGGTTGGCCTCGAAACTGTAGCTTATCAGGAAAAGTTATGGCGTCCTCGGGTTCTGGGTGACATCAGATGTTGGTACCTCTTCACGCTTGGCCGGTCACGTGTCCGTTCACTGTGAATCTGCTTCATTTTCTCTCTATTCGTGTATTTGTTTCTTCCTTTAGCCTTGCCACCTGCCTGGGCCTCCTTATCTCGACCTTCACTGGCTGGCTGCTATGCTCTTAAGTTTCGTTTCTTCGAAGTTGCCGCTCTCCTCCCTTCCTGGAGTTGACCTCGAATTCCTAGGCATGAGCTGCTTCTTACTGAGTTTCGATTCTGCTCCTTCGTCTGGCTTTGAGCTAGTATCTGAATCCTGGCCTGTTTGTCCGCCACCATCCAGGGCTTGATTCTGCTTTTATAAAATGGAGTCGCACTTGTATAATGTGATTTTGAGGTAGATATATAGTTGCCGTTTGCCACTCTATCCTTCTACTAAGCATTGCCAGCAGGACCGTGTCCTTAGCATCTTGTGTTCCAAGCCTATTTACAGGCATTTAGCCAGTTGCATATTTTCATCCTTCTTTCAAGGTTACGTTCTTTTAAGTCTATTACACCATTATTCCTTATATTTCGTCTTTACGCATCGTTCTTTGCTTGTCGTTTCGTTCATTTGAACGTCTGTCCGGGCCATTGTGTCGTCACCATTTGCCTTCAATTAGGGCCCTTTGGGTCTCTTCAGGGACAGTTTGTAAGTATTCTTCACTTCGCGTCAGTTGTTGGTACGGTTGTCTCAATGGGTACCATGCTGCCCACGGTTGTCTGGTTATAGGTACATCAACAGGTATTGCTCTTCTGATGGGCACTGGGCAGAGCACTAGCTCAGCTCTCTGTTGGTTTAGTTGCTCCTCATACGTCACATATCTTGGCGAGTATGTTCCTGGTACCTCAAAGTGGGGGGCTGGAGTGCAGGCCGTATCTGGGACCTCCTCTACAATATGTGTATAGTAATTACAGGTACTGTGGGGGAAGTATACAGTATTCATAATATGGCAGAGTAATATAATTGAAGTGTAAATGGTGCTTATGATTGTAGCACAAATGAGGATAGTGCTTATGGAATCTGAATTTGTTTCTTTGTGAAGAAAACAAATAGGATAATACCGGGTTTGGTTACTTAGTTGCATATGGTAATGAAGCTGGAATCTCTGTTTCTTTTTCTGTGAAATAAACAGTATAATTTGTTAAACAAGATCGTTTAAAACCTTTGATTGCATACAATTGTACATATAGATTTACTTTTTTGACCCTAATAAATAGTATATTCTATGCACTATCTTTGGCACAACATTAGTATGTGGTTCACTGTTGTTATATTGACATGAAATAATATTGGGTCAGTTGAAAAAAAAATCCATAGTGGATTAAAAATAAACTACTGTAATTAAATACAGTTTTTGGCATTTACATAGTTTTAAAGAATGTACATGTTACAGAAGACGTGTTTGTGGTAGCATGCATATATCAAGTGAGTGTAAGTGTGACAGGATGTTTGTTTGAAGTGTGTTGTAATTAAGGGTATGTTTAAAGTAGTTGGCATATTCTGCACGCTATACTAGACAAGATGGGGTTTGGCCCGGTATTCATTAGATACATTCAGGTCCTATACTCTGATCCCAGGGCAATGGAAAGAACAAACACATCCTTATCCCCAAGCTTTGCACTTGGAAGAGGCACTAGACAAGGTTTCCCACTATCCCCCCCTCATATTTGCACTCACCATAGAGGGCATGGCTGCCAAACTTAGATATGAACAATCACATTTGTATTAGGGGTCTCCCCCAGTTTGTTTCACTCTACGCAGACAATACAATGCTGTATATCAGAGACCCTGAAACTAATCTACCACCGGTAATGCATGAAATCGAGGCGATGCTAAATACTCAGGGTACCGAGTCAATCAGGCTAAATCAGAAATCATCCCGCTTACACCCTCCACAGTGCAGTCCTCAGCCACTGCACAATTCAAATGGTCACCCACCACCGCCTGATATCTGGGAATCATAATGGCCATAGACAAACAGACCCTGTACAATAATAACTACGAACCATACTTAATACTCTTAAAACACAAATTAAAGGTATGGGACAAACTTCCAATATCATTATATGGGAGAATATCACTACTCAAAATGGTAATAGTGCCAAAATTATTATACCTGTTCAGTAACATCCCTATATGGCCAGGCGGACTGTTTTTTTCAAAAACTACAGAGACTGGCATCAGGTTTTGTATGGGGAGGGGGATCTGTAAGGCTCCAATGGCTCAAGATGTGCGAGAGGTGCGAGACTGGGTGCCTAGTAGCCCCAGATTTTCTACTATATTTTCAGGCGGTCCAGGCTCACTTTGCAAAATACTGGTCAGACTCGACCGAAGCATACGCACACATACAAGCTGAAAAGTTTGCGGCGGCCCCATTCAACTTGCGGGCAATGCCCTTTTCCAAGGCGTTGAGAGATCGGGGGGAAGTCGACCTGTTAGGCTCCACAGTGCGAGCCTGGTCCAGTCTAGTGGACAGGGTGGGGTGTGACAATCCATACTGGCCACATACCCCGCTATGGCACCACCCTAGGCTCGAACCCACCCTTGACACGACCCTCCAGAAAAGATGGGACCCAGGGAAGGAAATGCATCTGGGTGACTTATATCCTGACGGGAAGTTTGCATCCCTGAAGACCGTCCAGGCGAAAGTTTGGACCGGGTTGGTCACGTCACTACAATACTACAGGTTGAAGTCAGCGTGTAAGAAGCAATGGCTCTCCTTTCCGGAAGCCCCACCCACACACCAATTCTTAACCGATACCATGACACCTGAGGGCTTCATTGAGGAATTTCCACCCTTTATAATGCAGTCCAACGACAACCCCTCTCCAAGAACACAATGAAGGCCAAATGGGAGAGGGACCTAGGGATTACTATTGAGGACACTCAATGGGCGAAATACTGCCACTTCATCAAATCTGTCTCTATATGCACCAACGTTAGACTGATCCAAATCAAGATGCTGAATCATCTACATGTCACTCCCAATAAAATCAGCAAATTTGACCCCACGACTAAACCAGAATGCCCTAAAGGCCAGACCCAACGGGCAAACTCATTTCACATGTAATGGGACTGTCCCCTGATGAAAAAGCTGTGGTGCGAGGTGGACGAGACAGTGAGTGACATTATCGGTCTCCAAATTCCAGCAACCCCATTAAAATACCTACTCTGCGACATCGGGAAGGTCTCAATTAAAACACGTAGACTTGTTGTATTTGCAGGGGTGGTCGCTAATAGATGTATCCTCAGGGACTGGAAGGCAAGAACCCCTCCCACTTGGCAAGCCTGGATGAGAGACTTAATACATGTACAGGAAACAGAAGAAATATATGTTCAAAATGTGGTGCCTACATGTAGAGCAAAATATATTTGGGCCCCACTGAGGAGATAGCTGGAGACATCCCCCGACACATCAGAAAACGAGCCAACATGTTCTGCCAATGATCCGACCAATAGGTCTACATGAATATCTCAGAGACCATGCTGAGAGCACGCAAATAGTCACCCACACAAACAATATAAATTGGTCCCTAACTCGATACTGCATATTCTGTTGTATGTTAAGTCTGTCTATTCTCAATACATGTCAGATATCTGTGATGCACTTGTCAAATCTCAAAATAAAGGTTCTTAAAAAAAGTTGTTGGTATATTCTAACTATATTGGGCATTAGAATAAGTTTTGCAGTAACATCAACTGTGATGCCATATTTGAAATGTATTATAATGAAAGGTATTTTTAAAGTAGTAATATACCCTTGGTGTAGTCCGACTGACATGGATTTTAAAATTACTATAGTAGTATTATGGATTTAGTTTAAAGTAGATACCCATTGGCGTATTCTAAGTATATTGGACTTTACAAGAAATGTTGCAGTAAAAATAACTGTTATTGTATATTTGAGTTGTATTACAATAAGGGCTATTTTTAAAGTAGTTAGATACCCATTGGCGTATTCTAAGTGTCTTGGATTTTAAACGTACTACTGTAGTATTATGGATGTAGGTAGATACCCATTGGTGTATTCTAACTGTTTATAGCACTATACTTTAGTGAGCAAATTTGGGTTGAAGGAATATTACGTAGGTATTTGTTAGATTTGCTGGAAACCTATGTTTTGGAGTAACAGAAGTGCTGTTACATTCAAACCAACCACTTCCTTTTTTTTTTACATATGGAGCATAGTGCCCTGAAGTGGCTGTTGCACCAGTGTGGTAGATTATGCCCACTGTTGTGAAGGTTTTCTTGCTAAGAGATACTTGGCCATGTGTCAAGCTAGTGAGCTTGCAGTTCTTTTTGGTACCATTGGTATTGTACCTTAGAAACATTAGTATCACATATTTGCCATGCAAGTTTATTTGTATGCTGGAACGATTGCCTGAATTGCAAAAGGGCATAATATGCCATGATGTGTATTCTGCAGAAGCTGGTGAAATGGAATTGATTCACAATTTGGTATTGATACATACAAAAATTGTTCATTAGGGATGTGCTCTTGTGGAACATGCTTGAAGGGATGTTTTTGGTTTCTAGTACTTGTAGTAAGTATTTTAGGAATTCTAGTGGATCTTCCTGTGTGTTTATGGTGAGCTTTATCATTCCTGTACAGTAGTCAAATTCTTGGCTCATACCTTAGACACTCTAAATGCTGTAAATTTACTGCAGTTGTGTTGCTTAATTTAAATGGACCAGAGAGTTATGCCTCTCTACCCTTTGATGGGTCTGCAGTTGTTTTTTGGGAAGAGATGTTTGTCTCTTTGTCTCCTGATGGACATGCAGTTGTTTTTGGACTAGACAGTTTTGTGGTTGTATTATTTGATGCACAGCAGTTGTACTTTGTTTTTAGTGGTATTACTGAGATATCTGCTATAGGTTATGTTTGTATTTGTTTTCTTTCTAAAGCATTTCTTTTTTCTGGTACACAGTACATATCTAAATGGGGGATGTACAGTGCATGTAGCCTGTTGTATTCTGGGATGTAAGGAATGTCACAGTTGAATTTGTTTGCATCAAAGTTGACTAGGAATGGACCAACAAGTGCATGGAGACATGAAAGTGCTGTGTAACTCATACCTTCTTAGAATACTGTGCTGCCTTTGTCAATCAATGCATGATCTATGGTTAGACCATGCAATTTGTGAATAGTGACAGCATATGCCAGAGATAGAGAGAATTGTTCTCTGTGTACGTACATGTCTTTGAAAAGAAGGAAACATGCTATTGTGCTGCCTATTGTTTTAACTCCTGCAAGTTTGTCAAAGTGGATGCTGATAAACTGAAAGTTGTTGTCATGTGGATATGTTTGGAATCCAACAACTGTACCAAATGCTCCATTGACTAAACCTTTTTCTAGGTCAAGGTTACATTTTAGAATTATTCTACAGTTTAGACAGAGAGTTAATCATTTTTCTAATCCAGCTGTGTAGGAGATGCATTTCCGTAAGCTATCTAGCCATGCTTTTGCATTTTGACACACAGGGAGTGTCATACCGTGCACTTCTCGTTTGTCTGTGGAGCTGATATGCAGTATTGCATTTCTTTGTTCAACATTCTATCATTGAATTGACTATAGATTGCAAAGGTTGGAATTAAGAATATGCATTTCACATTTTTTGAGTTAATTGTTCCATGACATCAGGGTCAGATGATTTTTGCCGATATAGCTCATGGATTAGTCTAGTTATTAAGATGGATTTTGCACCTTTATTAAGCAGACCAGTTCTATTGCTTTTTAAAATATTGGCATAGGTGAGATATGCAGACCGACACATATTTTGAGTTAGTGTTGGACATATTTTGGCAGATATTTACATTTCCAATGCTGCTGAGTGTGTTACAGCATTGTTTGTGTCCTAATGTTTTGAAAATAGGTTGCTTTTTACTGGTGTTAACTGTTTCAGAATTCTGTGTACTTCAGTAGCAGCTTCTGCTGACAATTTATAGTATTCTAATTTGCTTTGGTGCTGTACTGGGAGGAGCAGTAGTCTGAGTAAAGGTACACCTCCTGTGTTGTTAGACAGCTAGAACTGTGGAGCTGTTAGAACAGCTGAAAGGATGTTGTCTGTTAAGTCTCGTAGAAATGTGCTGATTATTTTAATTAAGAAGGTTTTGCCAGAACCAGCTTCCCCACTTACATTCAGGAGCAGAGGTTTGAAATTCTTACAGCTACAAGATTTACTTTCAACCGCGCATGAGGAAGTGTGCTGGTGAAGTGTGCTGTTATGCTGTCTCGCTGCTACACTATCACAATGGATCTATTGGACTTATTTGGACTCATTTACCTCTTTGTCTTGGATTGCCAAAAGCATATTCCTTTAAGCCCCGCCACCCGAACCGGAAGTGGCATAAAATTCAGGACCTACGCGCATTCATTGTGCGCGCATGAGGAAGTTTGCTGGTGAAGTGTGATGTTACGCTGTCTTGGTGCTACACTGTCACCGTGGATCTATTGGACTTATTTGGGCTCATTTACCTCTTTGTCTTGGATTGCCAAAAGCATATTCCTTTAAGCCCCGCCACCCGAACCGGAAGTGGCATAAAATTGAGGACCTACGCGCATTCACTGTGCGCGCATGAGGAAGTTTGCTGGTGAAGTGTGATGTTACGCTGTCTTGGTGCTACACTGTCACCGTGGATCTATTGGACTTATTTGGGCTCATTTACCTGCTTGTCTTGGATTACCTAAAGGTCAGTTGTGATACAGCTCCACTCCCAGCCCTTCCTACTATTAGGGTATATTGTATGCCAGCTGCCCTTTTGCATTATTAGTCATATGTGTTTTATTCACTTATTTCAGCGTATTTCTTTAAGCCCTGCCCCCGAACTGGAAGTGGCATATAACTCAGGACCTGCACGCATTAGGAAGTGTGCTGTTATGCTGTTAAGCTGGCAGCTGTACCTGCAGCTTCACTATCCTATGCTTAGATGTGCTCTTCCATGTTCTGTTTTACCGAGCATCTGCTCTACTCTCAGGGGGAAACTGTTCATAACCAGCATTCTTTCAGTTCACACTCACATGTAGAAGTTTATTCAACCACGCACCTTTTGGATTGCCAAAAGGTCATTTGTAATACAGCTTCACTCCCACCCCTTCCCATTAATAGGGTATATTGTATGCCAGCTACCCTTTTGCATTATTAAATATATGTGTTTTAGTCACTTATTTCAGAGTATTTCTTTAAGCCCCGCCCCCGGACCGGAAGTGGCATAAAACTCAGGACCTCTGCGCATGAGGAAGTGTGCTGGTGAAGTGTGCTGTTACTTTGTTAAGCTGGCAGCTGCACCTGCGCCTGCAATATCCTATGCTTAGATTTGCCCTTCCGTGTTCTGTTTTTCCGAGCGTGTACTCTGCTCTCAGGGGGAAACTGTTCATAACCAGCATTCTTTCAGTTCACACTCGACCGTAGAAGTTTCTTCAACCACAAACTGTAAGTAACAAATCTGTCTTTGCTCTGTCCCTGTGATACAGAGATGAAATGGCATTCGTAAGTTTGTCTGCTGCATCCCTCCTAGCGTCTTCCCATTTATTTCCTTTCCATTGGGCATTCATATTGGGATAACTTAGATCAATAAGGTGTGATCTTCTGAATCCATCCTCCTGTGTGCGTGTGTTATCTCTCTAAAGCACACAATACCGGGATACTTTAACTCACCTATTCACTTATCACTGATAGCAAGCGCTGCAAATACGTGCTTGCACTGTGATTTGGGCAGCGTGAAGTGTTGTGCATGTTATATTTTCTTAAATTTGAGTATTTGACAACCTGACTATTTAAATCTGACTCTAGGCTTTCATGTTTGTGGAAGATAGCTCTGAGTCCCTTGTCATCTTTGAGCCTGTTACCTTTGTACTGTTAAACAGGAAATCATATAGTGCCTCCTTTAGATTTATATTGGCCTAAGCCTAGTCGCTCTATGGGGAAAACCGTGTTGCAAAGTTCCAATTTTGGATAGACTTCGCCGCCATTTTAGAATCATCCGCCATTCTGATTTCTGTTTGTACATTCTCTGTTCTAAAATGGTGGACTGAGTTTTCAACTTGCAACCAAGCCTCCCGACCTTTGAGTTCTGTTAATGGTTAGACTGTCCAAGGGCTGACTGTTTAGACTAGGTAATGAGATCTTGTACTATACATGAACTATTGTCCTAACATTGTCTGCACATATAGGAGTCATCCCTGTGTAAATGTTGGGACAATGCAGAGGAAATCTCAAGCATGGACACAGGCCAAACTACATTGTGAAGGGATATAGACTAAGGCTTACAGCGGATCCGAGAATATACATCACCATTGTAACATTGATGGAAATGCAAACTCATGTAATCGTTCTGCATATAATTGTATAAACTGTATGTGAACTAGGCACAAACTCTAGACCGCAGATTATTAACATGTAGAGGGGCTGGACAATTTCTGAAAATTGTATAAAAGCACGAATGTTTAGATGTCCAGCACTCTCTCTCCTCTCTTTGACGGGCTGGTACTCATTGTGGGGTGTTGAGAGCCAGATAGCTATCTGTGTTCCTTTGTAACTGTACAGAATAAGGATCTGTGAATCTTTCTAGCCCATGATTGGTGTATTTCCTTTTGTGGTACTCAGCCTCAATATGTCCTTGTTTTAACAGATGGCGCCCGAATAGGGACCCTCAAGATTGATGCCATCTTGTTGAAGTGTTGACACGGCTATTGGAACGGGATCGGACGGTGAGAAAGGGGGCCCCTTCTTGGATGAGACGCGGCACCTCAACAGTACAGCAGGACCCGATCCCTGAATGGTGAGCACGCGGTCTGAGACGGCATCTTGACGAGGGTCCATATATCGCGGTGGGCAGTTTTGCCGAAATCACCAACCATGGGGGTCCTTTGTTGTCCTTAGTAATCTGATCAGACCTCCCTTAGTCCTTTGATCAGGTGAGTCATGCCCCGATTCCTAAGTATCCTGATATTTGATTTGGCGCATTGTCCTCGCAAGTACAATTACTGCCAGGTAACACCAGAAATCTGATATGCCTGAGAAATTGTCTGTCTGTCTCTGCGGAATAATGCCCTGAAACAGGAAATCTTTGGAATTTGGCCGTCCGGCACCACAGGAGGGGTCGCCGGCATGTAATACGTACTGTAAATACTGCATTGGTAGTATAATGTTTAATGATATTTGGCACAGACAAACTAGACATGCTTCCGAACTTCAGTGGCCAATCAGTGGTAGCTTTGAGATTTCGCGCATACAATATTTAGAATCTATATTGTTAAAGAAAAAAGCTAGACCTGCAGCATTTGATGTATTACAAAATTGGAAAAAAGAAGCAATGCAGCAGCTTAAAAGTAGAGAGAATCATGTTCGCCGACATATGTCGAACGCCGAGAAAGCATTATTGTATGATCAACAAAAACAGTCAGAGTCTGCTGGAAACATGGATAGGGCTTTTCAACTTGGCATCCAGAAAATATACCCATCTAAAGATTTTCATGCATCAGATGAACTGATTGACATTTTTTAAATGAACGAAGGCCTGTTGCCACTGCGCCACCTCTTTATGTACCTATTCCTGTTGCTTCACCTCTTCCTGCTGCTGTTCCTCCTCCCGTAGTAATTCCTGCACCTCTTATTACTCCTCTGCCACTAGCTATTGCTCCTCTTCCTATTGTTGCTCCTCCACCTGTACCTCCACCTTTGCCTGCTGCCATGGGTCCATTAGATTTATCTTTTACACCAGTGATAGCACCTTTGTTACCTATTGTACAAGATGTGTCTACTCTTTCTCTTCCAAGTAGTTCTGTTCTGCTTACAGTTGATAAAGGAGCAGGATCGAAAATTGTAACTTGTAATACAGTTTCTAAAGAAAGAAAGCGAGATCTGAATGCATGGGCTAGACAGTGCATGGTGAAAGGTGAACAATCTTATGTTTTTGCTACACTCTCTAATCTAGAAGGTTTTCCTGAGAAAACCGTTTTTATTGAAGGACTGGGAATTCATTGATCTGTAATGTGCAACAAACTGAATGATGAAGATATCCCACAAGGGTTGAGGGATATGAATGTTTTAGCATATTCAAGAGATACTGCGGAGAAAGTATATGAGCACATCGAGAGGGTTTTTGGGTATAGAAGGGAGTTGAAAAGGTTACGGAATGATGAAAGAGATGGTGATAGTTTGGGCGCTATGTTTGTACAGAAACGGTTCCTTCCTTTTTGTAAATCGATGAGTGAAGAAACACGAATTTGCAAAAGAAATGCACTTAGATGGATTTCAGACATGTCGATATCTCACGTAGAAGTATATGACACGTACAGTCAGTATACGCCAGAAATGCAAATTAAAGTGATACAGGTTATGGTAGAATACCTGCAGGATGAATGTATAAAAAGAAAGATTTGTTGTCCCGCAGAATTATTGAATGTCTATAAGAGAGCTTTTTCGTCTGACACTCCTTCAGCTGCTTTAGTGCTCGATTTGGCTCTGTTGCTCAGTAAGCGTTCAGAGTTGCCTACTTCTCAGTTGCCTATGAGAGAGGTTCCTCCGACATTTGTCCCTAAAGTTGAGGTTCCGGCTAATGCCTCAACGGGTGTAGCCGTCTATGACATTGATGCACATTATGTATCACAGTTTGTTCACGTCCCGTTCTCAAGACAGGAGGTGAATACCATTCGACAATCTATCCCAGATATTAGGAAGAATCCGACAGGGTTTTATAAAGAAAGGGAATCCCTCTTGCAGTCGTCAGTATTCACTCTGGGTGATATAGAATTGTTATGTCCTGTGCTCCTACCTGCTGATTTGTGGAAACAGATTAGGACAGTAGACGATGTACCAGGGTTAGGGGACACATGGGATATTTTGGCTAGGCAAGATAGAGAAAAGAAAGCTGGTGAGAGACCACTACAGATGATACTGACTTTGCCTGATAGAATAGTGACAAAATTGAAAGCCTTCATTCCTGAGAGAAGGATTGTCTGGGACAAACTTACTGCTTGTATCCAAGGAAAATCTGAGGGTGCTACCGAATAATTTAATGGGTTTGAACAAGTATTTTCAGATTTTAGTGGACAAGATTTGAGCACAGAGTCTGGAAAACAATTATTTGTAGACAAATTTCTGCGTGGATTGTTACCTGACATCCAGTCGCAAATTATGACTTCTGAGAGCGCTTGGCAAGCTCAGTCTCAGTCTGATGTGTTGCATATAGCTCAGTATTATGAAAACCGAGTCAATAATGAGAAGGAAAGAATTGAAAAGAAAAAGGGAGACTTGAAAACTAAGGTGTTGTTGCAACAGATTGTTAGAGGTCATAGAGGAGGTAGTACACAGTTTTAGGGACAGTATGTTCCACAAGGTAAAGTGCCGTTGGATCCTGTACGCACGAACCTATGTGCTTATTGCAGACAAGAGGGTCATTGGCGAGCACAATGCCTGATCCTCCAGCAGAGGTCTAATAACACATTTGGTATCATGGGTAGACAATCCAGAGGCCGCCCTGGGGTAGAGGGTCCTGGTAGAAGCCAGTTTTCTCAGTCTTTTTCACAAGACAATCAGCCACCGATTATGGATAATAGAAACATTTTTGATCATCCTTCTGCTGCTTATCTCTCTGAAGACCTTCCCTTTGACGATTTATTGTTTCGCTAGGATTGCCCGAAGCAGGGTTTGGAACCAACGCCTATTCCCGTTAATCAGAAAGGTCCCTATGTTGAAATGATAGTGGAAAATAGGAAACATCTATTTTTGATAGATAGAGGAGCACAGAAGTGTTCCATTGTCCATTCACGTGTTCCAGACATTCCACTGTCAGGGCAAACTAATGTTTCTGTAGGGTTTTCTGGTATGCCAGTGGTTAGCCTGGTTTCTTCGCCAGTACCGATTTCACTGGGCCCATTCACGGATCACTGTCCGTTTCTTTTGACATCAAACTGTGGTGAGAATTTGTCGGGGTTGAATCTGTTGAAGGAATTAAATGTGGTAATTCATTGTTCTTTGAATGGAGTGCGTTTGACAATTTCACCACACCAATTTTCTGCCTCACAGTTTCTGACTAGACCTTTGCCGCCAAAATTTAGTGACGTTCCGGAATGTTTATGGGTGATTGATGACAATGATGTCAGTGTTTTACAGATTGAGCCTGTTAAAATCATTTTGAACACAGGAATAAAGCTGCCACATATTCCACAGTATAAGATTTCGGTTGATGGTGAGCAAGCTTTGTAGTGTATAGTTTCTGATTTTGTACACCGTGGGGTAATTGAAGAAATTGCAGGTAGTTTGTGCAATAGTCCTATTTTACCAGTGTACAAGAAAGGAGATAATGCAATTCCTTTTCGTTTTATTATAGATTTACGCGCTATATACAAGATTGTTGCTCCACAATTTCCACAATTTCCTATTGTACCTGATGTAACGATGATATTAACGATGATCCCAGCTTCTGCTACTCATTTTAGTGAGGTAGATCTAAAGAATGCCTTCATTAGCATTCCTAAACAAGTATAGCAGATACTTGTTTGCGTTCACCCTAGGGGGACGCTCGTTTACATTCACCGGTGCGCTACAGGGGTACACGGAAAGTTTGAGCATCTACAGTAGGGCTTTGAAAGAACAGCTTGATACACTTGAGTTGCCTGCTAATTGTACATTGCTTCAATATGTCAACAACCTTCTTTTAGCTGCAGACTCAGAAAGTGCTTGCAAGGAGGGCACCGTGTTGTTGTTTATTCACCTAGCAAAGCATGGATATAAAGCTTCACTGAAAAAGTTTCAATATTGTCGACAGGAGGTCGCCTATTTAGGCTATCTCCTTTCAAAGGAGGGAAGAAGATTGACACCTGAACGGATTAAAATTATTTCTAGCATGTCTGTCCCAAATACACAGAAGGAAGTCAGAGCCTTCATAGGAATGGCTTCTTACTGTAGGCAGTGGATCCCAAACTTTTCACTAGTGATCAAACCAATGTTGGCGGCGTTGACAAAGAAGGGCATTTCTTTGCCATTGCCATGGAACTTGCAACACCAGAAGGCTTTTGATTTGCTCAAGCATTGTGTTCAGCACTGATTTTGGGCACACCAAATTATGAAAAGGCCTTTGAGTTGTATGTGCATGAACGTGATGGATGTGCTTTGGCTGTGTTAATACAGGAACATGGGGGGAAGAATAGGCCGTGCGGTTACTTTTCCTCCACCCTTGATCCTGTTGCATGTGCTTTGCCGAGATGTCTGAGAGCTGTCGCTGCTGCTGCTGTCTCTGTAAAACAGAACGAGGGTATGGTTCTAGGCCATGCTTTAACCTTGTTGGTACCTCACTCTGTAGACGTTCTATTAAATAGAACGCAAACACAACATCTCACTTCCGCACGATTGACGAGATACAAATTGATCTTGTTTGCACCGCATATCAAAATTAAGAGATGTTGTGTATTGAATCCGGCTGAATTATTACCTCTTCCGCAAGACATTGCTTGAAGTGATGAAATGTCACATGACTGCCTTTATACCACAGAGCAAGAAACTAAAGGCAGGATTGATTTGAGAGACACACCTTTGAACGATCCACTAGGGGAGCTGTTTTGCTATGGCTCCTGTTTAAAACATCCAGATGGTATATCCACTGCTGCTTATGCCATCACTACACTAAGCACGATTGCGGAAACCAAAATATTTTCGCATTACTCCGCGCAGGCCGCAGAGATTATTGCATTGACTCGAGCTTGTGAACTTTCCGAAAGGCTTAGAGTAAACATATATACTGATAGTCAGTATGCTTTTGGGGTAGTTCACAACTTCGGTAGACTTTGGGCAGAGCGAGGTTTCTTGACTTCAAATGGAACGAAGATCCAATATGGCACCTTGATAGTTCAGCTACTCTCAGCGCTTGCACTTCCCACTCAGTTAGCAATTATGAAGTGCACAGCACATCAAAAAATTACAGATGATGTAGGAAAAGGGAACACTTTCGCTGACCAGATAGCCAAACAAACTGCTACTGATCTCTATTCAGATATTTACACAACAAGGGAAGCCACAAATGTCTGTAATATAGATGAAGGAATTGATTCTATAAAAAATATCCAAGCAGATGCCACTCTAGAGGAAACTAAGCAATGGGCTGAGGGCTTGGCGAGGTTGGATGATGATGGGTGTTGGGTGGATAGCTTGGAGGGAAAATGGATGCTTCCAGATGCGTACATCACTATGATGGTTTCAATGGCTCATGGTCCCACTCACATATGCGCTAGGAACATTTGCAAAATGTTAGAAACTGTCTAGGTAAATGTTAACATCCTGAAAACTGCTGAGCGTTTTGTCCAGAGTTGTATGGACTGTCTACAGCACAATATTGGGAAGGGTACATCAACACCAAGGGGTAGTTTTGGTCCACCTTCTGTCCCTTTTGAGGTGATTCACTTTGACTTTCTTGAAATGGAGCGTTGTAATAATCAGAAATACATCCTGGTTGTTATTTGTGCTTTTAGTAAATGGGTTGAAGCCTTCCCTGTAAAGGATGCCACTGCAATGACAACAGGGAAAACCATGCTTAAGGAATAGTTTCCTAGGTCTGGTTTGCCAAGGCTCATCTGTTTGGACAATGGTCCACATTTTATCGCTGCTGTAATTCTACAAATATGTGCAGGATTACAGATCGATAAACTGTTCCATTCCGCCAGACATGCTCAGAGTGCTGGATTGGTAGAATGACACAATGGAATCTTGAAAAACAAAGATGTGTGCCGGATCCAATTTGAAATGGCTGGACGCCTTACTGATAGTGTTACTCTCCATGTGCACAACCCCACAGGCTAGGACTGGGCTCTCCCCGTACGAAGTGGTGATGAGGAGACCAGCTAACATTTGGAATCTTCCTCAACCTAGGGCTTTGAGGGATATAGGGCATGTTCTTATTTCTGAATATTGTGAACGGTTAACTCAAAATTTGTATTTCATTCATCAACAGGTGCGAAAGGCCCTCCCAGCCAAATATGAGGGGCCAGGTCACAGCATCCGACCTGGTGACTGGGTGCTGACCAAATCATTCGAGAGAGCATCCTGTCTCGCACTGTGGTGGAGAGGGCCCCATCAAGTCCTATTGGCCACACAGACTGCTGTACGAGTAGCGGGGAAGCATCACTGGATCCACGCTTCACATGTCAAGAGCATACCTTTCCCTTTGCCACACGTCGAAGAAGATAAGGAGAAACTTACTTGCTCGGTTCCCAGCGATCATTCAGCATTGAGCAGCACTGGGGGTGCTTCAGAGACACTCCCTGAGCCCGTAGGGCCTGGGGAAATGGCTGTTTCGTCTCCACACTCTTCTGCAGATCCTTTTGCATCTTTGTTTGATTCAGCTGCAAATTCATCACTTCGATCAGGAAGCAACGACAAACTGTTTGCAGATGATATGGTACCAGGAGTCACAAGGTACAATTTGCGTCCGCGGTACTAGTCACACTGCATGGATACGACTGTGCCCACAGGAAAATAATTACAGAGCTTGTCCTTTGCCACTTTCTGCATTGAAGGAAAGCAGGTGGCTGGGGATTGGGAAAGACTAAGAAAACGTGCGATCAGGAGATCACCAGCAAACGGACTATGGAGATTTTCGCAGGAATTTATCGGAGAAGAGCTTTAAGGAACAATGCCTGTTATCGACCCTACTTGTGCGGCACAAACAGTCAGGTGTGTGGCCAACACTGACAATGGACGATCAAATACATGGTCCTTCAAGAAGTGTTGTCTTCTTGTAATTGTGTTAACCAGTTTCATAGTATTAGCTGCCTTAGGATTTTGGTACAAGGAAGAAGTACGCCCACTTGAAACATTCTTGCCCACTGAGAATGTTCCTACTGTATCTACACCTTTTGTGCACCTGCACACTCTGTCTCCTAATGACTCTCAACATAGACAGAGCTATCATAATAATACACTACTGCTAATAATGAACGCAACTCATGCCATTTGAACAGAACAAACTGCTGGATTTGCTCCCATTTACCGCAACATGGGGAAAAAGGGTTGGGCTGGTATATTTATCCTTTGCCTTTAACTACTGCATGTTATGCTTCTCTATGGGCACTATTCTTTGGCCGATGGAATGATAGCATCTCAGGGAACTTTGATGGGACAAATTTGAACGAATTTGAAAGGCGAGTCCTAACACCTCTGGGATGCTCACTCTTCGCAAATAGGAGCAAGCTCAATGTCGCTTCTATTAGGCCTTCTGATAGATTGTCCCGACCTTTTCAATCTTTGAATTTCTTTTAAGATGGCTCCTATAGGCAATAGGGATGCCACACCACCTTCTTACACTGTTAACCATAGCCCCAACTCAGTTTCTTTCTGCATACAAAGGAATGGTACTCAGTCAAATGGCGATTTCAAGGGTTGCACTAGTGTTGCAAACTTGACCATTGAGGACAGACCTTTGTATGTAGGCGAACATGTCTACTTCATTTGCGGTAATGAAGCTTATCCATGGATACCTAGGGATTGGCAGGGAACTTGTTATTTGGGAATTCTGCTACCTGGGGTATATGTAGCCAGTACCACTGAAATCTCTAGGGCTTGTCCTAGGCGGGGCGAGAATGGCAATACTTTGTCACAAGTTCTGGGCTATGTAGCGAAATCCTTTGCACCTTTTTGGGGGCAGATTATGAATTCCGAGGATATCAGGAGACTAGCAAGAGTACTGGAGAAAACCATCAACCGGACCACTGACATACTCTATAACATGACTCTAGAGCAAAAGGCAATCAGATTAGTGGAGCTACAAAACCGGATGGTATTAGACGTCATCTTAGCTGAGTGTGGTGGAGTATGCAAATTAGTGGGGTCCGCTTGCTGTGGTTTCATACGAGATTCCTCCCCAACTATCTTTAAGGCAAAACAAAATCTGCACGTCCTGAGTTCAGAAGTACATGTTCCCGAGGGAAACTGGGATCTTGGTACTTGCTTCTGGGACTTCTTACGATCTTGGGGATGGAAGCTTCTCTCGGTCTTATTGATAATTCTGGGTATTCTGTTGTTCTGCTGTTGCTGTATACAATGCCTTCCTGCCATATGTTCAATGTTAGGGGGATGTTGTGCACAGACTATGGGAACGTTAGGGCCAAAGGTACACGCACCAGAAAGAATGACCAATGGATTTGTGATGAAGGAAATTTCCGCCGCAGATCTTATGGCGATTGATATATCTGATGAATGTGATTCAGGATGTATGGACATTGAGACGTGGAGTTACTCGTAAAGTGACTAGTTTTTAGTTCAGCACTTGGCTTAGGCCAAAAGGAGGGTTTGTTAAACGGGAAATTCATATAGTGCCTCGTTTAGATTTATATTGGCCTAAGCCTAGTCGCTCTATGCAGAAAAACGTGTTGCAAAGTTCCGATTTTAGCTCGACTTCGGGGACATTTTAGAATCATCCACCATTTTGATTTCTATTTGTACATTCTCTGTTCTAAAATGGTGGACTGAGTTTTCAACTTGCAACCAAGCCTCCAGAACTTTGAGTTCTGTTAATTGTTAGACTGTCCAAGGGCTGACTGTTTAGCCTAGGTAATGAGACCTTGTAGTATACATGAACTGTTGTCCGTACATTGTCTGCGCACATAAGAGTCATCCCTGTGTAAACGTTGGGACAATGCAGAGTAAATCTCAAGCGTGGACACAGGCCGAACTACATTGTGAATGGATATTGACTAAGGCTTACAGAGGATCCGAGAATATACATCACCATTGTAACATTGATGGAAATGCAAACTCATGTAATCCTTCTGCATATTATTGTATAAACTGTATGTGAACTAGGCACAAACTCTAGACCGCAGATTATTAACATGTAGAGGGGCTGGACAATTTCTGAAAATTGTATAAAAGCACGAATGTTTAGATGTCCAGCACTCTCTCTCCTCTCTTTGATGGGCTGGTACTCATTGCGGGGTGTTGAGAGCAAGATAGCTATCTGTGTTTCTTTGTAACTGTACAAAATAAAGATCTGTGAATCTTTCTAGCCCGTGATTGGTGTATTTCCTTTTGTGGTACTCAGCCTCGATATTTCTTTGTTTTAACAGTACCTAGATGCTGAATATGTCGCTTGGGAATAATCTTGGAGGGTACAACTACCCCTAAATTACCAAAATAAACTAAGAACGATGTCTGTGGCAGTCTCTGCTGTCTCTGCAGCTTCTGCTCCATCAAACCATTACACTTATGGCCTATTTCTCCAAGGTTCCCTTGATGGAATGAATTGAAGAAGACTGTACCATACAGGACCTAGTTGCTGAACTAAAGGTGTCTCTCGGATGTTTAGGATCCAAACTGATTGTATCAGTTATTATGGGTCATGACTACTCCACCCGATACTGGATGTAACAACAAATGATCGATATTATTTAACGTCTGAATGTGTGGATAAATGTGTGGATGCAATGACTGACGCTAAGTCCTTCCCTTCTTGTGCTCTTTCTCACTCTATGAAAATGTCTGAAATGGAGCAGATAAACTCAGCTGTTGCTAATGAAGTGTCAGTAGACTTATCTATAGTCAGACCGATGACTCCCATTCCTCTAGCCCCTTCACCCTCAATGTTGATTTCTACCATGATTCATTGTCTGAACATTGGTGGTGTACTTGCAGAATTGTAGTTGAATCTAGCTCTAGACAACACATTACCTTAGATTGATTACACTGGTGACCTGATGAATACCTCTAATCATGCAGATCCCTTAAATATTGATCCACAGACCCTGTGGCTCACTTTACTTCTTACTTCTACCAATGATATGAAAGCTTATGATGAGGAGACTTGGTTCTGTGAGTTTATCAACAGAAACATGCGCTCCTCCTAATTTGGTTAGTGAGGCAACTGAGGATCCTGCTGATCCTATTCCGCAACTAGACTCTAATGACCTTTGTTCAACCATTATGTCTTCTGACAAAATGTTTTAGCTCTTGAGAAGTTGCTTACCATTTTGATCTCCAGATGCGAGAATATGGAAAATAAATTAGACCTGCAATCAGTTCTTCTGCACAAGAGTATAAATAGGAGTCGGGAATCTGTTAAAGACCAAAGTAGTAATACTGTGTTATCTGGCTACTGCCCAACCACACCTATACCTAGCCATGTATCTACACAATCTCATAGCACTAATGTAATTAGCTCTTTGACTGGTCCCTAATTTTCTTTGAATTGAGCTATGGCTAAAAATAAAACTAACTCAATGTTGCAAGCTTTTATGTCTGCTAGGCGCACTAAAACAAAAACTAGTGCCTGTGTGGTTCCTGGAAATTTGGTTGCATCATTTAGTCCTCCCAATGAGCCCTCTATCAGTAACTTGAATCCTGTTTTAGAGATGGTGACTGCTCAATTCCTGTCTGCAACTCTAGGTACTGTATTTAATGTCAATTTGGTCGATCGACTTCTCCTCGAAGGGATGACCTGATCTCCTCCCTCCCTCCTTTCCCACCTGTACTCTGATAAATAATGCCCATTTTCCTCTGAATAGTAGCTCTGTTTCCCGAGATAAGGTGGTACAATCAACCCTATTAGATCAATGGGCTACGATGGATCCCCCTGCCCCTGTGGCTCCAGGTGTAGCATCTACAAATTCCCCTAGACCTTCTACTATCCTTTGAATCAAAGCTCTTCAAATTCAACCAGTCTTCAGTAAAGATCATGCTCTAAGATACTTAGCATATTTCATGCAGTGGCGGCCCTGCGGGTGATTTTATCAGATGCTACTAAAATTGTGGATCAAATTGAACATATCTCCATGAGCGTATCAATCATTTGGTTTAGTTCAGCTATGTAATGAATTATGAAATTGAGATATACAGGTTGGGCTATACATGTAAAATAGTATATACATATATCTACCAATAAACACAGTATTCCAGTACATGAAACTATGCCTATGCAACCTCAGACGGGTACCGCTTATTCTAAACTAACCAGGGATGTCTCTGGAATTAATGTTGTAGTTGCACCATCACGACTCGCTGGTAACCCTCCACCGGTCATTGCTAATATATCTGCACCTACCCCATCTTCTGTGTCTGTTAATGCAGTTGAAAGTAGTGATATAATGAACAGTGGTGGTGCGGAACCTTGTGAAGGTTATTGGCAATGGCTGCCTGTTGCATTCAAATCTAGATTTTGCTCTTCGCAGGGGTCACAGAACTGTCGATTGCTCATGGAACACTAGAGAATTTGCCCAATTGTTTGAATCAGAGGGACTATGGTCTGTAGTGGATCTGTTAACAATCATTGTTTTACAGGAAACATGGTTTACTGAGTCTATTGAGCTAGATGGTAGAACTACGCTCCAGAAGCCGGCCTCTAAAGAACCCTTAGGCCGTCTTCCTGGTTTGACAGATTATGTTTTGGGGGTACAAATATCTCATGCTGAGCTTCCTCTTATACTAATTAATGTCTATGATCTGCCAAATTGAAAAGTCACCCGGCAAAATTCAATCACTGTTAAAGATATGCTTGACAAAAATAGGGAACAATTACCATATTTTGTGGTTGGTGATTTTAATGCTGAGATCGAAATCAATAAGGAATATCTAGAGTTGTTTAGATCCTCCTCTTCTGTGTGACGGAGATCCATTAAACTGCAAGCTCATATAGGGAACACTTTGTTTAAATCATGTGGTGCTGTGAGTCTTAATGGCCTCTGTGCAGGAGATGCTGAACGTGCCTCAACTCGTATCTGTGGGAAAGGCAGCTCCACGATAGACTATGGGCCTCATTACACGTTAGGCGGTAAGGGAATAACGGTACCGGTAAGGGATTACCGGTATCGCTAAATTCCCTAGCTAATCACGACCCGGACTGGCCGCTATTAGCGGCACTGCTAAGAATGGTGCCACTAATAGCGGCCAGTCGGTGGGCGCGCGACCCCTCATGTCGGAAATAGCAGCATGGCGCTAATAGCACGCCATTACAAGGCATGCGGACATGCTAATAGCGGCATGGTATTGGCCGAAGAAGCCCATACCGGCAAGGAGAAAATACTGGCATCGCTAACCACACATTAAGAGAGCTGAGTAGTGTTCCCACCTGCCACAGGTGGCCACAACAGCACAGGTGGAAGCAATGGAGACTGGGGGAGCACAAAAGGAGCACACCAACCCCTTCCCACACCCCTTCCCACACCAAGATGGTTCCAATACTTGCAGCATTACATGGGCTGGAGGACATGATTGCATTACAGCACCAACAACAACAGGCAGCACAGAGGAGATGCAGGGGGAGGAGTATGGCGATACTGGCCCAGCAAGCCACACCAGTGCACCCAGTCATACCACAGAGGCAGCCAGCAATCTCCAGGAGTCTAGCCATTCCATTCAACCTAACCCCTGAGCAGATACACACCCTGTGCCACCTGGACCGGTATACCATCACCACCATGGTGGACATGAATCACAACTACATAGTGAGCCACATACACATCCGTACTGCCATCCCCCCTCTACTGAAGGTGGTAACTGTGCTCCACTACCTGGCCACAGGCACCTACCAGCATACGGTAGTGCAGATGCATGGCATTTCACAACCAGTATTCACACACACGCTGACCCAGGTGCTCGATGCCCCCCGGCAGCACACAAGTGAACACATATCCCTGCCACGGACAGCCCAGGAGATCTCCAACGACGAAGTTGCCATCTATTCACTTGCATGCATCCGAAGTAGCATCGGGGCAATTGACTGTACCCATGTGGAAATGGTGCCCCCACATCACAATGAGGCTGTCTACCGAAACAGAAAGCATTACCACTCCATCAATGTCCAAATGGTATGTGACTCAAAAAAGAGAACAACAGTCGTGACCGATACCCCTGATCAACCCATGAATCAATGGTCCTGCGGAACTCAATGATACCACGCAAAATGGAGCGCCATGCTGGACAAAGTTTGTGGCTACTTGGTGAGTAGCAGGGCAGGCACATGGCAGTGTGATGTCGGGTGTGTTTGGGGTGGGAGAGATGCATACTCCAACTGGTTGTGGACTGTCGTCCGTACGATAAAGGGACATACAGATGTACGCCAATGTCCACCAACGCAGCACACAATGGAGAGGACACAAAACCACATGCAAGTAGTAAAATGCACAACAAAGGCATCAATCCATAACGCAATACATGACACATCTATCCACATGCACATTGCACATCATACCATACCCTACATGACACAAAGCTACTACATGCAGCCAATATGCATAATGTAAATTTGTGTTAAACAACATCACAACAGATATGCGCCCTTGAGTGCATGCAAAGGGATCACCTGTAGCCAATGTACAGAACCACACCCGTACACCACTACTGATGTGCCGCTTCACACCATGGGGACATTGGAATCATAATGCCAGTACACCAGCAGTGTCGTACAAAGGTTGCCTGGGCCGAGGAACACCTAGGACCTATCCACACCCAGGACATTGGAAATACTGCCGGAGGCATGCATGGTGCACATCAACTTGCAGGGACTAGCTTACCTTCTCACATTGCAGTTACACTGATCGTCTCCATGCAAGCTGGGAATCGTGGATGCTAATCAGAATGCTAACAGAATTAGTGTGAAATGTCCAGGTTGCAATTGAGGTGACCAGTAACAAGGCCCCATTGTTCCAGCCATGCAGGTGATGCTGGCTATCCCCTGAAGAGTTGGCTCCTTACCCGTATACGGAACTCACAGAACAGGCACGAAGAGGAATAGAACCTTGCACAGAACCGTACCCGCGTTGTGATTGAGCAGGCATTTGGCCTTCTGAAGACACGGCTCCGGTGCCTAAGCTGGCCGGGTGAGGCTCTCCTGTACGGCCATGACAAAGTGCCAAAGACAACCATGGCATGTGTCATGCAGCACAATATGTGTATCAGACGGAATGTGTCTATGCCCCCTGACATTGACATGCAACCACCTGATGAAGATGATGTTGATGGGGATGAGGATGGGGGAAATGGGCCACCAGGACATGCAAGTGGCAATGGCCAGGAGGCACACGATGTGCGTCAGCATCTGATTTATCAAATATTCTGAGAGACAAGGGTCAACTATTTTGGATGGAGATGGGTATTGTTGCCCTGCTGTATGTGGTGAGGCGCACAATGGACCCTGTCCTCAATAAAGTACACATACACAATGAAGAAGACCAAGCCTGTGACTCAACTTGTCAACAGTGTATTATGATTAATTCGTGAACAAAAAGTGCATGGCCCCAACTGTGCAAACACCCTTTCCCCCCTCCCCCCACAACACTCCCAAAAACACCATTTCCCACTTCCCCCCACAACACTTCCAAAAACACCCTTTCCCCCCTCCCCCACAACACTCCCGAAAACACCCTTTCCCCCTCCCCCACAACACTCCCAAAAACACCCTTTCCCCCTTCCCCACAACACTCCCAAAAACACCCTTTCCTCCCTCCCCCACAACATTCCCAAAACACCCTTTCCCCCCTCCCCCCACAACACTCCCAAAAACACCCTTTCCCCCCTCCCCCCACAACACCCCCATGTGTGGCTTGTAGTGCGTAGGTGTCCTGCTGCACATGTGCCAGCTAGTTCTTGCTGGCCCTTCTTCTCATGGCCTCCACCGCCATTGGGAGGTTGGGATGGCGTGCGCCTCATGGTGCGCAAGGAGCGGTGGCAGGGACTTGTCTGACGTGAACTCGCAGAGGAGGAGGTGCCCGGTTGATCCTGTGGTGGGGGGATATTGTCGCTCCATAGCGTCCGCTATGCATGTGAGGACCTGCCTCAGTTGGGCCATCTCCTTGCATAGCCTGTTTGTGCAGGCCTCAATGCCCTCTCTTGTCTGGCTTGCATTCGACCCAACCTCCTCCCTCAGAAGGGCTGCCTCTTACACATGCTGGCCAACCAGCGCTGTTATTTCCACCTGCCTCTGGCTGATGGCTGACAGGCCTTGGCGACTGCGTCCAGCTCTTGGGGTGGCTGCTGCGCCCTGGTCCATGCCTCGGCCATCAGGTGAGGACACCTAAGGGCTCCAGTGCCCTTCCACGGTGTCATTGCCAGATTGTACATGGCTACTTGATTGCGATGGGGGCCGTGGGCTTGGCTCAATGGATTGCGGGGGGCTGTGGGTCTGCCTTTGCGTTTCAAGGTCAATGGTCTCCTCAACGTCCGACAGCGGCGCGGTGGCTGCTGCCTCACCAGTGGAACTGGTGGCTGCAGAGAGCGGGCCCTCCGTGCTTGTTTCCAATGACGGGGGGAACACTGCCGTGGGTGCAGCTATTGTAGCAGCCGTGGCTTCAGGCCGTGTTGAACTGGCCCTCTTACTGCCTTTACCCCTCTGCTGGTGCTCACTCCTCCCGGTGCCCCTTGAGGTGGTGGCGGTGTCCCCTGTCTCCTGTGTCCTGGCCTTTTTCTTGGCTGGGGGAGCATGTGTCACAATGCCCTGTTCATCACTGTCTGTCTGTGATCCTCTGGGGGACAAAAATAGGGAATATCATTGGTGATGGTTCTATGTGCCTTATGCAGAATGATTACGTCATGCCGCTCTATGCATTGGGACCTCTTTAGTTGGGAATCCGGTAATGGGGATGTCGAGAGGGTTATTTCTTCTGTGAAAAAAAAACCTTAAGGGCTACTACCCACTCTCATATGTCTCTGGCTGCAGGCTATCCTAGATTCAACATTGCCAATTCAAAAATTAAACGGGCGAAAAAAAGTAACAAATCTGGGTGGAAAATGATAAAGCTTGTGTGGAAAAAAGACGATGGCAGAAGCTGCCCGCACTTGCTCAATCTAATGATAATACTAGTATATGGAAAATATTGAGACAGAGCTCTAAACAGGATTTACCTGTTAACAGTGTTTCTGAATCAGTTTGGGCAGAACACATGAAACATACCCTTAGATCTGCTCCACCAGACAAAGTTCATGTTGTAACTCCTCTGGCTACAAGGGTCTGTAAGCTTTAGTACTTGACATTACTATAGTGATTGAGAAGTTGAACCCGTCTCCTGCTGCCAGTCCCGATGGTCAATGTAATGGCTTACTGAAATTGACCCCAGATCTCTGGGCAAACAATTTATACCTTTTATTCACTGATATTTGACAAATTGGTATTTTACCTAGTACTTGGCTTGAGAGTTACATTTTGGCAATTCATAAAAAAGCCCTCGGAATTGCCCCTCAAACTACCGTATGCTAGCCATGCTCGAATTTCCAGCCAAGATAATGTGCCAGAGTACTCTTGGTGGAATTGTCAGAGTGGATAGATGTAAATAATATTTTAAGTCCATGTCATACTGGTTTCCGTGCAAAATCTTCCACCTCCCATAATATTTTAACCGTGGTGTCTGCAGTGGAATACTCATAACTGAGAAGAGAGTCAGCGGTTTATTGTGCTTTCATTGATTTAAGTGCCGCTTTTGACACAGTTTTGAGACACAGATTATAGGCAAAACTAGTTGCGTGTAATATCCCAGCCGGTCTTTTAAGAATGTTAATGCTGCTCCAGAACAGCACTAAGGTTACAATACCTTTAGACGGAAGAGACAAACTTTCCAGTTCTATGTACTCTAATAGTGTTGTCAAACAAGGGTGTATCATTGCTGCAACACTTTTTAATCTTTATTTGGCAGATCTGAATCAGGCCTTTTTAGACACTAGTCACAGTCCAGTCAAGGTCGGTAGCGAGTTGATATGCTGGTTAGCCTATACTGACGACCTGATACTTATGGACCACACTCCTAAGTGTCTTCAAGCAATGATCTCCACTCTTGGAGTTTACGCTGCCTTGAATGACCTAAGTGTGAATATCTCTAAAAGCAAAGTAATGATATTCTCTCCAAACTGAAAGTTGAAGACTTGTCCCATCTGGTCCCTGGAAGGTGTGCCTCTTGAGACTGTCAGCAGCTATAAATATTTGGGCCTTCTCATTGATTGCTCTCTCAAGTGGCAAGAGACGAAAGCTAAATGTATGCTAATGGCAAATGTTTTCAGTAATTTCATAGGTCGGAATGGTGGTATTTCGGTCTAGACTGTAATTCTGCTATATACCAATAAAATAGTTCCCGTTTTGTCTTATGGAATTGAAATCTGGGGTCATGCATATGGGCCGAAGCTAATTCATTTTGAAGCTAAATTTTTGCAAAAACTATTCCTCTGTCTATACATTTTTTATACTTAGAATTTGATTTGGCCAGTATTCTATCAATATTTATTCAAAGATCCTCTATGTGCTGGATAAATCTGACAAGGCTGAATAATGGTACGACCATGGTAAATTACATTAAGTCGTTTCTCAGATTGGAACATTTTAAAAAACTTGGAACTATTGGCAGGACAATAATTGTATATATTACAGATGGCAGACTGATATAGACCTTCGCTCTAGTACCTCTTCCGTGGAAGTTATAAAACACAAGCTAAACGGGAACTGAGTAGTTTTATGTATGAAAATCAAATTGTGCAATTGGCGTCTAACTCTAATTATTATTATTTATTTAATGTGATATAGTTTTGAAAAATTCATACTACGTAATACATAACATATACTACATACATACAGTGGCATAAACTAGAATGTATGGGTTGTCTGAAAGCTATTTTGTATTATTTGAAGCTATTGCATAATGATAGCTCAGTCTGTTTAAGACTGGATGATAGGGGAATTATGACTGGATTTATTAATCAGGAATGCTGAGTAAAACAGGACTGTGTTACAGCTCCGTTGCTATGCAATCTTTTTGTATCAGATCTCTTTGCATTCCTGGCATGTATCCAGAATTGTCCCCCTAAGATTAGCACCATGCACAGCACAGTATTGGCTTACAGCGATGATTTAGTAATACTGGATCATACTTTTGAGGCATTCAGCGATCGGCACACGCATGGTGGGAGTATGCAGATACCAATGGCCTAATTGTCAATAGAGACAAAACGCAATTGATGCTGTTTACTGGCAAAAAGATTGCTAGACCTTGCCTGGAAATTCATGCGATACAGATTGCATAAACCCCACACTACAAACATCTTGGTGTCGAATTTGATATTGTCAAAGGTTACAGTATTTGTATGGAAAGTTGAATTAGGAGGGCGGCACAGTTAAATATTTTGGTATACCAATTTGCCAGAAAAAGAGGAGGGTATTCACTGTGTGGGGGTCAGACAGCTTTGTATTCAGTGTCTGATACCCACGGTGATATGTGGACTTGAAACCCTCATTGAGATGGAGCTGAAATGGCTCCAACTAGTGGAGGGGAGATTCTGGGGGAAATAGTTGTGTTTTGTTTACCTAACTGTATACCCATGGCGATCATCGGATTGGAACTAGAAATTGTGTTGAAAAAAGAGTGCAGCTTTACATCAAGATGATGAATGCTCCTACAAATCCTCTCCTAATAAGTATGGCCATCGACAGACATAGACAGCAAGAGAAAGCCCCCCTGAGTAAAAATATGTCTGCATTATATGATGAATAGGTGGATCCCTAACTGGGGGGAAGAGTATACCAGCATGAAGATCTCACTAGGAAAATATATTGATCTCTGGGACTGGAATGAAAACTTCCTCTGGCTGGGGCGGCTGAAAAGTTACTAATTTATTTACGATGTATTATATACGTTTAAGAAACCCCAGCCATATTTAAATCTATGTCTGTCTCTTAGCCTCAGAAGATTTATTTTACTGTTAGGGATTAACCATCTACTGGCATTGGCTGTTGTTGATGCAGCATGTGCAGTTGTGGAACATGAACGATGCTGCCAAATTTGCCACAATAAAGACCACGTCTTGTCTCAATGTCCCTGTTTAGGGAAGGTATATATTGTCCATCTTGGCTGATTTGTTCATCAACCTGATACAATAAGGGATTTTCCGTTCTTGATTAATTAAAAAAATCTAAGGGGGTAATTCATAGAATTCAGCGCACAATTGGCGCACGCGGCTGGCGCACAGTGTGCACGTGCGAATCCCTGCACCAGCCGCGTGCGCTAAAATCCATTTCCGTGCACTGCGTATTCATGGATTCCAGCCACCAAAACCAGCCGTGGCGCACAGTGGCGCAGCGACCCTGCAGCAGCACCAGTTATGCCCCCAAGAACGCCACTCGCGCAGGGAAAAGCCATCAATATACCCAATCCAGCGCAAAGGGCTGCGCTAACCCTGTACCAGCACGGCAAGCGGGCTACGTGTATCACTGGGGTGCGCGGGAAGTACCTCACGCGATTGGCCCCGTGCGAGCAGGGTACGCGTATTTCAGGGGTGCACGGGAAGTTCCACACGCGATTTCTGTAGGGTACGCGTATCTCAGGGGTGCGCGGGAATTTCCACACGCAATTGGGCCCGTGCGAGCAGGGTACGCGTATCTCAGGGGTGCGCAGGAAGTGCCACACGCGATTTCAGCAGGGTACGTGTATTTCAGGGGTGCGCGGGAATTTCCACACGCGATTGGGGGTATGCGTATCTCAGGGGTGCGCAGGAAGTGCCACACGCGATTGCAGCAGGGTACGTGTATTCCAGGGGTGCGCGGGAATTTCCACACGTGATTGGGGGTACGCGTATCTCAGGGGTGCGCGGGAAGTGCCACACGCGATTTCCGCAGGGTACGCGTATCTCAGGGGTGCAAAGGAATTTCCACACGCGATTGGGCCCGTGCGAGCAGGGTACGCGTATCTCAGGGGTGCGCAGGAAGTGCCACACGCGATTTCAGCAGGGTACGTGTATTACAGGGGTGCGCGGGGAGCACCACACGTGAATTGCACGTGTGGGTCCTCCCAGGTGTTCCCTCTACACCCTCCACGGCCCCTGCAGGTGGCTCACACCACAGGGGCCTACCCTGCACATGTCCTGCAGGCACACCATCCACCATGGCCATGACCCCCAGCCAACCCACATGTCAACTTGCACTACTGCCCACCAACGCATGTCCCCCTGCACCCCCAGTCACCAAGGGCACCCTCCACCAGGTCCCACCCATGTCTCCCAGCACCCCCACCCCCCAGCAGTGCAGGGGCACCCACCACCAGGCCCCCACCCATGTCTCCCACCACCCCCACCCCCCAGCCACCAGGGGCACCCACCACCAGGCCCTCACCCATGTCTCCCAGCACCCCCACCCCCCAGCAGTGTAGGGGCAGCCTCCACCAGGCCCCCACCCATGTCCAACTCATGTCTCCCACCACCCCCACCCCCCAGCACTGTGGGGCACCTGCAAGCAGGCCCCCACCCATGTCCAACTCATGTTCCCCACCACCCCCACCCCCCAGCACTGTGGGGCACCTGCCAGCAGGCCCCCACCCATGTCCAACGCATGTTCCCCACCACCCCCACCCCCCAGCACTGTGGGGCACCTGCCAGCAGGCCCCCACCCATGTCCAACTCATGTTCCCCACCACCCCCACCCCCCAGCACTGTGGGGCACCTGCCAGCAGGCCCCCACCCATGTCTCCCACCACCCCCACCCCCCCAGTCACCAGGGGCACCCACCACCAGGCCCCCACCCATGTCTCCCACCACCCCCACCCCCCAGCCACTAGGGGCACCCACCAGCAGGCCCCCACCCATGTCTCCCAGCACCCCCACCCCCCAGCAGTGCAGGGGCAGCCTCCACCAGGCCCCCACCCATGTCCAACTCATGTCTCCCACCACCCCCACCCCCCAGCACTGTGGGGCACCTGCCAGCAGGCCCCCACCCATGTCCAACTCATGTTCCCCACCTCCCCCACCCCCCAGCACTGTGGGGCACCTGCCAGCAGGCCCCCACCCATGTCCAACGCTTGTTCCCCACCACCCCCACCCCCCAGCAGTGCAGGGGCAGCCACCACCAGGCCCCCACCCATGTCTCCCAGCCCCCCCACCCCCCAGCCACCAGGGGCAGCCTCCACCTAGCCCCCACCCATGTCTCCCAGCACCCCCACCCCCCCAGTCACCAGGGGCAGCCTCCACCAGGCCCCCACCCATGTCGACCACCACCCCCACCCCCCCAGTCACCAGGGGCAGCCTCCACCAGGCCCCCACCCATGTCGACCACCACCCCCACTCCCCCAGTCACCAGGGGCAGCCTCCACCAGGCCCCCACCCATGTCTTCCACCACCCCCACCCCCCAGCAGTGCAGGGGCAGCCTCCACCAGGCCCCCACCCATGTCTTCCACCACCCCCACCTCCCAGCACTGTGGGGCACCTGCAAGCAGGCCCCCACCCATGTCCAACTCATGTTCCCCACCCCCCCACCCCCCAGCACTGTGGGGCACCTGCCAGCAGGCCCCCACCCATGTCCAACTCATGTCTCCCACCACCCCCACCCCCCAGCACTGTGGGGCACCTGCCAGCAGGCCCCCACCCATGTCCAACTCATGTTCCCCACCACCCCCACCCCCCATCAGTGCAGGGGCACCCACCACCAGGCCCCCACCCATGTCTCCCACCACCCCCACGCCCCAGCATTGCAGGGGCAGCCTCCACCAGGCCCCCACCCATGTCTCCCAGCACCCCCACCCCCCAGCCCCCAGGGGCACCCACCACCAGGCCCCCACCCATGTCTCCCACCACCCCCACCCCCAGCACTGTGGGGCACCTGCCAGCAGGCCCCCACCCATGTCCAACTCATGTTCCCCACCACCCCCACCCCCCAGCACTGTGGGGCACCTGCCAGCAGGCCCCCACCCATGTCCAACTCATGTTCCCCACCACCCCCACCCCCCAGCACTGTGGGGCACCTGCCAGCAGGCCCCCACCCATGTCCAACTCATGTTCCCCACCACCCCCACCCCCCAGCACTGTGGGGCACCTGCCAGCAGGCCCCACCCATGTCCAACTCATGTTCCCCACCACCCCCACCCCCCAGCACTGTGGGGCACCTGCCAGCAGGCCCCCACCCATGTCCAACTCATGTCTCCCACCACCCCCACCCCCAGCACTGTGGGGCACCTGCCAGCAGGCCCCCACCCATGTCCAACTCCTGTTCCCCACCACCCCCACCCCACAGCACTGTGGGGCACCTGCCAGCAGGCCCCCACCCATGTCCAACTCATGTCTCCCACCACCCCCACCCCCCAGCACTGTGGGGCACCTGCCAGCCGCCTCTTGGACCTCCCCCCGGCAGCTGCGGCCTGGGACGCGGCACCGGACTCCTCACTCCCAGACGAGATGACAACATGGGAGGGGAGCCGGGCCTTGCGCCTCCGGCTGGCGGTGGGATCCCCGCCGCTGTGCTCCACAGCACCTTCTCCGCCCTCTTCATCAGTTGACGCTGCAGACAGGGAGAAACAAAACACAGGCATCAGGGCACTGTACAATGGACACATACACACATGACAGTTGTACATGAGTGGCATTGGCAAACCTCAGACATGTCATCACAATCCCCAACACACATGTCATTACAACTCGCACACATGAGCCATACCACAGCCATATCGCAACTGCCACCACCATCCATACACATACAACAGCATGAGCAGCCAAAGGTGAGCCAGACATCACATGCAACACAGGAAGTGCACCACACATGTACACACACCACCACACTTGCATGCATGTGTACACCTCTGCCAAGTGTCGCAGTGTTCAGACGGGCATCCATGTCACATCTGCCAATCAGGCTTCCAGATACCGCTGTCACATGCATCCATGTTGCATCACTGTTGCACTCTTGTCAAATACACACACATGCACATGTACACAGTGCTGATACATGCAGCCAAAAACAACATACATGCGTCACATCACGGACATGTCTACTTACATACACATTAATCCAAACATGTGTGCCCACACAACTGCATTTGGCATGCAAGCCTACACACACAAGCACCATCCATGTCTCACACATTACGTCCCTTGCATGTGTCAGCCCCACGGCCCTGTACACCCCCACCCATACTCGACCCCATACAAACAGATGTGCAACCTGCACACTACTGAATAATCACCACACGCACTGCTCACAATCAGGATGCATGTACACTCACCGCTCGACTCCAGACGGGTCTGCTTCTCAAGGACCTGGACGTGGAGCGCTGGGGATATGCGTTCCAGGACCCTCATCTGTTCTTCCGACAAGTGGCCCCGGCGCCCTTGGCATCCGCTGCCTTCAAGGGGCGCCGGGCCTTGTTCAGGGTCATGGACCTGAAGTCCTCCCAGCGCTTCTTGACATGTTGTAAGTCGCGGACTGCCACCCCCTCCGCGTTGATGGCAGTCACAATGTCAGTCCAGATCAGAGTCCGTCCTTCCTTGTCGGCGCGGGAACTTCCGAAGAGGGCATCATACTGCCCCAGGACTTGCTCCACCAGGACACCAACTTCGGTGGCACTGAAGCTGGTGGCCCTCTGCCTCTCTGGCCGGGGGTTGTTAGTGGTCCCAGATGGTGTTTGCCCCGACATGACAACCCCAGAGGCAGGAGTGGGTGGGCAACTGGGTCCTGGGGCTGGGCTGTGGAGCGATGGAATCCCAGTCGGGAGTCTTCGGTTCCAGCAGGGGTGGTCAAAGCAACAGCATCCTGGCTGAGGTGCAGGCAGCAAATGGCAAGGCACGTGGGCAGCAGGCAGTCAGGCAGCAGCAGATGGCAGGTGGGAGCGTGCTCGGGGCTCTGGGGGGCAGTAGTTCGGCCTTCTGGGCAGGAGCGTGGTCTTCCGTGTGCTTACGCGCGGCCAGCTTGATACGGAGTGATTTGGCACGTGAAAAATCTGCACGTCAGCGTGTAATTCGAGGAAAGGCCCTTAGCGCGTAAGCGCGTCTGCACGCATACGCATTTTCATTGGACAGAAGGCCCCTCAAGCGCAAGCGCCCCTGTGACGTGACGCGTACAGACGTGCATGGGCATTTCAGCGCGCGTGAAAAACTGCACGTCCGTGTGTAATACGAGGAAAGGGCCGATGCGCTTAAGCACGCGTGGAAAACTGCACGTCCGCGTGTAATACGAGGAAAGGGCCCATGCGCGTAAGCGTGCTTTGAAAACTGCACGTCCGCGTGTAATACAAGGAAAGGGCCCATGCGCGTAAGTGACGTGATGCGCGCGTGCGTTTCCCTCAGCACGGGTTAAGGGTGAGCGGGCCCAGCAGTTCGCTGTACGTGCCTTTCGTGGAGACCGACGTGTGTTGCTGCTTCCTGTTGTTTCGCGCACCATCACAACTTCACAGCTATCAAGGACGTATCTCTTCTTTTGGCGGGGGTATTGGCTACGCGTATTTTTCTTCATCGCGCTAGTCAGATGGTGAGTCGCACACGCTCTTTTTCCCACTGCGGGTGCCCCTGTGTATCGCACCCATTTTCGATGTCATAGTAGCCTGCGTGTCCCACGCGTACGCGTTATTCGTGTTACTGGGTGCCACCGCGTACTGCGGGAGGTTAAATCCAACCACGTAGGCTGCAGGGTTGCGTGCACGGTTTTACTGCAGTTTTGGGGTCCCTGAGCGTTGCGTGACCCGTCACCACATCACCGGGGTCACATACAGCCTTGTAGGTGCAGGGGGGCTGTTAACATTTTGCTTCCCACCCCCTTCACCCCAATTGCCCAGGTCAATTGTGGTGTACACCTCCCATTGGCACCACTCCATCTGTGCCAGCACTACTACATCTGTGCCATGGTTGGGAGGCCACCAAAGGTGAGGGGCGCCTCAGCTGGGCATACTACTCGTGGCGGGCGTGGTCGGGGACGTGGCCGTGGTGACCAGGGAGTAGGGGGACTCCAGGGTGTCCAGGGCAGCCACAGAGGGGGAAGAGGCAGGGGTGCGCGACTTGAGCACAATGTTGTGCCATGTGTCGGTACAGCCATGCCACCACCCCCTGTGGTTCCGGGGGATGCAGCTCCTGCATCTGGCACTGGCACCCATATGACCCGGCAGTCCGTTCCATCGACAGCCACGGGCCCAAGGGTAGTGGTAGCTGCAGGTGCAGCTGTGAACACCGCCACCCAGGCTCAGGGTCTGCCAGCGCAGGCTGCGTTGGCACTTAAAGAGCCCTTGGTAGACCTCCAACAGGCCAGGGGGGAACCATAGGGGCAGGCAGGGCTGCTCAGACCAAGACACGTGTCCCTGCGACAGACATGTCATCTGCTGCCCCGAACAGCCGGGTGTTGGCAAGTGCAGGGGCAGATGCACCCAACAGCACCCCGGTTGTGAGTCTGCCAACCAGGACTGTTGCGGTCAATGACCCTGCCACAGCTGATGTTGCTGCGCAGGGTCCATTAGTGGGCACCCAGCTGCCACTGACACAAGTCAGGCCTTTGGTCATCCCTCCACCTGCCACTCCCTTGGCTCAATCCCCCGAACCCACTGGCCATACTGGTCAGGGCGGCATTAGCCAGCCAGGGTCTGCGCCACAGTCCAAGAGGAGGAAGGTTGCACCTGCAGCACAGGCTGGGACCCCACACACAGCCACGACCTCCTGCACGTCGAGGAAGAAGCCTTTCTGTAAGCAGGAACTGGACTTCCTCGTGGACTACGTGCGGGGCCACAGCCGTGAAATGCTAGTGGGTGCCAATAGTCAGACTACGGCTGCCCAACGTGACACCCACTGGAAGCATGTTGCGGAACATGTCAGTTTATTCGGCCATGAGGTGCGCACGGCGCAGGAGTGCAAAAAGCGTTGGAATGACATCAAGCGCAGCACTAAGGCCAAGCGTGCCTCAAATTACAACTTGACTCTGGTGACTGGCGGTGGGCCTGCACCAGAGGAGGAAGAACTCACTCCGCATGAGGCTCTCGTTGCGGAGTTCATACCACCTGAATTGGTCAAAGGAGTGGGAGAGATGCTGGACTTTGATGCCCAGTCCAGTGAGTGTTGATGCGTGTTTGTTGAGGACGTGTGTGTTTCACTTGTGGGATGTGTTGTGCATGATTGCTGCTACATGTGACATGTACATGGTTCTGATGTGTAAGTAATGCAATGCTACCATCATGCATGTCTCCTCTGCCTGCATGCGGGACTCCATGTAGGCATGCTCCCTTGCCCCTCCTCCGCCACTCTGCACCCCAGTTCTACCTTTGCACTGGTCTGCTTCAATCTTGCCAATGTGTACTTTCTTGTTCATGTGTCCTGTGTAGATGCTAACTTCCAGCGTAGAATCTGCCAGACATATGCCGTGTGGTACAGCCTTAGTACTCGATGCAGGGTATCTCACTTGTACTGTGCATGGGTCAGATGTCCCGCAGGGAAATGATTGGCCATTCATGCTCCATGTGCATTGCACGCATGCCCCTATGTGTCCTTTACTGGATGATCACTGTAATATAAGTCCTTGGTTACATACATTGCCTGCCATCTCATCAGCCTTCCCATGTCAACTGTGGCTCAGTCCTGCGTTGCACACATGTTTAGGCTCTGACAATCTGTGTGGCTCACAGGCCTCAGCCTGTTCAATGGCCAATGACTCTGTCCAACTCTTGTTGTGTCTTCTTCACACCTGGGCGGCCTCCGGAGTTTCCATCATGTGTCCTGCCCACTGTCCCAGCATCATTTGCAGTGTTGTAATTTGAATCACATTAAGCTGTTGATGCCAGTCAACACTGCCTGTCAATACACAGGTGTATGGTCAGCCTTTTGATACCATGCTAGGCATCCCTGCTTTGGTACTGGGGTGGAGGGGTGCTTGGCTTCTAGACATGGTACACATTGAATGCACAATGCACGTGATGTCTGAATTTGACATTGCACTGACTTCACATTTCCTGGCACACACCATGTAGTGCTTGTACATGTAGGTAGTGAGTGGCGTACATATTTTCTGCACTGCATAGACCCACTTCCATGGAAACTGCCACCTTTCAACAGGTCTGATCACAGAAGCTATTCAAAGTAGACCCAGCATGCATGCCAGGTCATATGTTGTGTGTCACATGTCTGCCGGATGCCTTTGCTGTCGGTGTGTGTGTGTGTCGTGTGCTTCTGACATGTGTATTGACCTTTTCCTCTCTATTTTTCAGGTGATGACGCAATGGAGGCGGAGGATGGTGTTGTCATGCCAGACACAGGGTTGGTAACACCACATCAACCCGGCACTAGTGGGGGTCGTGGGGTGGTAGGCCACGAAAACCCCCAAGTGCTGCAGTCCATCTTGTCTCTGGCTGCCTATGAGTCCAGCCTTGATGACGACTCTGACGTCCATGTTGAGTTAGATGAGCATCAAGTCCATGTGTCAGGGGTGAGTGATTCTGATGTGGACACTCCTCTGTCTGTGACACCTGCACTGAGGGATCAGACAGTCTTGGTTCCTCTGCCCGTGGTAGATCGGGATGCAGGGTCAACCTCCACACCAGTCACTGATGTGCCTGGGACATCACGTCGACGGGGGCATGTAGTCGTGCAGCCGCAGGCGGTGCCAACACAGCGAGGACCCCCGGTCCTTGGGTCCCGCAGGGGTCAAGCCCGGCAACGCGGTCGCCGCACGCAACCGCTGTATACTGAGTGGGAGCAAGACATGACTGCCAATTCCGAACGGCAGGGGGCAGCAATGGAGAACATCGCTGAGAGCATGGAGCTTGTGGCCCGATCTGTGCTCCCCACTGCTAGGCAGGTGCTTCTCCAGCAGCAGGCGGCACGGTCCACGGCCCGCTCGCTCAGGCTGGGCATGGCGGCCTCAGACAGGGCACGCCAGGCTGAAATGTCGTCTCTGCGTCAAGGAATTGCTGCTCACGCAGAGGCGCACATGGATGCCCTGAGGGAGGAGTATGCTTCCCTCAGATCCACTCTGGGTGTCCTTATGATGTCCCAGAGGCAGCAGGCAGAGGAGAGGTTTGCACAGCTTGAGCGTACCATCTCGGCTGAGCTACAGGCTTGCCGGGAGGTGCAGCGGTTGTCCAGCCAGGCCTTGCAGGAGGAACTCTGTGTTACATGTGCTACCTTGCAAGACGAAGCACGTGTATCACGTGAGGTTCTGCATGCAGACCTACGTCACATCGCCACACAGAACCAGGCTCACCCGTCCGGCAGACTTGCTGCTGACGAGGGGCAAGCTGCGGCTAGGCGTGGCCAGGCTACTGTGCCACGTCCTCCTTTCCAGGATGAGCCAGACTCGGACGACCATCTATCTCCCACATAGGTCGTGCTGTGCAGGCGTTGAGCCCATGGAGGATTTTTTTTTGGCTCAGCATCATCGGATGTGGATGTTGAGCAGCACCCTGTACCTCCCCCCTCCTGGGTGCCTCCCCTCCCCCCCGGGTCGTATGTGGCCATTTTTGATTTTTCTTTTAGTTTAGTTAGTTAAGTTTCTGTTTGATAGTTAGTTTAAATAGGTAATGTAGGTTTTCCATAGTTAGTGTAATTAGTTAATAGTTGAGTTAGTTTAAAATTGCTAGTCTATTGTGCTTTCATGTGACGGTGCGGTGCTTTGTGGCTTTTGAAGGCATCCACTGTCTGTTCCAGCTGGGCCCTTCATGGTTGTCTTGTGTATGTGTTTGCTGCTTGGGGTCCTTGACTCACATATGCCACTCCTGCCTCCCTTATCCATGGGCTCGCAAGGATGGTTCGGTGTTACAGAATTTTACACAAGGGCTTTGGACTGTCATATCTGTGGCATGTCTGGTGCTGTGTGACTTTTGTTGACACCCCTAGTGGGGATGATTTAGGTGTCATTGTCCACTGTTCAGCTTTTGCTAGATGGGGTGTGTCATGATTAATGTGGACATTGATTGCTATGCATTGTGTAGTATGTTTCATATCTTTCCTGTACATGTGCTTGTTGCAATTCATGCTGTAGATAGTGTTCCACACTTTGGAGGTGAAAGACGGACTGATGGTGTGATTTGTGATGTGACTCTCTGACATGGTCAAGTAATGAGATGCCTGATGAGACACCCACAGATGACTTTGAAGCATTAATCATGTGTTTCATGCCCTTTCTGCAGGGGGATGAGCCTCCAGAGCACCTTTGCCAGCAGACATGGCCCATTGGACGACGGAATTCTGGACCCGTTTGTTGGTGCCCACATGCACATGTGTGCACAAGCAGAGGCACAGTGATTGCAGACCCACATCCTAGAACTGCTGACATGTTCCAAGGAACTCCAGGCAAGGTGAGCATCACAGGGGGGCCACAACACAACAAAGCTTGCACCAGGCGAGTTGCACATGCAGGCTTAGTCACAGCACTGAGGGTGACCTTAGACGAATATTGGTGTTGAAGCACACAATGCAGCTCAGATGTGTTTGTGGACTGATGGCTGTTGATAGTAGGGTTGTCTGGGACACATGCAGGGGCAGTGGCACATACCCTCCGGTACACCAAGATCCATTGAGGCACTTGTATCAACCATGTAGCCTTCCGAGACATGTAAAGGGGCAGCTCACAGGGACATACAGCAAGGGACATACTCGGGTGCAGTGCATGTCTTTTCCACGTACTTAATGATAAATGCACTGCCAACTTTGTTTCGGTCATGGTGGTACGCAACTTGCTCTGTAGTCATGGCTTGCTATATGGGTCTGTCTGCTTACCCAGGGAACATTGCATGTTGTGTGAATGTTGACACATTGGTGTTCCATTTGCCACGCACCCACCAGCGGCTGACTTACTGCATTGACTGTGTATGACCCGTCACAGGGGTGATGTTATATATGGGTACGAAGCATCAATCACAGATTGTCTGTTTGTAGAGTAGTTTGTTGCTATGGGGCATGTTTGGTGTTGTGTTTTTGTGTAATTGGCACGTACAGGTTGTTGACTGTGGCTCTCTTTGCAGCATTGCAGTGCTCCTGTAACCGGACCTGAGATTGCGCAGGCAGGAGGCCAGCACTCAAAACCCGAGCTAAGTGTCTTGTTGTTTTTCTTACGAACTGCTCTGCATAGGCTTGCTGGGGAGTGTACTGATGCATGGATGTATGTGTGGTTCAATTTGGTATGTTTTTTTCTCCCTAATCACCCGTGATCCTATGCAATTTTGAAACCTGTACCCTCTACCCGGTGTTCCTGCTTCCCGTGCCTATCCAAGCAACGTTCCCTGACCCTCTTTCCCCACTGGGGTTGCGGATGCCTGTGTAAGCCCCGAACTTGCAGGCGCCAAAACCCTAGAGGGGGTGGTTGGTTCGTACCACTCCTGAGCCTGGACTACAGAAGGCCATGACAATGATGTCCAAGTTTGTTTGGATTGTGTATGTGTTCATGCAGGTTGTACATTTTCGTGCATTCCCTAGTTTCATGTGTCATTCCTCCTCCCCTCTCCTGCCACTCATTCCAGTCATCCAGTGTGTCAACACCTGTCCCGACTGCATATCCCTGAACCTCATTCCCCACCAGGGTCTCAGGGGCCTGTGTGAGTTTGACCTTGCAGGCACCTGGGACATGGTGGGGTGGTTGTTTCGTGACACTCCCGCGCCTGTACAGGGGACCTGTGACAGTACACATCCATTCATGGTGCATCATCCTATGTCATGTACCACACATGTCTCACATCCTGTCGTGACATTGTTTTGCTGTGCTACCTTGGTTGTTGCATCATTGTGGTAGTTCTTGGCCTTTGTGAGGTACTGCTACGTCAAGTCATCTACTGGAGGGTGTTCGGGTTCGTTTTTATGCCTTGGATTTTGTGATTTTGGAAATGAGTGTGGATTCTGTGGGTTCAGGCATCTTTTTACACACAAGGTGGGAGATGGTGACGAAGGGTAAAGGTGATCCTGTGGCCAGGTGGAATTGAGGTTTTGGAGGGAGGGGGGGTTTGTTGTTGATAGTTGCCTTGCCCTGCAGTGTGATGGGAACTATGACATAGTAATGGTGGTATCCTATGTACATGTTGTGTTCTGCTGATCAATGCCTGTTCATGTGTTGTGTTTTCCTTTCAGGTGCGAGGGGATAGTTGTGGTTTGACATGCTGGGGTGTACACATGGTGGATGTTCACATGTGATGTGTAGGGAACACTGATGGTCACTTGAGTGCACATGCATATGTGGAGTGCATGTCCTTGCAGAACCACACACTTGCACTCTGATGTACATGTACTCCCACCCTTGCACATCCACGTGTACACTGTTTGCCTTCTGGTGCCCACTGTGTCCCGGCAGCACATGTTCTGTGACCGATCATGGATCCAGTACATGCCTAATTTGATGTTTGACGTGGTCTGTCACTTAGATGTGATGCTCAGGGTGTGCATCACACACAATGGCTGTTCACTGTGCTGTGCGCTGAGCAGTGTGATGCAGGAGTAGGACACTGCACACATGAGCTGCAGTGTTGATTTTGCAATGCATAATGTGCATGTAGACAGGCATTCATTGTGATGTTACGTCTACGACTGTTGTAATGCATTTGGAAATGACTTATTTTAGGTGGGAGATTTTGTTGATCTGTCATTTCATCTGATTCCGGGTCAGGCAGCAGTGTCCGATGCCACTGTACATTTAGGACATGGCAATGTGTACCTTATCGTTACTGCATTGGTGTATGGGTATTGCTTGCCATGTCATGTTGATGTTTGGGAGGGTTTGAGTGACATGACAGTGATGGCCATGGCCTGTTTTGCAGGTGTGTGTGATGCACACCTTGCATATCCGGGTCATCCGCTTCTCAGAGCAACTAGCTGGGGATAGATTTCTCTCTGCAGCAGGGCCCTCCCCCGGAACAGACTTCCGGCCTGACTTGAACTTGAGGGGAACCATCTCCAGTTCTGGAAGCACCTCAAGACCTTCCTCTTTGCTTCTGCTTACTCTCTGCCTCTCCCTTGCAGAATTCTCCACTGGAACTGCACAGGAGCTGCAACTGGGCCACTCTCACCGACCTCGGTCCCTGGCCCAGCCACTCTCCACTTGCACTGCCTCCCTGGCAACCCCTGCACTGCAGTACTGTCTCTCTATCCCTGCAGCCCTCCCTTCCCAGCACTTGTCTGCACTTACCTTTGTAGTTGCCACCAGGCGACCTATGTATTATTTTTTTGGGCTACTTCCCCTGTACTGGACTCCCCCCACTCTTGCCCTTGCACTTTTCCCATTCCCCCTACCCCTGCACTTGCACGATCTCAATGACACCTGGCCTAGTAGTACCGTTCTCTGTGTTCCCTTGTTCCCCCCTCCCTGCCTCATTGTGCCTTGGAATACTTGTGTATGGCCCATATCATGTCATATGTCATATGTGTGCCTTTTGGTCACACAGGATAGCTTGTGTTTAAGTAGCTAGGGATGCAGACGATGTGGCACTTCCATGGCAACTATCTCAGGGTGGTAGGGTTGTGACAGTTGACTGTCTCTTTGTCATCATCGATTGTCACCTGGTATGTGCCAGGCCTGTGTGCACTCCGCAGGGGTGGGAGTTTAGGTGAAAAATGTGGCCACAAGCTGGGTCCGGGCTTCCTCGCCACGTGCCCTGTCCCCTCCCATGGGCAGTGCCTGTGCCTGTGGTTAGGGATGTGGGGGCACCACCATGTCCACCGGGACGCCCTGCCGTGTTGCAACATTGTGCAGGACACATGCTGCCACAATGATCCTGCACACTACTGGTGGTGCATAGAGTAGTTGTCCACCAGAGCGGTCAAGGGAGCAGAAACGTGACTTGAGCACTCCGAATGTGCGCTCCACTATGCCCCTGGTTGCAATATGGGCGGCGTTGTATCTTACCTGGGGTGGTGTGGTGGGGTTCCGGATTGGCGTCATCATGTGGTTGCTCAGAGGGTAGGCACTGTCCCCTGGGGAGGTGATAATAGTTGAGATTATTAGGGTTTGGATATTTGTCTGTGCGTGACTTGCATGCATGTGCAAGGGCATTTGTACTCACCTAGGAGCCAGGTGTCGCCATGCTGCCCAGCTTCCAGGGCCCGGCTCAGGGCGGACATTCTGTATACGAAACTGTCATGGGTGGAGCCAGGGTAGTTTGCATAGACAGAGGTGATGATTCCCTTTGCATCACATAACACCTGTACATTGATGGAATGCCAGTGCTTGCGGTTTCAGTAGATGTGCGCAATGGCCCTAGGTGGACGTAGGGCCACATGGGTGCAATCTATGGCACCGAGCACTTTGGGGAAGTGTGCCACCCTGAAAAAATCCAGGAGAACGGCCTGCCTTTCTGCGGGTGTTCTGGGCATGTATATGTGCCTGCGGACTGAGGGGCGTGCTGTCATGATTGCCAGTACCTGGTGTAGGCAGCGTGACAGCGTGGCCTGTGAGACCCCCCCCCCACTATGGCAGTAGTACGCTGAAATGACCCAGTGGCCAAAAAATGCAGGACATTGAGCAGCATCTCCAAGGGGCTCAATGCTTGGGAGCAAAGGGTGGGGGATGTGAGGTCATCTTCCCACTCCCTGACCAGGTCTAGGATGATATGGGGTGGAAACCTATACCTGCCATAGACCTGGTCGTCAGGCATCCCAAAAAGGCTTGTCCGTGGTGCGAAAATGCGTGCCCTGGCTATTCTCCTCCTCCTGCGGTGTCCCACGATCAGTGCAGCGACAAATGGGGCATTCATCGTAGCTGTATATACGCGTTTGTTGTTTGCGCGCACTTTTATGCTGTGCGCGGGGACGGCTCCGCCTGCCTTCGTGTGGGCGGACGCGTTGACGCCTGTGCACGTCTTTTGCCGTGCGCGGGTTTCCCGTATTCGGATCCGGTCCGAGTGTCATCGCGTGTGATCGGAGGGGAGTGAGCGTACACGCAACTGGCCTGGGTACGTGTGTTTCGGGGTGCGCGGGAAGTTCCACACGCGATTAGCCTGGGTACGTGTGTTCCGGGGTGCCGGGAACTTTCACACACGATTGGTGGAAATCCACGTGTGTTCTGTCATCACGTGCAATGAGGGAAACACCTGCGCGCGTCACGTCACAGACGCGCTCATGCGCTAAGGGCCTTTGGTCCAATGAAATCGCATATGCGTGCTGCCGTGCATACGCGCTAAGGGCCTTTCCTCGTATTACACACGGACGTGCAGTATTCCACGCGCCCTGAAATGCCCATGCACGTCTGTACGCGTCACGTCACAGGGGCGCTTGCGCTTGAGGGGCCTTCTGTCCAATGAAAATGCGTATGCGTGCAGACGCGCTTACGCGCTAAGGGCCTTTCCTCGAATTACACACTGACGTGCAGATTTTTCACGTGCCAAATCACTCCGTATCAAGCTGGCCACGCGTAAGCACACAGAAGACCACGCTCCTGCCCAGAAGGCCGAACTACTGCCCCCCAGAGCCCCGAGCACGCTCCCACCTGCCATCTGCTGCTGCCTGACTGCCTGCTGCCCACGTGCCCTGCCATTTGCTGCCTGCACATCAGCCAGGGGTGCTGTTGCTGTGACCACCCCTGCTGGAACCGAAGACTCCCGACTGGGATTCAATCGCTCCACAGCCCAGCCCCAGGACCCAGTTGCCCACCCACTCCTGCCTCTGGGGTTGTCATGTCGGGGCAAACACCATCTGGGACCACTGACAACCCCCGGCCAGAGAGGCAGAGGGGCACCAGCTTCAGTGCCACCGAAGTTGGTGTCCTGGTGGAGCAAGTCCTGCGGCAGTATGATGCCCTCTTCGGAAGTTCCCGCGCCGACAACGAAGGACGGACTCGGATCTGGACTGACATCGTGACTGCCATCAACGCGGAGGGGGTGGCAGTCCGCGACTTATAACATGTCAAGAAGCGCTGGGAGGACTTCAGGTCCAGGACCCTGAACAAGGCACGGCGCCTCTTGAAGGCAGCGGATGCCAAGGGGCGCCGGGGCCACTTGTCGGAAGAACAGATGAGGGTCCTGGAACGCATAGCCCCAGCGCTCCACCTCCAGGTCCTTGAGAAGCAGACCCGTCTGGAGTCGAGCGGTGAGTGTACATGCATCCTGATTGTGAGCAGTGCGTGTGGTGATTATTCAGTAGTGTGCAGGTTGCACATCTGTTTGTATGGGGTCGAGTATGGGTGGGGGTGTACAGGGCCGTGGGGCTGACACATGCGAGGGCTGTAATGTGTGAGACATGGATGGTGCTTGTGTGTGTAGGCTTGCATGCCAAATGCAGTTGTGTGGGCACACATGTTTGGATGAATGTGTATGTAAGTAGACATGTCCGTGATGTCACGCATGTATGTTGTTTTTGGCTGCATGTATCAGCACTGTGTACATGTGCATGTGTGTGTATTTACAAGACTGCAACAGTGATGCAACATGGATGCATGTGACAGCGGTATGTGGAAGCCTGATTGGCAGATGTGACATGGATGCCCGTCTGAACACTGCGACACTTGGCAGAGGTGTACACATGCATGCAAGTGTGGTGGTGTGTGTACATGTGTGGTGCACTTCCTGTGTTGCATGTGATGTCTGGCTCACCTTTGGCTGCTCATGCTGTTGTATGTGTATGGATGGTGGTGGCAGTTGCGATATGGCTGTGGTATGGCTCATGTGTGCGAGTTGTAATGACATGTGTGTTGGGGATTGTGATGACATGTCTGAGGTTTGCCAATGCCACTCATGTACAACTGTCATGTGTGTATGTGTCCATTGTACAGTGCCCTGATGCCTGTGTTTTGTTTCTCCCTGTCTGCAGCATCAACTGATGAAGAGGGCGGAGAAGGTGCTGTGGAGCACAGGGGCGGGGATCCCACCGCCAGCCGGAGACGCAAGGCCCGGCTCCCCTCCCATGTTGTCATCTCGTCGGGGAGTGAGGAGTCCGGTGCCGCGTCCCAGGCCGCAGCTGCCGGGGGGAGGTCCAAGAGGCGGAGGTTGGAGTTGGACTCCTCGGCAGCAGAAGGGGCAGCTGGGACCCCACAGGGCCCAACAGGGGAAGATGGCACGGAGTCATCCAGGTTGGTGGGGGGTTTGGTGGAGGAGGAGGCCGTGCAAGCACCAGAGACGGGGTCTGGAGGTGGGGATCCCACTGGTGCTAGTGGTGCAGTGCAGGACCAGGGACAGGAGGCAGCACAGGCCGCCGCGGAGGTGCCTGTGTGCAATCCTGTCCCTGATCCTGTCCCTGCATCATCTTGCACCAGCAGGGATGCCTACGTCCAGACCCGTTTTCAGGCAGGGGATGAGCTCACGTCAACTGGCCTTCCTCTGCCTGCGGACGTGGCTATCCAGGTCCGGGTTGAGCCTGTCCTGGCTTGTGTGGCGTTGCGTCAACGGGCCATGCGAGGTGACCTGCAGTCTTTTCATGAAGAGACTGCACGTCATCTCGAATGGCTCGTTGACCACGTCAGCCTGCTGGGACAGGTCACCCAGGCCGGATTCCTCCGTCTGATGGGGCTTGCTACGACCCCCTCCTCAACTGGACCCCCTATGCGCCAGTCGTCCTCTGTGCCATCTTCCCACCCATCAGTCACCTGGGTGCCTTGTGGAGCTGCCTCTGACGGTGCGGTCAGGCTGGTGGAGGAGGCATCCCTGCCACAGTCGGGAGTCGGACGTCCAGCAGGGGTGGCCACATCTACGACTGCACCCCAGCCGGCGGAGGATGTGCAGGCAGCAGGAGACAGTGCACGGGCAGAGGCACAGCAGCAGCAACGTGGTGGGAGCCATGAAGGCTCGGGGCCTTCAACATCGGAGGGGCAGGCATCGGCCGGAGGGCAGGTGGACCCAGGACAGAGAGTGTCTTCCGTGTGGCAGCGGTTGGGCCACGCCATAGATGCGGAGCGGCAGCGGGCGGAAGAGGCACGGCTCACAATGGTCAGGGCGGACAACTCCATGCGGAGGGCCCTGAGGCGGGCCGAGTGCCTCGAGGAAATCCGCAGGGGTTTGGAGGTGGAGACGTCGACGGCCCTGTGGACTCTTGGGGCCATGGAGGAGGACCGCCTCCAGGACATTGAGGAGGAGTTCGATGATGCCCTGGCCCGGGACATCCACAAGTGAGCCGTGAAACTAGCCCGCTGCCCTTGTACATAGTTATGTAGGTAGTGTTAGGTTTCATTTTTGTTTTTATTTTATTTGGACCTTTCGGACATTGGCCACATTTTTGTATATAGTTAATTTTATTAGTTAGTGTAGTTAGATAGGTTTCCGTTATTTTGTTGGGATAATGTACCCTGGCTTGTTCCCATGTACATAGTTCACAGTTGGATTGTATTTTTTTTTCACTTTTTAACCATGGAGCAATGGCTTTCTTTTTCATTTCCCATTGGATTTTATTTTTGGTTTTGCTTTTTTTAACGGACATGCTTCTTTTCATTTCTGTACATTCACATTTCTGTTTCTTCATTTTTTATTCTATTTATGTTTCCTTTAATACATATTTTTTTTGGTGAACTTCAATGTGTGGTATCTCATTGGTTTCATGCATTTCATGATATGTGTTTTGAGATTCACTGACACCCATTGGGTGTATGTGAGGGAAATGTGTTTGTTTCGGAACTTGCAATTGGTGTTCTGTGATGTTATTGCAAATTATGAGTGGGTGGATGCAATACTCGGGTGGGTGTTTTGCATTTGGAGGCTGACCATAGGGACCAGGGATCAAGATTGTGATGACATGTTGGCTGGGGAACATGAGTTGCACATGGGTGGGGGCCTGCTGGCAGGTGCCCCACAGTGCTGGGGGGTGGGGGTGGTGGGGAACATGAGTTGGACATGGGTGGGGGCCTGCTGGCAGGGGCCCCACAGTGCTGGGGGGTGGGGGTGGTGGGGAACATGAGTTGGACATGGGTGGGGGCCTGCTGGCAGCTGCCCCACAGTGCTGGGGGGTGGGGGTGGTGGGGAACATGAGTTGGACATGGGTGGGGGCCTGCTGGCAGGTGCCCCACAGTGCTGGGGGGTGGGGGTGGTGGGAGACATGGGTGGGGGCCTGGTGGTGGGTGCCCCATCACTGCTGGGGGGTGGGGGTGGTGAGGAACATGAGTTGGACATGGGTGGGGGCCTGGTGGAGGCTGCCCCTGCACTGCTGGGGGGTGGGGGTGGTGGGAGACATGGGTGGGGGCCTGGTGGTGGGTGCCCCATCACTGCTGGGGGGTGGGGGTGGTGGGGAACATGAGTTGGACATGGGTGGGGCCTGCTGGCAGGTGCCCCACAGTGCTGGGGGGTGGGGGTGGTGGGGAACATGAGTTGGACATGGGCGGGGGCCTGCTGGCAGGTGCCCCACAGTGCTGGGGGGTGGGGTTGGTGGGGAACATGAGTTGGACATGGGTGGGGGCCTGCTGGCAGGTGCCCCACAGTGCTGTGGGGTGGGGGTTGGTGGTCGACATGGGTGGGGGCCTGGTGGATGCTGCCCCTGGTGGCTGGGGGGTGGGGGTGGTGGGAGACATGGGTGGGGGCCTGGTGGAGGATGCCCCTGGTGAAAGGGGGCTGGGGGTGGTGGGAGACATGGGTGGGGGCCTGGTGGAGGCTGCCCCTGCACTGCTGGGGGGTGGGGGTGGTGGTCGACATGGGTAGGGGCCTGGTGGATGCTGCCCCTGGTGGCTGGGGGGTGGGGGTGCTGGGAGACATGGGTGGGGTCCTGGTGGAGGCTGCCCCTGGTGACCGGGGGGGTGGGGGTGCTGGGAGACATGGGTGGGGGCCTGGTGGAGGCTGCCCCTGGTGGCTGGGGGGTGGTGGTGTTGGGGAACATGAGTTGGACATGGGTGGGGGCCTGCTGGCAGGTGCCCCACAGTGCTGGGGGGTGGGGGTGGTGGGAGGCATGGGTGGGGGCCTGGTGGAGGCTGCCCCTGCACTGCTGGGGGGTGGGGGTGGTGGGAGACATGGGTGGGGGCCTGGTGGAGGCTGCCCCTGCACTGCTGGGGGATGGGGGTGGTTTGAGACATGGTTGGGGGCCTGGTGGAGGCTGCCCCTGGTGGCTGGGGGGTGGGGGTGCTGGGAGACATGGGTGGGGGCCTGGTGGAGGCTGCCCCTGCACTGCTGGGGGGTGGGGAGGGTGGGAGACATGGGTGGGGGCCTGGTGGAGGCTGCCCCTGGGGAGTGGAGGGTGGGGGTGCTGGGAGACATGGGTGGGGGCCTGGTGGAGGCTCCCCCTGGTGACTGGAGGGGTGGGGGTGGTAGGAGACATGGGTGGGGGCCTGGTGGAGGCTGCCCCTGCACTGCTGGGGGGTGGGGGTGGTGGTCGACATGGGTGGGGGCCTGGTGGATGCTGCCCCTGGTGGCTGGGGGGTGGGGGTGGTGGGAGACATGGGTGGGGCCTGCTGGCAGGTGCCCCACAGTGCTGGGGGGTGGGGGTGGTGGGGAACATGAGTTGGACATGGGTGGGGGCCTGCTGGCAGGTGCCCCACAGTGCTGGGGTGTGGGGGTGGTGGGGAACAAGAGTTGGACATGGGTGGGGGCCTGCTGGCAGGTGCCCCACAGTGCTGGGGGGTGGGGGGGTGGGAACATGAGTTGGACATGGGTGGGGGCCTGCTGGCAGGTGCCCCACAGTGCTAGGGGGTGGGGGTGGTGGGAGACATGGGTGGGGGCCTGGTGGAGGCTGCCCCTGCACTGCTGGGGGGTGGGGGTGGTGGGAGACATGGGTGGAGGCCTGGTGGAGGCTGCCCCTGGTGGCTGGGGGGTGGGGGTGGTGGGAGACATGGGTGGGGCCTGCTGGCAGGTGCCCCACAGGGCTGGGGGGTGGGGGTGGTGGGGAACATGAGTTGGACATGGTGGGGGCCTGCTGGCAGGTGCCCCACAGTGCTGGGGGGTGGGGGTGGTGGGGAACATGAGTTGGACATGGGTGGGGGCCTGCTGGCAGGTGCCCCACAGTGCTGGGGGGTGGGGGTGGTGGGAGACATGGGTGGGGGCCTGGTGGAGGCTGCCCCTGCACTGCTGGGGGGTGGGGGTGGTGGGAGACATGGGTGGGGGCCTGGTGGAGGCTGCCCCTGCACTGCTGGGGGGTGGGGGTGGTGGGAGACATGGGTGGGGGCCTGGTGGAGGCTGCCCCTGGTGGCTGGGGGGTGGGGGTGCTGGGAGACATGGGTGGGGGCCTGGTGGAGGCTGCCCCTGCACTGCTGGGGGTGGGGGTGGTGGGAGACATGGGTGGGGGCCTTTTGGAGGCTGCCCCTGGTGGCTTGGGGGTGGGGGTGCTGGGAGACATGGGTGGGGGCCTGGTGGTGGGTGCCCCTGCACTGCTGGGGGGTGGGGGTGGTGGGGAACATGAGTTGGACATGGGTGGGGGCCTGCCGGTGGGTGCCCCTGGTGGCTGGGGGTGCAGGGGGACATGCGTTGGTGGGCAGTAGTGCAAGTTGACATGTGGGTTGGCTGGTGGGCATGGCCATGGTAGATGGGGTGCCTGCAGGACATGTGCTGGGTAGGCCCCTGTGGTGTGAGCCACCTGCAGGGGCTGTGGAGGGTGTAGAGGGAACACCTGGGAGGACCCACACGTGCAATTCACGTGTGCTGCTCCCGGCGCACCCCTGTAATACACGTACCCTGATGAGATCGCGTGTGGAACATCCCGCGCACCCCTGGAATACACGTACCCCGCTCAATCGCGTGTGTAACTTCCCGCGCACCCCCGAAATACACGTACCCCGCTCAATCGCGTGTGTAACTTCCCGCGCGCCCCCGAAATACACGTACCCCGCTCAATCGCGTGTGTGACTTTCCGCGCACCCCCGAAATACACATACCCCGCTCAATCGCGTGTGTAACTTCCGGCGCGCCCCCGAAATACACGTACCCTGCTCAATCGCGTGTGTAACTTCCCGCGCGCCCCCGAAATACACGTACCCCGCTCAATCGCGTGTGTAACTTCCCGCGCGCCCCCAAAATACACGTACCCCAATCGCACAGGCCCAATTGCTGTATGTTGCCACTTTTGTGATGCGCTGGGACTCTACCGCCTGCCTTCGTGTGGCGGACGGGTTTCAGCTTGTGCGTGCCTTTGGCTGTGCGTGGCTTTGCCCTATTCGATTCCATGAATACGTGTGGTTCGAGTGCGTGTGGGCGTTCCGTCTGCTTCCCTGCAGTACATCCCCAGTTACGCCCTTATTTTCGCGCTTTCACTGTGTGCGTCGCGCACGCCTTTCGGGATGTTGCAGTGACTTGTGCGCCATGCACGGGTTTGGCGCACATCCCGAGGTGTACACGCGCAGGGACTTCCATGAATCGCACGCGTGCGCGTGCGCCTGTTTTTTTCCGCTTGCGCCTGCTTGCGCCTGCTTGCGTCTGCTTGCGCGAAGATTTTCAGCGCACGTTTGTTCCATGAATCGGTCCCTAAATTGCTAGGGGGTGTATATTAACTAACTCCATTGAGGGACGTAAAATCCGAATAATGAAATGATAATATTAATATTAAGATAAGGGAAACAATGCGATAGTAAATATGAGATTTTATATTTTTTTAATATTCCATTTTGTTACATACTGTATCCATTATGGATCGTTTTTAGGCTTGTGTGTTCTACTGACTGCATGTATGTAGTACGTATTATGTATTATGTAGTATGAATTTTTTGGATTCTGTGAGTATATGCTGTTTTTGTATAGAAATGTATTTTATATGTGTAAAGTTTTTTCAAAACAATATCACATTAAATAAATAATACTAACTCTAATATTGGGCTCTTTGTTGGCTATTTTATGGATCGTATTGACAGACCTTTGTATATTGTGGCATACCCAAACAGCAATGTGCTACGTCAATACCGTCTATTGAAATGTAATATCAGTGAGGTACTTGAGGTAAAGGGTAGTCAATTGGGAATACCACATATACACCGAAAATGCAGACTATGTGGTGAAAATATTATTGAAAGTTTAAAAACACGTCCTGCTGTTGTGTGAAGCTCTTGGTCCTTTAAGAGCTAAGCACATGTTGATGTATAATAACCAAACCAACCTCTTTGCTCCATCTTTTCTGTGGCCACTTTTTCTGGAGGGTAATGATGTGAATCTTAGATTGTTTTTGGTGAAATTATATTGGAAATATACAGAAAGTTTAAGAATGTTATGAGTTTTAAATGGTAAAATACTTTTAGCTGTTTTTAATAATATTTGGATGTATATGATGTTTTGGCTTTGAAGTAATTGAGGTTTGACATGAACAATGGTATCTTTTATGTGTGTTTTTATGTCTGTATCCAACTGTATGTATTATTGTAATTTTCCTAAACTTTTTCATATCTGTGAATTTTATCATGTTGTATGTTGTAAATACAAAGCTTAATTGCTAGATGTATATTAACCAAATAAATAAAATAAACAACTGTGTTGAATTTCTTCAGTGACTTCTAGATACATGGTGAGTTGTTTATCATTTAGCTGGGATTTGAGCACTGACAAGTCTTGTTCAGATTGTTTAGATTGATACATGGTATTTTCTACCTCAGTCATGGCTATTTCTACTTTATTTTGAATGTGTAGCTCTCCAAGTGGTTCTTGGTATCCTGTAAGAGAAGGTGTACTGCCTTCAGCATCAGGAATGTCTTTATGTAGTAGAGCTTCAATTTCTTCCTCTTGTTGGCGTCCATTGTCCAACATTTGTTTGCATTGTTTAGAATTGGCATTTGTTATACTGCTTTCATTTACATTGAACACAGCTTCAAATGAGTCATGGTCAACTATTAATTCTTCTTCTTTTCTCCAAGGTTTGAAAAGTTGTAGTCGGGCCATGTAATAAAGTTCTTTATGACACAGAGATCTGAATGATAACTTCATATAATTAATCAGGCTGGGTTTGGTAAGTTTTACTAGGCTTCCTTCACAAGTTCAGACAGAATATTTGGCAGTTGTCTCATCTGATGTGGCATTGGGCCTCATTACGAGGTTGGTGGTAACCCGCCGGTGCTACAGAGCGGATTGCCACCAAGCCCATAACACTGAATCTACTACCTGACTTCCTGTTACCACCGGGACATTAGAGGTCCTGGAGGAGCAGGAAGTCAGGCGACAGATTTTGTAAGTCCCCATTCTCATGGAGTCCCATAGGAATGGTGACTAGGAAACACTGACACCGTCAGTGACAGTGCCTGTTCTTTCATGACAAGTCTGCCTGCAGGGATCGTTGCAGGGTCATACCTGCTGGGCACAGCAGCCTCTGCAGGCAGAATGGTAGTGTGGCAGTCCAGAAACAAGGGTGCCTGTAAGTTTACCGGCACCCTTGTTTCCACACTCATAATGAGGGTCACTATTTGTGTAGGAGTAGTTTTGGGAAATGTCGTACAGGTACATGTTTTCCAAAGCAGTACTTCTGTTTGGGTAGCATGTGTCTATTAAATAGTTTTTTAAAAATATCTTGGCTATTAGGATAGTTAGTGGCTATAGTTTATTTTTCTTAGTAGGATTTTAGTACCCTTTTTCATGATGAGGCTGACCCAAGGATTAGCCAGACATTGTTTTCACATTTCCCATATACGAGTGTACCTGTTAAATGGTCTGCAGCTTCGTAGCACCCACATTCTCTATGGGAGAGCATCTTTATACCCAAGCTGTACAATTTGGCGACATTGTTTTGTCAGACGATATGTCATGTAGATCTGAAGGTCTTTTAGCTCTGTTTTCTCAGCTATAGTGAGATAGGCTGTGACATATCTTGTGACTGCTGTGGAATTGTCTGCAATGTATATTGTATGTCCAAGAGGGCAATGATTGCATTGTAATCATTGATGTACTTGGATGTGTTCTCCCTTTTATTGTTGTATGTGATTTTAGGGGATTTCCCTTTTACACTGTGTCTAACAGAAGATATCAAGCAATTTACTTGTCCTTTACTGCAAACTGGTCTAGAGAAGCCAAAGCAACTTTTGGTATAGTATTAACCTTTGTTTTTATACTGATGCTGGCAGTATTTGCCATACTTTTGTTTTTGGAAGCGTAAGATTTGTGCATGTAGGTCCCTATGTGTGGTTTCTGGAGGGATGCCACAGGTAATGTATTTATCAATACATCGTAAAACAGTGGCATCACTTTTATGACCACATTTGGGAGCATCTTTCATCCACAAAAGCATTTGGATGTGTGCTGCTCCTCTGGATTGATATTCTTTTCTCCAAAAGAAGTGTTGCACTTCTCTGAGTGGAGGGGTAGTTTTATTGCAGATGAAGTGCAGCATGGCAATGGTGGAAGTATCTTGATACATTGACTGGGTCAAGAGAACAGAATTCTCCTGGTGTTTGTATATCTATTTCCTGTTTGTTTTGGTTTGCAGTGCGTATGAAGTCATGCAAGTCATTCAATGCGTATTCTGCACAAATTAAAGTAACAAACCATATGGGTGGGCCTAGATTCCTTAGCATACAATGTACATCAGCGTGACATCGGAATCAGTATTCTTTTGTACCACACATGTTTGCTAAGAGATTTGTGATACTTGACTGCAAAACTTCATCTTTGTCTTTAATCTTTTGAAGCAGTTGGGAGCGGATATGTTTAAAAAATTAGAGCCTGCTTTTAATGTGCGTGCAAATCCATAACATCGAATTGCTAGTTCACTTTCAAACAGGAGGTGGAAAATGTTTGCTACATTTTTTCTGCATCTGCGGTCTTTAGAATACATTTGTAAAGAGCGATATTCTGATGCACTAATTTGTGTGGATCTTTCATCAAATCTTCCTCCATTTCCTGTGAGAAAGAGTAGAGGAAAAGAACGTGCTTATAGACTTTTCTCCTACATGCTCATTGGGGATCCTTTGGCCTGACCCATTTGATATGTTTGTAATGCACCTTATATGGTGTCTTTGGAGTGTAGTAGGTGAGCTGTATACTGGACAAAAATGTTGGCTGCAGTAACAAGATATACATGTTCAAATTGGCCAGTTGCTGGTGAATCTTGAATTATTTGGGTGGTTTCTCTTAAGTTTTCCTCTATATTTATATCTTTATAGTATTCATATGTTTCACACAGATATTGTAGGGATTGTCTAACTTTGTTTAAGTCGACTAGTTCTTGCCAAATTATTTTGTCTTTTGTTGGTACACCATTAACTAGTGCAATCAAAGATTGATCTATTGGCTGTCATACTCCTAGAGATTCTATATTCTCTTCAAGATCTAATGACAAATATACTACGTAGCCACAAAAGCCTTTTAGAAACTCAGATGGAGGCAATTGGGCTGTTTTTGGTTGAAGGTGTATTATAGCTTGAAATTGGTGTACTGTTTGGATTGTAATACTCTCATGCAAGTTAAGTAGTTGGAAAGCTTTTGGAAGTGGGATTATTTTGAAGTTTTTAGTTATAGCACAGAATGGCATTTGGTTATTGTCAAGCTTTATAGTGCAGTGTGTGCAAAACTATTGAGGGCTCAGTTATTTTGTGTTTATTTTGTGTTGTTAGATATAAAGCTAGTTGGAAACATTGGGATTCCGAAGTATCCTCTATCTTGTAGGCCATATGTACTATTTGTGTGCTCTTTTTATGAAATGTTCTGCAACAGCAGAAACATACTTTGGTATTTCTGCAGATGTGTTTTGAAACTTAGCTATTTCTTTTCTGTATGTGTTTGTAAATAGGTTGGTGTTTGTGAGGTTTTTGCTAATGTTTTCTAAAGTTACTGAATGTTGTAAGTCAACGTCAGTTCCAAAATATTTACTTTGGATGTACTAAATTTCTCGAAGGAGTTCTTTGGCAGTTACATGTAGGAGAATGTTATTTACATTTTGCAATTCTAGAGCAGGACTTTTTGCATAGTATAGTCTATGCACAAGATTTCGTATAGTTGAATGGTGTGTTGCTAACATTTTGATGTGGTGGAAGGTGCTTTTGCAATCAGTTCCTGAAATGCAGGCTAATGAATGACCTTGCAGTCCAGTGTGGATAAGGAGTCTATGGTTTGTAAAGGTTTAATTCTACTTTGGTCTTTAGGTTTTACATAGTGATTGAGGTAATTGTTGTAACGATTTTAAAGATTGTTGGCGTACGTTACAAATTGAGCTACATGTCCATTTACTCACTGGACGGTTTGTTTATGCAAAATGAAAATTTGGTTGAAGGATTGTTGGGGAAGTTTTTTCTATAAGTGTTTGTTTTGCCATAATGGTGTCTTCTAACATTTCATATTCTCCGCCATTTTTGTCTATGGCATTTTCTTTTTTTTTTGTTCATGTTTATATGCCTCTTCATTGAAATATGGATCTGTGCTGCTTGTGTGAATTCATTCACCTTCACAGAAGTTTGAAAAGGTATCTATATTGAAGTGATTTTTGTAATTTATTGATTAATTTAGTTAGGGGTTTAATTCCGTTTAAAATTAATATAAACAACTTTCTCTTTAGTAGAAATGTGCTGTCAATTAGAGCTTTGAGGATTGGTTTTCTGCGCTAGTTTTTAAGGGTAGATCATGATTTTTTAGCTGTCTTTATAAGATTGTTAGGAACTCAACGGTAGAACATTTTTTTGAAAATACATTTTTTGTAATACTTTAATGTGGCTACGTTAACAATGGTAGATTTAGTTTTAGGTTCATTAGTAGGTCTTCTTTTGTTAGTACATTGTTTACTGTTTGTTTTTGCAAAGGGGCCTTAATTTTTTTGTGGTGGCTGGTTTAGTTTTGTTGAGTGAGGTCACTAGCTGTTTTGTTTGAATGTTTTCTAGACATTGATTTAGAAGTGGATGACTACATGGCATGTTTTTATTTTTATCAGCTCTATTTTTGCTTTGTTTTGTACAGAGTGGGTTTTTAGTAAATATTCTGTTTTTTATGTTGGTAGAAAAGGAAAGTTTGTGTCTGAAAGTTGTGGAATGTTTATACATGTATTATGCATGAGTTTGTGGGTGTGATCGTACAGATGAATAGAGTGTTGTGTGATTGTGTAGTGGGATTGTAGGTACGGTTCAGAAGGTTGTAATAATAGAGTTTGTACAGGTTTGATGGGCTTGGGTTAATGAGTAAGGGAGTGGCGGTGTGATTAAATATGTAGTGACATTATAATGTTTTGAGGGAAACAGTGGTTGTTATAATGGTGTGATTTAGTGCATAGGTACGCATAGGTATGAGGGTTGTAATGGAAAAGGTGCAAGGACGTTTGTGTATGTGTGCTGGAGGGGGCAATGCCAGGTTGAATATGTTGTGACTCAGAGAGTTGGATTTGTACTTTTTCCTTGTTAAGTAGATGACCTGAGAATGTACTTATTTACTCGGGCACAGAGAAATGGTTACTTTGGCAGACTAGTGCAAATTGCACCAGATAGGATGGCTTCAGGTAGATTACCCACTATTGTTTTAAGAGCAGTTATTTTCCCTGATAGATTGGTGATTTCTTTGGCAAATGTGGATGTATCATAATAGTTACACCGACATCTACTCTGCTACCCCTTAACGGTGTGTATCAAGTTAGTTTGCATGTTTTGATTTGATGTGTCACGCTAAGGTTTCCCTTGCAGATTACAACTGTCTACTTTGTTAACTGTTTGAGGAGGTTGGTAGAAAATACACTATTAATATGGGCCACAGCACTTGAACCACTGCTCTCGGGATTTCGTTAACACTTGGTTGAGTTAGAAGGCGTTCCAGAGGCAGGAATCTATTGATGAGGGTAATATCAAGGGCTATAGTGTCACTTTGGATTCCATCAGTCAGAGAAATTACCCTCAGCATTATAATATTTGATGTCATCTAAGGATGATTGTGCACCACCACAGGGAGCGAAAGTGTAGTAAAGCAATGTCCATACTTGGGTTAGGTTGCTTATAAGTAAGTTTACTTCCAGTTCTTCAGTTACATGGTACAGGACATAAAGACATAAGGTATAAGACATAAGATAGATACTAAGATAGATAGATAGATAGATAGATAGATAGATAGATAGATAGATAGATAGATAGATAGATAGATCACCGGCACCCATCACCCAGGGAGGGAGGGACCAACAGAACCATAAACAGAACACTCAGCACAGCCTTCTCTCACTCATACATCAACATTCCACTTGGTACTGTGATGTCATGCAAGTACCAAGTGGCTAGCTGAGCTGGCTCAGGCAGTGCCTGAAGAGTGTGACATAACACATCTCTCTCCTTACCGAAACGTCTACACAAACAATAAGCACTTTACATATAGGAAAGTCACATCACCATCCACCATACAGCTTCACAAGAAATCCCACAGTTATGCAATTCCTTACTTCACCTACATATCCAGGTCAGCCTCAATACCAACACAAATCACCTTCTGTCTATCCCTGCCACGGACAAACTCTAGACTCTCACCCTAGACACATACCAGCCTATACACCAGGCTAAAGCTACCCTACAAACCAAACACTCTCTAACATAACATATATCCTTCCGCCCGCCCCTGCCACAGGCGAGCCTCCAGGCTGCCACCCTGAAGCATGGCTTGTGATCCTGGTGCAATACTAGACATCCAGGAAAACAACAGAATCACCATACCTATTGAGAGAATTCATAAAACCGCTAACCACTGCTGAAATATCACCACTATGCCTACATCACAAATATACAAACAAATACAACAAAAGGACTAGGCCAGAAGAGCCCAACTCAACCAGACCAAGATAAACAGATCCTACAACAACTCGAAGATACTGGCCAGGCATCTCCAAGACCACCAACAAAACAGTAGGTTGGACTAAACGCTCAACTCAATGGCAGCACTGACGAGTCCCATAATCCTGACCTTGGGGTACCTTGGCCTGGATTTACATATAACACAAAAAGAAAACAACTACAAGGCAACTCTTCATCTTGGACAACATATTTCCGTTTAGCCAATGTTACCACCAGAGGGCTTCCCCAACCAGTACAACAGCTAATTCTAAGATAACCACTACCACATCTTCATCCAACAAAACCACCTGTCCATTTCAGATGAGAGTTGACTTCTTCTAACAGTGCACTACTACCATTCCTAAGATCTTCCTAAAATAACCCAACCACAACTCCCACTCACCTTAGTGCACTTCTCCACTTACTCACTCCTGCACCTGAAAGGGCGCTACCCCCAGGTTTTACCCCACACGTCCCCATAACCAAAAGAGGACTTTACTCACCATGCTTAAGTAAAACAAAGGCACTACCTCTGTATACAATGTACCAAAATCCACAACTACTATGGATCCTACCTCCCAGCAACACTTAGTCATCTTAAAACAAGTGTCCGTTGCCAACCAATTGACACCTGAATGAGGCGCTACCTCAATACCGTCAATTTAAATAAAAGCGCTTCTTCCATCTCATGGGGCGCTACCTAATACACATATTTATGCAAAAGCGCTACCCCATCTCAACACAGATGGACGGTAATCCTAACTGTCCTAACTCCTAACCTGCCAAACAGATTAATGATCCAAAGTCATTTGAACATGAACTAAGCTCACATCATTCATAACCAGATACATATCCATCAGGTTTACTTATTCACAGTTAACCTTGTGTACAATGTATGAACCACAAATGACATTTCTTTAGGCTTGGTGATTTAACATAAACATTTCCTACATAGTTCTTTTGCTTATCCATGTTTTGCATTAATCCTAAATGCAAAATATTTCCTACATAGTTCTTTTGCTCGTCCATGTCCTGCATTAATTCTAAATGTCTAAAAGTCCAAAAGTCTATAAAACTCTTTGAACCTAAAAATCCTCAATAGGTTACACTAGCTCATTCACACACAAAGAGCTCCACACGGTATCACATTGCATTTAATTATGCACCTTTCAGTAAACTGTGTAAAAAGTCCATAAACCTGCAAATATTAAAGAAATGGTTAAATTCTAAATGCAGTGACTTAACCCATTTCATACACAGTCTCACCAGACCAGCATTTCTCATACAACAGTTTTCACCAAAGCTCACACTAATACTCAGTACAACAACAACCAACATTGCATTAATTAAGTTCTTAACTTAACTCGCCCAAAAACCAGTGTTTCACATACAGCGGTTTCCACTAAAGCTCACGATAATGCTCACAGTTGTAACACCAATGAAGCATTAACCAGCAATGCATTAGTTAAGTTCTTGTCCTAAATGCAAAAGGAAATGAACTCCATCTCAACATGCATTTAAGCATTATACAGTCTCATACAAGTAGCATTGTACAACAATTTTACCAACATGTTGGCCGCTGCATAGCGCCTCAGTAGTAAGGCGGAGCGGCGTTACCTGCACCCGACCTCATGAGCGAAGGATGCCTTCCACAGTACTTCACCACGTCGCCCGCTACATCGTACCCCTCACGGGCGGAGGATGTTTGCTGCATACCGAGCAGTACAGCGTTCCTCCCCACACAGTAAAATTAGAGCGTGTTCCCGAAACGCGGGATCGCTTCTCCCTTCCTAGTCTCCGTTCCATCCAAATCCAATTTAAACTCCTGTGCTCCTCCTGTGCTCTCTAGAGGACCAACGGTCCGTTGAGCTCCTGTGTTTTCTGCTCTACGCGCTGTTTCTTCACGCACCACTGAAAAGAGATCAGCTCAAACTCCCCAAGCACTGATCATCCGTGCACTGAACAGTCTCAGGAAACACACTTGGCACATATATATTACGTCCATTGTCCTTCTGTTATGAAGCACATAAAGAAGCAATTATCCTTCCTTTACTTCATTTCTGTTTATGGGACCCTTCACTGAGTGCACACAAAGGAAAGGCTTCACTTCAAATTAAAAGGGACCCTTCCATCTTATTGGTGAGCCTTTCATCACTTCTGCAGTCCCTTTAAGTTCCTTATGGCTCCAGACACAGCACTCTCTTAGATAGCAGGCTGCTGGTCTGTCCAAATTAGTCCAGGAGCACTTTTACTAAAGCAGATCACAAATCTTCTTATTCTAACTCCCCAAGCACTGATCATGCGTGCACTAAATCATCCCAGGAACCGTACTTCATGCATATATATCACGTCCATTTAAGTCCAATATGAAGGGTATAAAGAAACGTTTATCCTTTCTTTACTTCAATAATTTAAAGAAAACCTTCGATCATATTGAGGAGCCTTTCACCACTCCTGTCCCCTCCCTCCCTTGTCCGCCCTGGGTGATGGGTATGCTTACTTGGGGGCGGTGATGTCTTCTTCTTTCCTTGGTCCTGTTGGTTCCTGCACCCCCCGCAGCAGGTCTCTGCAGTCACCTTTCCAGCTTTCCTTTCTCCAGGGTTCCTCTTCCAGAGATCCTCGTCGCCATACTTGGGTTAGGTTGCTTATAAGTAAGTTTACTTCCAGTTCTTCAGTTACATGTTACAGGACATAAAGACATAAGGTATAAGACATAAAATAGATACTAAGATAGATAGATAGATAGATAGATAGATAGATAGATAGATAGATAGATAGATAGATAGATAGATCGATCACCGGCACCCATCACCCAGGGAGGGAGGGACCAAGTGACCCATAAACAGAACACTCAGCACAGCCTTCTCTCATTCATACATCAACATTCCACTTGGTACTGTGATGTCATGCAAGTACCAAGTGGCTAGCTCAGCGGGTTCAGGCAGTGCCTGAAGAGTGTGACATAACAGAAAGGCTACCTGTAGAACTCCTTGTTCCCCACAGATGACCATGACCTCAGGTGAAGTTCCAGTAACTTCTTTATTTAGTTCCAGTACATTATGATGGTCATATAATGTCAGGTACATCTGGGTTCAGGGCAACATACACCTGCATCCTCCCAGGTAGGCTTACATCTCCCAACTGACCACATAGAACCCCAGTCACACATAAACATTCTAACCCTTAACACTCCATTGTCAATCAATACACTGACCAAAGGTTCCATTAGGATGCAGGATAATACCAAATCCCTACATATCTCCCTTCCTTAGGGACACAAAAACACAAGTAGATAACTTAACCATAATGGCTAATAACAACACGCACACAAACAACCCCACATTCAATGCACTTGCCTCATCACTCCTAACTGAGAACATTCTGCTAGTCTCATTACATATTCCAAAATAGTCCACACAGCCGTGGGACACAATTACAATCAATGCCCCTTCCTCTTTCTACCAAGTGAGGAAAAGGCACCCAACTGCTCAAACATCCTTACTAAAACTTTTACAAATAGAGGCACCCATACCTCTCTTCCTAAACTTGACTTCATCGTCCCACAAAAGAACACACACACATCTCCCTCACACCCAACAATGCAAACCGTTATGTACCTAAATACACACCACCTCCAACTAGACTGAGTATCCCAGATACCCGGGTAAATACTTCACTTCTTGTGACACCAATACCCCTAAATTGCCCATGTTGAAAGTATTCCTAAATACAATACTGCTCCTATTAGGGAAAACCACACTTCATTCACACCAGCATCATACCAACATCAATGGCTCTACTATAGTCTTTGCTGTATCATCATGAAACTCTGAATGGTTTTTAAACCAAACAACCAAACAAAAAACTTTGTTTGACACTTAGCACTCTAAACTTTAGCATTAAATAAGGTCTTAATACATCTGCATTACAAAAGTCCCACCTGTGGAAATAAAACATTAGTGCACATAACTAAACTTCAGATTCCACATACCAAACTCTAGCAATGTTGTCAATGCAACCTATATTTCATTAAATGTCCATCTGTGGAAGGAAAAGCGTGTTAGTTAAACATGACCGTACCACAATTTTTTGCCTTTGCATCATAACACTACCAAGTATTTGTTGACAGAGGTAACAGAGGCCACGACTTTTACACACCCCCGTGCACACCTATCAAACATGCTTACTACCACTTGCAAGATACCTCTCATACCAATGTACCTACAACATAAATACCAAATAGCATTTCAGAAAACGCTATTACTACGCATATCTCAATCTCTTTCTACTAATATGCAATTTTAACCTACTTAATAAAACCTCACATTTGGATCACTTAATCCCTTGGTTGACTAATTACAAACACCCTTGAGACCTAAATCCAATCTAAAAACTATAAACTTTGTTCTCTGCTCTTAAGCTTCAACAACTTCCATGAAGTACCCCTATTACAGGACAACCTATCCCACAAGAAACTACACCTGACAACATACAGGTTCACGCTCTCATGCACTCACGCTGTCCAAATGCCATTCAGGCCTCACATGACAACAGATTTTGAATCAATAACTAATTATAACTACTTAACCAATTCAATGAAGGCAAGACCAAATTGCTTCCTTTACTTATGCTCGTGAAAGCATCATCTCTTAACTTAAAAGTACCATGTTATTCATTCCGGCAATTAAGATCATTCACAACTTAAGCTTTTTGAAAAAAAAATTCCAACGGGCGGAAATGCAGCCGCCCGCAACAGAAATGGATTTACCAATCCATCTGCCACACTTCCTTTTGTAAATATCACCTCCCGAAGCGTTCCTTTCCTGGTATGTTCATAATGCTGCTTTTCATTGCTGCCAGCCGCCTGCTATAAAAATTGTACTCCCTTTGCCTCCTACCGCATCTCTCAGTTCTTAAGTAGGCTCCAAGCCCCTCAGGAACTACTGACAACATGCCCTCAAGATCCTCATCACCTCATATAAGTGATAGCTCCTACATGCACCTCCTTAGCACTGCTGCAAATGGGCCCTTGCCCCTCCAGGCACTACACATGTTGTCTTGGGCAATATTCTTTCATCTCTGCACATGGGCTCTAAGCCCCTAAGGTGCAGCCACGGGCTACAAGTCTCTTAGGTGCAGGTATGGGCTCCAAGCCCCCTCAAACGCTGGAATGGCCCCCCAGGACCCTCCTCTGCTCCAGGCGCTTTTCACCTTCGCCACCAATCTTCTATTTAACATATAGGCGCAGCTTAGGTTCCCAACCTCTTCTATTGCTGCTGCCCCGACTCCAGGCCTCAAGCTGTACATCATCACTCCTCATTGTTTCTTTTCCCGGCGCATCTTAGGCTCCAAGCCTCTCCTGTTGCTACTGCCTTGGGCTTATAGTCCTCAGTTGCACAGCATGCCTCCTCATTGCTTAATTTCCAGGCGCAGCTTAGGCTCCAAGCCTCTCCTGTTGCTACTGCCTTGGCTATATCCCTCAGCTGCCCAGCATGGCTTCCTCATAATTTCCAGGCGTAACTAGACCCCAGGCCTCTTCAAATTGCTACTGCCATGGGCACCAAGCCCTCCATGCTGCAGCTAGTCGTCCCAGACCCCTTAAGCAATCAGTCTCTGGGCCCTCAGCCCCTCCTCAGTCTCTTGCTTTCCTCTTTCCCTGACCTGTCCTTCTAGTGACAGGCCAGCTGGCCCCTGGCTCTGGCGCAGCCCCTTACTTTCTGCCCCTGAGCTCATGCGCTGGGCCCTTCTGCGCCTACAGTTTTAAGCGCTCGCCCTACCTGGGAGGTCTTCTTCTTGGGTTGGGGGGAGGTGTATGTGCCATCTTCAATGCTGTCCCCCCAGCACAGCCAGCATCCTCGTCGCCAATGTAGAACTCCTTGTTCCCCACAGATGACCATGACCTCAGGTGAAGTTCCAGTAACTTCTTTATTTAGTTCCAGTACATTATGATGGTCATATAATGTCAGGTACATCTGGGTTCAGGGCAACATACACCTGCATCCTCCGAGGTAGGCATACATCTCCCAACTGACCACATAGAACCCCAGTCACACATAAACATTCTAACCCTTAACACTCCATTGTCAATCAATACACTGACCAAAGGTTCCATTAGGATGCAGGGTAATACCAAATCCCTACACTACCACTGTCCTCTTGTTTGGGCCACCTAGAGATCTCATAGCAGTGAAGATCTTCAACATCTATTATTGCTTGATGGATCTCCTCTGTTTCTTAGCCAGGTTCTTTCAGATTCTTGGTAAAAGCGAGAACTTGCTGCTTGAGATTAGGATTATCAGATTTGCAGTTAGAAAATGTCTTCTCCCAGTAATTCTTCCCTGGGGCTTGGCATTTGGATCCAAATCTTTGAGTAATATGTCTTTGTCATTCAGCTGCTCATTGGCCTCCTCAATAGGTAAAAGTGCAGGGTTAGGTTTCTTTTTTGATGGTATTGGAGGCAACCTCGGGAGGAATTTCCTTTTTGTCACCATTATGCAGAAAAATTGCCCTTTCAAAGCTAACTAACTGATAGTCAACAGGAAGGGTCCAACGGTTATTCCGAGGGTGTTTTCATACTCAGTGCTAAATCACAGAGAAAGAGTTAAATTTCATGTGCCTAATGATCTATTGCAACTTGTAGCTTTAAGTAGTGGTCAGAGGGAGATACTAACAACTAACAAAATTTCAGGTGACAGATAGCGTGTGCCTAACTTCAGAAATAAACATTAATACAAAATTACAACTCAAAATACACAATAAAACAATAAAAAAATATTGAGGTAAAAAAGAAATTAGTAGATTCTAAAAAATCTCAAAGAAACGATTAAGGTTAAAATGGTTACAATGATTTCATCACCAATGAAAAGATAATACACATTATAGTATTAGCTGGTATATGAGGAATGGAAGCTAAAACATGGCAAGTTTATTAGCAAGGCAGCAAAGTCTGAAAATCCACCCCTCTGAGGGCGCGGAGGGGGTATAAAGGGCAAGTGCCTAGCAGTTAAAAAGATGGTTAAACATGTACGAAATCACAAAAGAGAGAGTAAAAAAGGATAAAGGCATTATCTCATGGCCTACTGAAAACAATACTGTTTTAAAAGTGAAAACCTCCTTTATGCCACCAGCGCCATAATGCCAACAACAACAAAAAAAACAATGCATTGGTTTTGCTGAAACCCGTTCATGAATACAAACATTCACCCAGCATGGCTGTCATGGATATGGTAGCCATGGTGTGAAGCCCCTATTCCATTTCCATGGCAGCCTGGAAGCAATGGAGTTGTAACACAACAGCCCAGGAAACCAGAAGGGGAGTGTGTGAGGGGACCTACACTCCTTAGCATGAAATCAGAACCAGTATACTCTTCTGCCATGCTTATTTCCCAAGATATTTGTAATACTTGACTCTAACACTTTTTGTATTTTACCTTTTGAAGTAGTTTATTAGCTGACATATTTGTAAAGTTGTGGTACAGTCTTAGTTTATTTGCAAGTCCATAGCTTAGAGCTGCTAGTTCATATTCAAACACAAGATGGAACATGGATTAAATGTTTTCTGAGACAGTGATACTGTGATGCACTGATTTGTATGCGTCTTTCATTGTTTGGAAAGAGTAGTGGAAACAATGTTCTTCTAAACTTTTTCCATACACTCAGTGGATACCCTCTGGCTTGAAGCATTTGGTATGCTCCTTATTCGTCTTCCATGCTGTATTTTGAATGTATTGGGTGTATTGTGTAGTGGTCAAGCATGATGTCCATATTGTTAGGATCAACACGTTCAAATTCACCAATTTGCTGTGTATGTTAAAAAATGTTGGTTGTTCCTTTTATAATGTTCTATATGTTTATATCTTTGCAGTATGCATTATGCTCATTTAGATACTCTATGACTTATTTTACTTTGTTTAAGTCAGTTAGTTGTTGTGAAATCTTTGTATCTTTCATAGTACACCATTCTCTAATACATTAAATATTGACGTACCAATAGTCCACCATTTTCTTTGAGGTCCAATGGTAAATCTACTATCTTCCCACACATGCCTTTATGGGGTGGACACATAGGTTGGGTTATTGTACTCTGTCACTGGTTACGCTGCCAATGTATATATCCTCTTGTATTCTGTTTGTGTCCCACTCATGGGTGTTCCGTGCCCCTCCCTCATTGGAGTCTTTCACGTCCTCAATCATCTTCCGTAAGTCCAACATTTTCTTTCTGTTCTGTAGCGGTTTACTCTTGTAGTACACTGCTGTATATGTAGTCATATGCTCCAGAATTCCCTTATTATGGGTGCCCTGTTCTGGCCCTGAGAAGGCCATCCCGCCTTGTTGCTTCTGTCACCAACTGCTTATGGTATTTCTCAATTTTCTCCTGGTACAAGGACAAGGCCTTGTACATGTACTCTAAATGAGTCTCCCCTCCCATTGCAGCAATGTATGCACTGTAATGCGTCCCTACGCTTCTAGTCGCGCACTGCGCAGGTTGCAAATGTCAAGCCAAAAAATAAATTTGCCGTTCCCCCTCCTTGTCGACCCATATTACTTTCCCGCCCCTTCCTTTCGCACGCACCCACTCTCACATTCAACGCACTTAAAAGAAACCGCTATTCTATCACGCCCCTCCTCGGGCCTTCACCTTGCACAAAAAAGTCACAAAACACTAAAATAACAGACTAAAATAACAAGCTAAAATAACAACCACTACCATATCCAAGCCCACTAATTATTATTTCCTTTTCCTCCGTTACACAATGTAAGTGGTACCATCTGCTCCCCTCACTCAGGGAGGTAACCTACACTCTTGTTTTCCTTTCCGTAATGTCCTCCTTCAAAATCAATACTATCACCACCACCACCTACATCCCCTGATGATGAGTCTGGAGAAAATGGTGATTATGATGATGACCAAGATAAAGGCAACTTGTCTGAGTCAAGGGTGCAACACATCATTTAAAAAAAACACTAAAACCAAGAAAGGGAAGGAGGAGTCTATTGGAGGCTATTGGTATAGTTAACAAACTGGAGTATAGAAAGAATATATTCTTCCATCGTTGCTTTCACTGCCAGCCTATCAAATGTCAGTGTCTGTCTGCCACACCACCAACTAGACAAGCACCACTGCAGTAGCAGGCAGATGAATATGGGAGGGCACACATGTTGGTCCACCAAGACATTTGAAAGTGTAGTAAATTTTCATTCTAAATAAAAAGAACCCTAAGGTCTAGCCAACTCCACTCTATGGACACACTCTATGTTGGGGAAATGATGACATGTTTGCAGTGCCAAATTAATCAACATCCAGCAGAGGAATGAAATCAACTCAGAAGCCCTCTACTGCAGGCCTCCCACTAGTTGAAATGCTCCATACCATCCCAAGATCCAACTGAAAATGTTGCTACTGTGCCATAGCTATAATGACTGACTGTGTGGTGACTAATTGTAATAATTGCACATGCCGTTAGCACTTAACCTATTCTTGAGTGCTGCTCCTGCTATTTAGAACCACAGTAGTGCATGCAGAGCCACTTTCCAAAACAGTATTACCCCTGTGAAACAAGAGCTGCAAACATGGCATTTCTGTGTTATTCAGTCCGTGCATAATGAGAGTATGAGAGTCATAAATATCTGAGCATCAGCTGCAGTAATTTGTTGTGATGCATTCATGTAACGCCCACCTGGTTCCCACGGGGGCGCTGATCTAGTCTGGATTACTGCGGCCTCTTCTAGCGTGATGCGCAGGACGCAGAACACCGATTGGACAGGACCTCCAAATCGTGCTTCCTTGGCCCGTAGAAATATCCTTCTGCAGATGAGAAAGGGGATTAAAAGTCTGCAGAATGGTGTGCTAGCTCCCCCCTCCCCCCTCCGTTCCTCTCTATTCCTCCAAACCCGGTTTAAGCTCACCTTATGGTTTGGAAGGTTGAACTCTCCATCCTGCTTCTGGTGCAGGGGCGCGCGTTCGTCCAGTTACTTCACTGGTTTTCAGAATGGCGCTGGCAAAATCCACTTGACTTTCCTGAGCGATGCGCCGTAAGTATGAAAGTTCAAAGTTCAAGTGAGGCCCCCTTTATGCTGTCTTTCTCACCTGTGATCTGTCCTTTATTTCAGGTGCAGAATGAAGGCGATGCGTCAAGGGGTTAACCTGCCGAGGTGAGTAGTAATGAGGGCGATCCCTCTAGATGTCCTTATCATTCCTCTGAAATGTCTCTAGTCCTTTCCCCATATGGGCCGGGGTACGGTACCTGCCAACGGGGCGGCGCTGACCCGAAATGTGGAAGAAAAGCCGGTAAGTATCATGGCTGTTAATCAGGCTTTCCTTCTGTGTGTCCTTCTGCTCACCTTTTGTTTCTTCCTCTCTCCCCTAGGTGCAGAGATGTGGCGTCCGATGCTGACAGCCGCGATGGAGCCTGGAGATGTCTCGAGGACAGGACAGGTGAGTGAAGCGTGGCGCTGCAGCGAGCAACGCGATGCTTTTAAATTGAAGTCTTCCTTCAGGGATGCTGGCGAGAAGAATCCGGATGCAGGTAAGAAGCTTGAAATAATCCTTGGTTTTCACCTTTCTCTTCTCTTCCTTCCTTGCAGGTCTTCCAGGTTCAAGACGGGCGTGGCTGTAGTCCAGGAGCAGGAGCAGACACGGTGAGCGTTAAGCTGCAGGAAGCAGAACAACGCAAAGCATGAGCTGCTGTCTGGGCGTGGCTTAAATAGCCTCCAAAGAAGTCCCAGTTATGTATCCTTCCCCAACTAGGTATGTATCCTTCCCTGGCCACGCCCGAGTGAAAAAATAGTCCCTATGAAAAAATAGTCCCTTTCAGGTCTCAGGGAGGCCTGAAGCGTGCAGCATGGTCTGCATCAGGTAAGTGCACAAAACACCTCCCTTTATGAGCCTGGCACCTATGGCGCCAGGACTGATGTCCAACATGAGCCTGGTGCCAAAGGCGCCAGGACTGAGTCCAAAGAGTCCCTATAAGGGGCCGCTGGGCTTTTACCCGAGGGCATGATGCCTGCTTCCGGGGGTGCTGGGCCTGGCCTGATGCTCCAGGGGTAGGCATCATGACAGCACTCCCCCCCAAGGACCCTCCCAAGGTCGTTCCTTCTGGAGGTTTCGGTTTGTTTGGGAAATTCCGATGGAACCTTTTTACCAGCCGAGGTGCATGTACGTGATCACTGGGTTCCCAAGACCTTTCCTGAGGCCCGTACCCTTTCCAATCAATTAGATAGAAAAGCTTTGATTTTAAGATTTTGGAATCCAAAATGTTCTTTACTTTGAATTCTGGCTCTCCATCTATCAGGATTGGGTCTGGTGGCTTTATTAATCTGGTTCCTGGTTGTACTGGTTTCAAAAGTGACACATGAAAAACGGGGTGAATCCGCATGTTGGCTGGTAGATCGAGCTTGACTGCTACTGGGTTAATTATAGCTTTGATTGAGTAAGGGCCTAAATACCTTGGATTAAAAGTTCGAGGTCCCTTGAGCGATAAGTGTTTGGTAGCCAACCATACTTGATCCCCAATTTGGTACGGAGGCGCCTCCTTTCGATGTAGATCCGCATTCTTTTTGTATTTCTCTTTCGCATGTTGCATATGTGCAGTTGCATCCTTGAAGGCTTGAGTTATCGTAGAATGCAAATGATCCACTGCGGGAATTTCAAGGCTCGAAGGTGAGTCCAAGTCTGAAGTACGAGGGTGATGTCCATATAGGGTAAAAAAAGGGCTTTGACCCGTTCCAGAGTGTATCGAGTTATTATAAGCATATTCAGCCACCCACAGAATATCCTTCCAATTACTCTCCGATTGGTGCAACATACATCGTAGAAATTGTTCAAGGGTCTGGTTCGTTCTCTCCGTCTGACCATCGGTCTGTGGGTGGTGGCTGGTCGAGAGTCTTACGTCGATTTGTGCCAGCTGACAACACTTTTTCCAAAAATGAGAAATAAACTGGCTTCCCTGATCGGAGACTAGTATGGATGGGAATCCATGCAAACGGATGATATTCTCGAGGAATTCCTTGGCAAGAACAAAGGCTGAAGGTAATCCTTTCAACGGAATAAAGTGGTCCATTTTGGAAAATAAATCCACCACGACCAGAATAGTATTGTAACCATTACAAGAGGGCAGGTCCGAGATAAAATCTAGTGACAGGGTGTGCCAAGGTGCTGGTGGAATGTCTAAGGGCTGAAGAAGACCGGCGGGTCTTGTCTTTTGACCTTTGTTTTGGGCACAAACTCCACAGGACATCACGAAAGATTTAATATCCTTTCGCCAGGAAGGCCACCAGAATTGTCGTCTAACCTTTTCCTCAGTTTTGGCAATGCCAGGATGTCCTTCCATCAGGGTGTCATGATGACGGGAAATAACCAGTTCTTGCAATTCCTTTTCTGGCAAAAATAAGCGTCCTTGGAAGTAAGGTAAGCCATCCTTGACTGAAAAGTTAGACCCCTTTTTGATCCAATCCTGCACGGCTGAAGAGTCCAGGACTTCGTTTACTCGTGCTTGAATGTCTTCAAGGGTTTGTAAAGTGGTTATTCCCAAAATTCTTTGTTCGGGAATTATCGGCACAGGTTCTGAGTTTGTGTCTATTTCTTCCATTCCAATTCGGGATAGAGCGTCCGCCTTACCATTCTTAGAACCGGGGAGGTAGGTGATTACAAAATCAAACTCAGCAAAGAACAACGCCCATCGGAGCTGTCGAGACGATTGGGCCTTGGCAGTTTTTAAATATTGTAAATTTCGGTGATCAGTGATCATGGTGATGGTATGCCGGGCGCCGAGGAGATAATGCCACCAAGCCTTAAAGGCGGACTTAATGGCTAATAGTTCCTTATCGGTAATCGCATAATTTATCTCCAGCGGTGAGAACTTTCTGGACCAAAATGCTACGGGGTGCAGTTGGTTGGTTTCAGGGTCTCTCTGAGACAGGACAGCTCCCATGGCTAAGCTGGACGCGTCGGTTTCGACTATATATGGGAGATCAGGACGCGGGTGCTTCAAAATAGGTGCGGACGTGAACTTAGCTTTCAACTCCTGAAAGGCTTGTTCGGCTTCCTCGGTCCATTCAAAACGTTTATTTTTTCGCAATAGTGCAGTGATGGGTTGCACCACACGTGAAAACTCCGGGATAAACCTGCGATAAAAGTTGGCAAAACCAAGCATGCTTTGGACACCTTTCACTGAACTAGGTGATATGCCATTTGAGGATGGCATCCACTTTCCGTGAATCCATTCGGACCCATTTAGGTGTCAGGATGAATCAGAGAAACTCAACCTCGGTGGTATGCAAAACACATTTTTCCAGCTTGGCAAACAGTTTGTGCTGGCGCAGTTTCTCTAGGACGGCCCTGACATGTTTTCTGTGATCAGATTCCGAAGAGGAGTACACAAGAATGTCATCGATATACACGATAACACAGACATCGATGAGTTCCCGAAGGACATCATTCATGAAGAATTGGAAGGCAGCAGGCGCGTTGCACAACCCGAAAGGCATCACCTGGTATTCGAATAGTCCATATTTTGTACGGAAGGCCGTTTTCCATTCGTCGCCTTCTTTTACTCATACCAGATAATAAGCCCCCCGGAGATCTAACTTGGTGTATACGCAAGCGTCCTTCACCTGGTCAAGGAGTTCAGGGATTAGAGGCAGAGGGTAACGATTTTTAACAGTTATCTGGTTCAATGCGCGGTAATCGATACAAGTCCTAAGGTCGCCCTCTTTTTTAGGCACGAAGAACAAAGCTGAAGATGCCGGGGACTTTGACGGGCGAATGAAACCATTGGCAAGGTATTGATCTAAATATTGTCTCAAATGCAGATTCTCAGGTTCAGTAAGGGCATAAATCCTGCTACAAGGGGGTTGTGCACCGGGCACCATATCGATTTGGCAATCGTACGATCTGTGGGGAGGTAACGTGTTGGCCTGTTCCTTTTGGAAGACGTCCTGAAAGTCTTGGTACTCTGGAGGTAGTTGCACGGGGACAGAGGTTACTGATGCTAGATTAATCTTTGGATTTTCTGGGTAGCAGGTTTGTGCACAATCCGGGAAGGTTATTCTCTTTGCTCGCCAATCAATTCGAGGATTATGTGTCTCTAACCAAGGGACTCCGAGAATAAGCTGAAACTGTGGAGCCTTGATCACATCAAACACAACTGCCTCCCGATGGCCATCCGGACCTACAAGTGTCACCTCAGCTGTGGAATGTGTTACCGGTCCAGAGGCAATTTCGGTTCCATCTACAGTGGTGATAACATCTTTGCTGGTTTTAGGACGCAGAGGGAGGTTTATCCTAGAGACCAATTCTCGATCCACATAGTTTCCTATAGCCCTGCTATCGATGTATGCCTTTATAGCATGCAACCGTTTAGGCTGTTCCGGATCTATGAGGACCATTGGCACAATGAAATGCGAGGTCTGAGAGTTAGTTTTCAAGCTCGGCAAGTGGACCCTTACGCTTGCCGGGCGTGGTCGTTTCCCGATACAGAGTTTCCATGGATTTTATCAGCGGCTCCTACCACCTTCTTGGGCGGCTTAACCGGGCAATCTCGTAAAAAGTGTCCTGAGGACCCACAATAAAGGCATAATTGCATATGTCGTCTTCTTTCCCGTTCTTTTTGAGTTAGGGGTCCTTTAACTCCTCCGATTTGCATAGGCTCCGAGGCATCAGCCCCCTTGGGGTTAGCGTGGGTTTTGGCCCACACCCGGGTTTCAAACTTGGACCGATCTGCTTTTCTGTTTTGCAGCCTGTGATCCAACTGGACCACTAAGTCTATATATTCAGTGCATTCTTGGGGCAGATTTACAACTTGTGCCAGGACATCTTTAAGTTCTCTGTGTAGACCTCAATAGAATAACGTGATTCTTTTATCCTCTGGCCAACCAGTTTCCACAATTAGTCTATTGAAGGTTGCAATGTAGGATAGAAGGTCTTGATTGCCCTGTCGCAGAGATAGAAGTTCGTCATCCAGAGCCTGTCTCTGGGAATGTCGAGCAAATAACCTTTCCATGCTTGTTTGAAATCCTTGAAAATCACGAAGAATCGGGTCATCTTGAGTTACCAGTGGGACTGACCAATCGGCAGCACAGCCGCTGAGATATGACAACACAAAGGCTACCTTGGTCTGATCATTAGGGAAGGCCCCGGGTCTGCATAGGAAGTGCAAACGACACTGATTCATGAATACGGCGAATCGTTTGGGGTCCACAGCAAAGCGTTCGGGTGGGGCCAGCGGCATGTTTGCAGTAGATTAATCAGCACAGGGTTACTGGAAACCACAGGAGTGGGGTTCCCCCCGGAACCGGGTAAAGGAGTTTGTCCAGCTTGACCTTGCAAAAGCTGTCTAGCCAGGTCATCAGTCCTTTCCCTTGTTACAATCACTTCTCTTCTGAGGGCATTAGTCTCTTGACGAGCGGCGTGTACCTCGGCCCGTAATTCCCCCAGTAGTTGGGCCAGTTGGTCAGTCTCAGAAATTTCCATAGCGCCTAGGTGGAAATTTGTAGGGAGGCTTTGCGTTCTGTAACGCCCACCTGGTTCCCACGGGGGCGCTGATCTAGTCTGGATTACTGCGGCCTCTTCTAGCGTGATGCGCAGGACCCGGAACACCGATTGGTCAGGACCTCCAAATCGTGCTTCCTTGGCCCGTAGGAATATCCTTCTGCAGATGAGAAAGGGGATTAACAGTCTGCAGAATGGTGTGCTAGCTCCCCCCTCCCTCCTCCGTTCCTCTCTATTCCTCCAAACCCGGTTTAAGCTCACCTTATGGTTTGGAAGGTTGAACTCTCCATCCTGCTTCTGGTGCAGGGGCGCGCGTTCGTCCAGTTACTTCACTGGTTTTCAGAATGGCGCTGGCAAAATCCACTTGACTTTCCTGAGCGATGCGCCGTAAGTATGAAAGTTCAAAGTTCAAGTGAGGCCCCCTTTATGCTGTCTTTCTCACCTGTGATCTGTCCTTTATTTCAGGTGCAGAATGAAGGCGATGCGTCGAGGGGTTAACCTGCCGAGGTGAGTAGTAATGAGGGCGATCCCTCTAGATGTCCTTATCATTCCTCTGAAATGTCTCTAGTCCTTTCCCCATAGGGGCCGGGGTACGGTACCTGCCAACGGGGCGGCGCCAACCCGAAATGTGGAACAAAAGCCGGTAAGTATCATGGCTGTTAATCAGGCTTTCCTTCTGTGTGTCCTTCTGCTCACCTTTTGTTTCTTCCTCTCTCCCCTAGGTGCAGAGATGTGGCGTCCGATGCTGACAGCCGCGATGGAGCCGGGAGATGTCTCGAGGACAGGACAGGTGAGTGAAGCGTGGCGCTGCAGCGAGCAACGCGATGCTTTTAAATTGAAGTCTTCCTTCAGGGATGCTGGCGAGAAGATTCCGGATGCAGGTAAGAAGCTTGAAATAATCCTTGGTTTTCACCTTTCTCTTCACTTCCTTCCTTGCAGGTCTTCCAGGTTCAAGACGGGCGTGGCTGTAGTCCAGGAGCAGGAGCAGACACAGTGAGCGTTAAGCTGCAGGAAGCAGAACAACGTGAAGCATGAGCTGCTGTCTGGGCATGGCTTAAATAGCCTCCAAAGAAGTCCCAGTTATGTATCCTTCCCCAACTAGGTATGTATCCTTCCCTGGCCACGCCCGAGTGAAAAAATAGTCCCTATGAAAAAATAGTCCCTTTCAGGTCTCAGGGAGGCCTGAAGCGTGCAGCATGGTCTGCATCAGGTAAGTGCACAAAACACCTCCCTTTATGAGCCTGGCACCTATGGCGCCAGGACTGATGTCCAACATGAGCCTGGTGCCAAAGGCGCCAGGACTGAGTCCAAGGGGCCGCTGGGCTTTTACCCGAGGGCATGATGCCTGCTTCCGTGGGTGCTGGGCCTGGCCTGATGCTCCGGGGGTAGGCATCATGACATTCACATGGTCACAACATTAACTACTTCTTTGTGCCTTTGCAAAATTGCAAATATCCAGAGAGTTGCTTCTAGAAAACTAGACCAAATATGACAAGAGTAAACTTAGCAGAACTAGCCAAGCATGATGCTCAATCTTACTAAATTGTGCATCGTGAAACATCACTTTATAGTCTCTGGAAAGTGTTACATTTGTGGCTTCTATTTTTTTCATCTGAGTAAATATTGATATTGAATTAAGTGGGTCATAAGACATATATAGAGAGTTGCTTCTAAAAAACATACCATAAGCCCTAGGCTCTCAATGAAAAGAGGAATTTTAGCAGAACTAGCCAAGTATGATATTCAATCTTTCTAGATTATATGTTGTGAAATATCACCACATAAACTTTGGAAAGTGTTACATTTGTGGCTTCAACTTTTTTTCATTCCAGTATATATATCGGGAGGATAGCTCAGTTGCAACATACTTATCTTGGAAACAAGAAGACATGGAGCACCACAGGTTTGATCCTCATGTCCGTGCTTAGAAAGCTCTGAGTATTTAGCACGTTATAAATAACCTATCATAATATAATGACATTGAATTCAGGGGGGATTGAGACATTTCCCCTTTGATTCCTGAATTTATGTGAGAATGTACGGAGTATGGTTCTCTGGATTTGTGGCACCCTATGAATGTTAACACGTGCTAACATTTGGGACATTACGTAGACTTAACATGGATTAATTCCTCAACTTGTTTCACTCCTCTTCTAACTCTACAGGCAACTTCCATTGTTGAGGATTGTAGAATATATTTCAGCAAATAAATAGGTTATGAAAGAAGGTCTCCATAACTCCTACTCACACACTATTTGTCTCCAGGGTAGTTACTCTACCTGGTTATTTCTTACCCTTTTGACAAAAGCCCAGTCAGTCACCTACAGGAGAATAGAGTGGGTCTATGACATTTGGCTCTCCATAGCATCCTCCACTGTCATCGAGTTGAGTTCTCTAGACTGCTGCTCATCTGGTAATAAAGGTACTATGTGCCCGCATGTTCATCAATTTGTCTGTGACTGCCCAAATAGGGCTAGACATAAAGGGCTAAAAATACCACCAGGAAACAACTTCAGCAGGGGAAGTGGTGGAAACAAGGCCTTTTGGTTGTATTGTGCCACTGGTGCAGTGTGAATAGAGGGCAAAGTGCTTGAGCAGGCTCAAATGGTGAGGAAATTAAGACCTTCTGATTGGGTGTTCAGCAACAAGAAAATGTGTCAATCTTTGAGGAACACGTGAAGACACCATCACTGCGGATACTGCCACTAGAGAGTTTCTTATTTGCCCTCTCTGCAAGATCATCCAAAGGTACATAGGTCTAAGTCTTTCTGCCTCCTTAGACAACTGCTGGGGTCCCAACTATTTCTCCTCCATATGCTGCTTTCAGGTCCATTGCAGTAACACCACCTGCACTAATTCTCTGTATATGGGCTAGCCCAAACCTCACTCAGACTTCTCACCACTCCAGCTACAATTCCAAGACCAATTATGGCTTTGCACAGCACATCCTGTAGTGTATCTATAGCTGGAATGCCTTCCTTGTGCATTAAGTCAAATATCCCAATTCACAGACCTATTCTTAACTCCATCCACCATCATTAGCTCAAGGACTCCCCACAACGGCTCCTCCTCCTTCACCACCACCATAACCTTCTCCCCCTGCGGCAGTGACAAACTCCATTGTCAGCCATGCCAGCTTCCTCCCCTCCCCTGTCTGCAATCCTTGTGACAGTGGCAAACCTTCCAATGTCAGCCCAGACTCCTCTCCTCTTACTTAGCCACGCCTCTATAACTATCCCACCTGAGACACCGCCTATGGTGGAAGTTGATGTCTTACACCTACATGGCCCACAACCACATTAGGCAAATTTGTCTCTTCCAAGGAGTCAATCTACTCTTCCTCCTCTATCTCCCCCTCTTCCAAACACAAATCCCTGCCCTACTTCATGATTTCAATTATGTTTCTAGCAAGCACTAGGACTAGTACAGACTTGGCAGCATCTGAACTAGGATTAGATCCGCTGCTTCCCCTACATGCCATGTACACTGGTGGGGTACGGTGTCTCAATGACCAGTGAACAATATTTCACTGAGTTTCAGACCTCAGATCATATATTAGGTATCTTCATTTCATGCCGAGGTGAGGTGTGGCTATTGGTTCTGCCTAAATGGCTTATTGTCTGCTCTTTTACCTGGGCTTAGTACCTGGGTGATTGCATTTGGTTTACTCACAACACCTGCTCGCTGTTCATCCTTCCACTCAATGTGGTCTGGGTGTTGTGGTGTTGCACAGTGTGGGGAAGCACAGCTGGGTAGTCATGCCCTGGAGAATCAAATGGATAACAGTATCATCACAATTTAGTAAATATTATTCCCCAACCGATGGCAGGAAGGCATAAGTATGAACGAAGCACCCAGATCACATCCATGCACATTAATGCTGACTTTGCTGATTCCCACGCATCGGAAATCCATGATACTATCCTAATGCATCATGCTGACTTCATTTTTTGTACTGAAATGTGGTTTAACGCACATTCATCACTTGTATTTGACCTTTAAGTACTCTCTTTTACATAATGAAAGAATAGATAGAGCTGGTGGAGGCATTGCTTTTATTTACCACAACGTCTTCAACAGTTTTTTACTCCTGAGCAATTTGTTTTCTTCCTTTGAATGTCTTGCTGTGAAACTTTCTATACATGCTTCATTAAATAGTGAGGTATTTGGGATCTACTACCAACCTGGGGATAACAGGATGTGTACTGCTGAGCTGATGGATTTTCTGACTAATGCATGTCTGTCACCTGCAAACTGTTTTTATAGGTGATTTTAAAGTGTCTTGGACATTTTAATTCCCTTGGTATTTTTATTGATTTTAGACCATCATCGGGATTGTTGTTTGGCATCTCATGGATAAGGGAACATCTTAAACTTGGTTATACACCCCTCCAAACTTAAATTAACAGTTGATGCATTAAAAACAGACTGGTCTGACCATCTTCTGTTGGTATTCTCTATTACTATGCCACACTTTTCCTGTTAAGGTCAAGACAAGGATCCTAGCGTGTTGATTTTAAGCTAATTAATTCTTCCTCTATTTCCACACTATTTGAGAACTGCATCATCCCTACTGATAAACACGTATCTGTTGGTGACACTTTAGAAAAATGTAACAGTCCTCTGAAATCTGGGATGAACAGCATTACACCGTTAGATATGAAATCCATTCATCCTAAACCTTTGGGTACTTGGTTTTCGGAGTCTCTAAACTCCCAATGTCAAATTGTTCAACGGGCTGAACGTGCTTGGAATATTTCACTTATGACTGATAATCTGACATAGATAAAAAGAACAGTGCAGCTGCTATACTAATTCGAGTTGTGAGGCTATGTTTGTACATTACCATTCTCTGAGTCCGCTGTTCATCAAAACAAAGCATTATTCGCATTGCTAAAAGTTCTGTAATCTCTTCTTTCTATGCAGCCTCCTGCACAAATAAATCTTGTCAGGATTTTGCTTTATTCTTCTCTATTAAAGAATCTGGCATTAGAACGTAAATCCAACATCACCATTATTGCCGTCGTGCACCTGAGTTGTCTGTGTGTGACAACTGCTAGGCCGCCTGGGGAGACTGTCATGCACAGTGCAGTTTATCTGTCTCTCCCTCTACCCCCTCCATCTCTCTGTTCCCTTCCTCCATGGAGCTTTCCAACTCCCCTATTTACTCCAACTGCTACCCTATCACCTATCCTACCTCTCTTTCAAAGCCTGGAAGAAAATGTTGAAGAAAGATCTCCTGGTCTCCAATCTAGGCCTGCCCATCGTTGACACCTATGTCAATGCTTTGTCTAGGCAGACTGTGACTGACATCCTATTTGTCAGCCCCTCTCCGGACGTATGGAATCCTCATATGGCCTCAGTCTTCTTCCATTACTCTTCTTTGCCCATTAATGGTGGAACCAGAATGGAAGTACTCTTGGCACACTAGCCATCCTCTAGGTGCATCACTAATTTATACAAGAATGGCAATGTCATGGCCCAGGGCTCTCGGCCCAACCTCCTCCTTCTTGACAGCCGTCTTTTGCCTCTCATCAACTTTCTCCCTTCTCCTTCCACACCTCCTTTTGTCACCCCCCTGGCCACCTCGCCACCACCGGCGGCTGTAGGACATTCCTGTGCCCCTCCTCGGAAAACCTTCAAAAGTGGCCACCAGCTTCACTTAGCTACCCTCAACTTCAATATGCCGGTAAAAACAATCCTCTGACAACTGTCACCTCCTTGAAGACTTTGTATTTGATGTCCTTGCTCTCACTGAGACGTGGTTCACTGCCGGCTCTGTCACTGTTTTTGACACACTCCTCCCTGAAGGCTACAAAATTGTCTCTAAACCCAGGCCTAGCCAGTTTGGAGGCAAAGTGGCCCAAATCTTGCATGAATGGATCCCTGCTACGATCATACTCACTCAGTCATATTCTTTCTTCGAATGCCTCGTCTGCAGGCTTGGTGTCTCTCCTATCATCTCGCTGACTCTTGCCACCAGCTACAGGACCCCTGGTCTGGTCTGCCTCTTCCTTTTGGAGTGGTCGGACCTCTCATCTTCTCTCCTGGCCTTCACCTCCAAGCCTCTCTTCCTCTGAGACTTCAATATTCACCTTGACTCTCCTGATGAAGTCACTGAACTCGTCCGCAGCCTCTATGAGTCGCTTTCCCTCACCATTCTTCCCTCTGGTCCGATGCACACCTTAGATGCTCCAATTTCAGCAGACATCCCCATCACCAACCATCTCATTAGACGTCTTTCTTGGTCTGACTATGCTTTCCTGTCCTCCCATCTGGATCTCTTGGGTCCCTGGCTAAGCCTCGCCTGCACTGCCAGTCTCCGTCTCTGTCATTTGACCGATGGAGCAAGTGTCAGTTGCTGCTTTTGCTGCCATTTTCATTCCCCCTCCCACTCCAGCCAGTCACTGTCTCTTACACTGACACAGCCCTTGCTAACCTTCACCTCTCCATCTCCAACACCCTGGACATCCTTGCCCCTGTCATAAGTATCCGCATGAAGCCTGCCTCCAAGCGCAACATCTGGTATGATTCCAACATAACCTCTCAGAAAAACAAGTGCAGATTTGCTGAATGGAAGTGGCTGGCTTCAAGCACATCCACTGCACCTGCCAACTTGGATGTACTGTTCAAAATCTGCAAGGAACTCGCCAATCCTACTGGAGTCTCCACTTCTCCTCTTCCATCCGAGGCCATCTGCACCGCACAGGCCTCCCACTTCACAGCCAAAACTCAGGACATTTTGTCCTCACTCTCATCTACTCCCCTACCTCCTCCCACACCTGCTCTCAGGCCTACCTTGGCCCAATTTCACCCCTACTCTCCTCATTCTCGCCCATAGCACCTGATGATGTCTCTGAACTAGTCCTTTCTAGGAAAGTCTCCTCCAGAACTATCAAGGACAACATTGTCTCCCTTGCTCCAGCCTTGGCTGATTTCTGCAATCACTCATTTGCCACAGGCTCGTTCTCACTACCCCTCAAGCACCCCCTTTTTCCCCTCTCCTTATAAAGCCTTCTGATGACCCTTCCCGCCCAGCTAACTATTGTCCTATCGCCATACCCCCCTGGGCAAACTCTTGGAGAAGTTGGTCATCTCCCAAATGATTCAACACACTAAATCTGTTGGTTGTCTCCATGAGCACCAGTCTGGCTTCAGAGCAGCCAGAGGCATGGGAACTGCACTCCTGAACACCCGTGAAGACATGCTCTCAAATATCGACTCCAACTCTTCCTTCACTCTCATCCTTCTCAATCTTTCCTCTGCCTTAAATACAGTCCATCATGCCACCCTTATAAATCAGCTCCATGATGCCGTCAGTATCACGCCCTGGCACTGGACTGATTGACCTCCTTCCTATCTGACCAACCTTTCCAGGTTCAACTGGACCCTTTCCTCTCCTCCACCACACTCTCCAAATGCGGCATCCCTCAGGGCTGTATCCTCTTGGGACCCCTGCTCCCTCCTTCCCCACTACTCTCTGGCTGCCCTCCATGGGTCCCCTCTCCTCACCCTCTTGTGAGGCTAAAATCCTTGGCATCACCTTCGACTCCTCTCTCTCCTTCTCTCCTCACATCGCGGACCTTGCCTAGAAGATCCACGTACAGCTGCACCTCTGCAGAGGCATTCTCCCTTTCCTCACCTTCCCCACAAACTCAATGTCTCCAGAGCTCTGGTCCTCTCTAAGCTGGACGACTGCAACAGCCTCTTCTTCAATCTACCTTTATTCTCCCTTCACCCCTTCAACTAATTCAGAAAAAGACTGTGAGATTTATCCTTGGCCGCAAGCCCAGGGACTGCATGTCTCCAGCCCTAAAATTTCTCCGCTGGCTTGTAGTCGCTGTAAGGATCAAGTTCAAGAGCCTCTGCATCGTCCACAAGGCTTTCTGCGGCCTGGCACCCTGCTACATCAAACTCTCTCTCCATAAATACCTCCCTGCTCCCATCTGGTCTTCTAGCTCCAGCTCTCTGCAGATCAGATGTTTTTCCAAGCAAAGTGTTGGGGGTTGATCTCTCCCTTCTGCAGTAACCTCCCTCTGGAATGGCCTCCTCCCCTCTCTCAGGCTTGAGCAGGATCTTTTTAAGTTCCAGAACATTCTTGAGCTCCTCCTTGTGTCACCTTTATTCCCTCTCCCCCTGCCCTGCTAATGCCCCCCTCTGCCACATTGACTGGCTGCCTGGTTCCTTTTGAGTCCTACAGGACACCAGGCCCTCCTCGCCCAGTCAACCCCAGTATATTTGTCTCCCCTGATCTCCCCCTCTAACCTGCACTTGCCCTTCTGGGCCCCCTTCCCCTCACTAGCCTGGCTGCGTCTGCATCCCTACCGAGCCCGGTCTACCCTCCTCATTGCCCTGCACTTCTTGTGACTACACTTGCACAATCCGAATGACATAAGTCCCAGTAGAACCGTTATTGTTATTTTTCATCCCTGTCCCCCCCACCCCTTTTGTTTTGTGGCGCCTTCAAACACCATTTGTTGTATAGGCACTTAATAAAAATAAATAGCCAATAAAATGTATATTTGGTGGATGAATTGAAGATCTCTGGGGAATTGAGAGGCAACCGCAGTCACAATTCGCTTTGCTTAGAGGCATGTAAGTTCAGGTACACTTGCACCCTGAAAAGTTACTCAGTGGAACTCTCTGCCAACTCATGTTTAAAAGGTTTATGTGTGCCTGAGGTTTAGGAAAGCTCTTAAAACATGGATTTGGAATACTGCTTCCTGATTTGATTTGTAATCTTTTTTCTTCACGATCTGCTTTAATACCTTTTAATTATTTCGTATTATGAACTTATTGTAATAGTTTGTACTAGTTTTAAATGCAGTTTGTACAGCACTCTGATGGTTTTTCCAATGTCTGCGCTCTATAAGAATTATTAATCAATAAATATATAAATAATAAATAAACAAAAGCAGCAAAGGCAAGTGACTGATTAGGATATACCAATGGATATACCAAAGGAGGCTTCCCTCCCTCCATCCTCTGCCACTTCTTTGGCGCCCTCTTCCTCCTCTACCTGCTACCTTACTCGCTCCTCTTACCTCCTCTGCCCTCCCCCGGGCTCCTTCTACACCTCAGCAGGGAGTACCTCTGATCTGTACCCCTCCCTGGAAGGCCTTCAAGAATGGTAACGTTCTCCACCTCACCACTCTTAAATCTCGTTCAGGGAATGCTTGGTGCTTACTCAAGAAACGGCAAATGTAAACACATAGGCCCTCATTACGACCCTTGCGGAAATCAACCGACCGGACCGCCATAGCGTAAATAGCGTTTCCGCCATTGCACGATGGAGCAAAGTGCGGCTCATTCCGACCCATCGGGCACGAGCACCACGCCATGGCGGAAGTGCAAAGTCCGCGATGGCGGAAATGACCCCAAAACGGCCCACACCGCCGCCGTACGGCGCCCTAGGTGCAATACCGCCACCCATCACAGCGGACACCGCAGTGAGCGCCAACCGGAAAGTACGGTGACCGTAAATATACGGAAACGGAAGTAAAAGCATGGTCCCGGAACGGGAAACATCACGCCGTACACCTATAAAACCACAAAATCCACACAACCATAAAAAATACTACCCTGAGACACATCCCAACCCGTCATCCACCCTAGTGAAACCAAGAAAAATGGGAAAAGTAGCGAAGAAAGCGTGCGACCGCAAGCGGCAGGTCCACTTCTCCCGTGAGGAACTCACGGTGCTCACGGAGACCCTCCAGGAGAATGCTGCCGTCGTCTTCTCCACGCAAATGACCAGGACGGCACTTGCGAACAAGAAGGCCATATGGGCCCTGGTGGCACAGCGTGTAAGTGCGGTGGGGACCGCACCCCGCAACCCACAGCAATGCAGAAAGCGATGGGACGACCTGCGGATACGCGTCCGTAGCATACTTTCTGCCAACCGCAACATTGCCACAGCTACCGGGGGAGGATCGGAATCACCCATCAAGTTGACCCCCTGGGAAGAAATCTGTGCCTCCACCATTGGAATGGAGAGCATAGAGGGAGTCGGAGGGATGGAGAAAGGAGTGCAGACATCCGAAGATTCAGGTAGGTGTCCCAAATAAAACAATGCCAAAACCACAATGTCCAATCATGTGAAGTACCACGTGCCCACATAGTGCAACAGGAACACATGTCCAGGAGAACGTCCACATACATAGGCCTGATAGCACACTTTAAAACTCACATCAAATACATAAATAATTAAAAATCCTAAAAACACCCTCTACACCTGCAGCAGGCACACCCTAACTGCAGGCTGCCAAACAACTGCACCCTCACTCCACACACAAATGAAACCACCTCCAAGGCCCAGACCCAAATCACCCTCAGGTACCACCCCAATGCATGTGATACATTGCCATTCCAATTCCCACAGACCCATTAATAACGCTCGCCCTCCTTTACTCCACCACAGGGTCCGATCCAAACGACGAGCTCCAGGACACCCCTACCAGCACACCTGCAAAGAGGGCCAAGACCAACGGCCAAAGACCCTCCACCTCAGCTGCACGGATCAAGACACGGCAGCAGCACAAATCAAGTGACAGCACACAGGAGGGAACTCCAACAGGCACCCCAGCAGCCAGCATGCCCACAACACCACCACCACAGGTCCCCCCAATGGATGCCACAGTAGGCACTGCTTCTGGTGGCAGCAGCACCATAGGTGATACTGCATTAATGGCAGCATGCTCCGACACAGAAAACGGGGATGTCGAAGTTAGATCCATCCATGACCTGTCTCAATCCCCCTGTCTGTTCCATCCCGTACACCATGAGGATACCACGCAGGGGCACCCACAAGACGACGACTGGCCATCCCCCACAAGCCCTGTGGCAAGGCAACATGAGGTGATCAGCCCCTCTGTGACACCACCGCAAATGGCCATGGCCCAGCAGAGGCAACAGTCCCTCGACCAGTTAATCGTGCAACAGCAGCAACTGGCCACGCTCCTCAAGGACCATGCCGATGAATGTGGGGGCACTAAGGCAGACATAGAAACATCAACTGAGACACTGAGGGCAGAAATGGAGAGAAGTACAGAGACACTAAGGGCACAAATGGAGAGTAGCACCGAGAGCCTGAGAGTACAAATGGAGAGTAGCACCGAGAGCCTGAGAGTACAAATGGAGAGAAGCACCGAGAGCCTGAGAGTACAAATGGAGAGTAGCACCGAGAGCCTGAGAGTACAAATGGAGAGAAGCACCGAGAGCCTGAGGGGGGAACTGCATGCGACGTCCAAAGACGTATGTGCCGAACTTGCCGCAGTGCGCCGTGTGCTCACTGAGCTCTCACAAACCCTTAGGGACATGCATGGACGTGAGCAGGCAGAGACATCATCCGTTGCAAGTTCCGTCCAGGGCAGCCCCCAACGTAGATCTGGGAGGAACCTGCGCTCCACAGGCAGGGGTGCCCCTGATACCCGCAGAGGGGGCTTGCAATAGCGACAGCCCACTGACAATGAGCATCTTTGGACACTGGTGTTCGGGGGGGAGGTAGGAGGGTGGAGGGGGTGTGTTGGGCTCACTTGGGTGGCGGGTCGATAGGGTGTTTAACATGATATCACATATGCCATAAACAATGCACGATCATGCAATGAGATGTGTGGACATTGATCTTTGTGTACGAGGCCATTATAGGCGTACAGTCCATATTGTGCATGTCCCAGACACACACAGTGCCACGAGTCCCGTGTCCATGTATCAGCCACCAGGCGTGAGTGCTAGAAGCATGCATCTATGAGATGCTGACGAATGTCACGGCCCTCCTGTGCCTCGCAGACTCCTTGAGGTGCTGCCACATCCCCACCCTCATCATGACCATCATCAGGTGCTTGCAGTTCTGCGTCAGGGGGCATGGGCACATTTCTACGTACGCACATGTTGTGGAGCATGACACATGCCATGACCATCTTTGCAACCTTCACATGGCGGTACAGGAGTGCCCCGCCAGACCTGCTGAGGCAGCGGAAACGAGTCTTCAGTAGGCCGAATGCCTGTTCTATGACTACACGGGTACGTGAGTGGGCATGGTTGTAGTCCTCCTCATGCTGGTCCCGTGGGTTCCGGACTGGTGTGAGGAGCCATCTCTTCAGTGGATACCCGGCATCACCTGTATGTGGACAAGAAAGGAATATTGAGGAATGCCATTGCTACGTACGCACCCCCCCCCCTTCCTGCCAGGTCATTGCCGCATCACATACCCCACATCATCATGCATGAAATGAGACTCACCGAGTAGCCAGGATCTGTTCCCTGCGTGTCGCTCCATGTAGCGTGGTATAGTAGAGTTCCTCAAGACCATAGAATCATGGGTTGATCCAGGGAATCTGGCACAACAATGTGTAATGATCCTGTTGGAGTCACACACCATTTATACATTCAGGGAATGAAATTGTTTTCGGTTGCGGTACTGGGCCTCCATGGCATGTGGGACGACCAATTCCACATGGGTGCAGTCGATGGCACCAATGCAACCCGGTATGCCGGCAAGTGCATGGAATCCCACTTTTGTGTTAGTAATTTCCTGCTCCGAGCGTGGTAGAGAGATGTAGTCGTCTGCGTGCTTCAGGAGGGCATCGAGCACTTGCAATAGTGTCCGTGAGAACAGTGGCTGTGATATGCCATGCAACTGTCCGACTGTGTGCTGGTAGGTGCCTGTGGCCAGGAAGTGTAGTACAGACACCACCTTCAGTAGGGGTGGGATGGCGGTTGGGCTATCTATCATGCTGACAAGGTCAGCCTGTGTCATGTCCACAATGGCGGTTATGGTGTCCCGGTCCAAACGGTAGAGGGTGTGGATCTGCTCATCAGTGAGGTTGAACGGATGTGCTCGGAGGCGTGGGATTGCGGGCTGCCTGCGTGGTGGTAGTGGCTGTGCTGGCGGCCCTTGCTGGCCCTGCCTTGCCCTCCTCCTCCTCCTGCGTCTCCGCCGTGCGGCCGGTAGTAGTTGGTGTTCGTCTTCTTCTTGAAGTTGGAGTACTTGCAGTGCTATCAGGTCCCCCAGGGCCAACATGGCTAGTCCTGCCGGTAGCATTTCGGAGTGGGTGTGGTTGTGGGAGGAGACTGGGTGTGCAATTTATGTGTTTTCAGGCTGTATGGCCTCCACCTGTGGTGATTCATTCCACCTGTGCAACCTGAGCACGTCCCGCACACAACGCTGCAATTCGACGAATGGCATCTTGCTATTGCAATCATGTATTTGTACCCGATGGCAGTGTAACATTGGTTGATATGTTCATTCGGCTATGGTCCCATTGTTTCACATACAATCTTTGCAGTCGCGAACAGACTTGTGAAGGGTCAGTGGAACGTAGTACTCGAGTAACGGTGGACCCTCATGCAACACTGTACCGAGCTTCACCGACGGGCGTGGCGTTCCATTTGTGAGTGAAGGCAGTTGCCATTTTCACACACAGCCGCACTAGATGGATTAATTTGTGGTTTCAAGCGGCCACAGATGCCTTTTCGACGTGATGTTGCAAATGAGGAATTCGAAGGGCGGCGCTTTCGGTTTTCAGCTAGCGGCGAGGAGATGCCCACAGGTCTGACTGCAAATATAACGTTCTATTGTTCAATGTCCTTGGGACAGGGGCCATGGCGAGGATGCAATGATTGATATGAATAGTATGGGATGCGCAATAGCGACGTGGGCGATGAGGCCGGACGTTCCCAAATACATGTTACTTCACAACACTGGAATAACGGGCTGGGGCACGGTGGATTTTGCAGGCTGCATAACGCACAGACTCAATGGAAATTTCACATGTTATGTGAGTATGGAAACAGGCGTTTTCATTACGGGATGAGGGAATGATGTATGGATGCATGGACAGATGATTTGATACAGAGTTTGCCATGTACAGGGCTTCTTGGAATCTATCCGCCTCCCCTGCGCTATGTGATGCAGGGCTGCCATAGTGGGGCCATCGTCTATCTGGCCTTGTTGAGCCCTCCCTGTCTCGACGCGCCTTCAGACACTTGTGTCTATGCACGTTACCAATCCCATCAGATGGATTCTGTTTTAACAGACGCATGCACAGGTACACTCGTTTGTGATAGTGTTTTCACCTCGATATAGATAGTTATGATTCGCAAGTGGTTTTTGGGTGGTGATGATCCTTTGGAGTGGGCTAGCATGCATATGGCTGTGGATTTGGTGTGATCATTGAAGTGAGTAATTCAAATGTAGTTCTGATGGCCATACTATTCTTTTTCATTTCATTTGGTTGACAGGTATCTCCTCCCCTTTTGCCACTGCCATCTGTATGCCACTCCTGCAGATGGATTTTACTCCCGACACCTGCTGCTTCGTGTTAATCAGTGGAGCAGCATTACGATCTTATGGGACGATCGCCAATGGGCCACATGCCCTTACGCAGTACTAGTGGCTAGGAGCAACATTTCGGCCTTTCAGCTGGACTAGTGCCTCCCTATTGGGACGGCCCTGCGGTTCTAGGCGCTTCCATGTTGCCTTTTCGTACGGGAATGTAGCCCCTGTGTACCATGAAGGAACAGGGCGTCACACAAGAAGTAGCTGGTCATTTATTGCGGATGCAGCCCACGATAATGAAATATATTTTGGAGTTCATGGCCTAATGGCTGTATGGGCTTGGTGAATTTGTTGTGCATTAAATTTCTATTCTGATATGAACCGTGTAGCGTTCTTCTTTGCGAGTGATGTGGCATATTCCTATTTGGGGAGCGATGTATTGTGAGGAGATCTGCATTGGGTTCCAGCTTCGGAGTATAGTTGCGTGGTACTGTGCTGGGCGCGTTTGCCTACGGAGCCCAGTGAGGTCAGGGATAAGGGCTGCCATTATGACTGTTTTGATGATGTCATGCTCAGGGGCGGGGGATTAGCTTTTGTGTAACAGATGCCGGTCAGCCAGTTGGATTGGTGGAATGATGTGATTATCGGAATATTGCTGGTCACAGGTGCCTCTGTTTGCGTGCGTTTCTTGGTGGGAGACTGAGGTCATGTCCATTTGTATAGCTTCTGTATTCGTGCCATCTGTGCCCTGCAGCTCCCATTGGGCACTCTTGAGATTCATTTGTTCGTTGGCAGGCATGGATGACTAGTACATTTCACTGGTTGCATTGTGTGACTTCATTGCACCTACGGGGGGTTGTACAATGTGGCCAGGGAGCGGTGTACAAGCACTCAGTAGGGCCGTTTACGGTTGGTTCGCGATGCCGTACTTCTCACCATGGCGGAATGGTACTTTCCGCCGTGCTTGATGGCGTTAGGTGCATGTCCGCTAGGGTCGTAATTCGCGTACCGTTGCGCCATGGTGGTAATTACGGTTTGGCATGGCGCGCGCGCGCGTGCTTGGTGCAGTTAGCGTTGGCGTTCACTACGGTGTCGCTAATGGCATCGTACTTTGCGGTGACGGGTCATGATCGCACCGAGCGCTATTCGATGGCGGTATTGCATTTCCGCCATCGTTTTTCGATTTCCGCCAGGGTCGTAATGAGGCCCATAGTCAAGCTCATGGACATGGCTTGCATATTGGCTAAAATAAACATTGCAATGGCCTGGAAGTCAGCTGGGAGCCCGCAGTACGCATGCTGGCACAAAGAACTTGAGCGCTGGGTGGAAGCAGAAACCAGCGCATGGGGTGCAGGGGTAGCTAGGTCTGAATCGAACATGAGTGATGCCTATGAAGCCTGGAAGACACTGGTCTGGGACATGTTCCACCCGTCTGATGAGAAACCTCCATGAACATTCACTAGATTCCAGTGATACATACCATTAAGGACAGCAAAGTGTGTTTGGTTTCCCCCCAGGGCGCAGCCCAGAACTGGGGGTGATACTTTCCTTGAATCGAATCCCGCTCTTCTCTGACAGATAAATAGATAAATAATGATTACAAATGTGACATGTTTCAAAGTGAAGGAGTACTTCTGTTACTTTTTCTTTCTTTCTTTGTTATGGTTGTTTTTTTGTTATGATCTTGTTAATCAAAGGCATGTTCTGCGTGAAGGATTATTGACAAAATGTATGTCGGATGTTGATTACACAAATGCCAATGAAATCAAATTAACTCTCGTTCAGCCGTCAAACACTCCCATCTGCCATCTCCTGGAAGAACTTGACCTTGACCTTGATGTCCTTGGTCTCACCGAGACATGGTTCATGGCCAGTTCTGTCACAAGCGTTGACACTCTCCTCCCTGATGGCTACAAGATCCTCTCCATGCCCAGATCCAACCGTTCCGGTAGGGGTGTAGCCTTGATCTTCCCTGAGTGGATTCCTGCCTCTGTCATTCCTATGCCGACCTATCCCTCTTTTGAATGCCTGGTCTGTAGGCTTTCTCTCTCTCCTGGCCACTCTCTCCTAGTGGCCACTATCTACTGGCCATCTGGTCATATCTCCCCCTTCCTCTCCGAATGGGCGGACCTTTCTTCCTCCCTCCTGGCCTCAACCACTCTACTCCTCCTTCTCAGAGATTTCAACATCCATCTAGATGCTTTCTGTCCTGCCGCTGGGCTCTTTCGTGACCTTTGTGACTCTCTGTGTCTCTCGATCCTTCCCTCTGGCCCGTCTCACTCTGCAGGGCACACTCTCGATGTTCTGATCTCATCAGACCTCCCCCTCTCTAACCCCCTCACCACTCCTCTTTCCTGGAGGGACCACTTTCTCCTCTCCTCTCATCTCTCTCTCTCTCTACCCCTCAGGCCATGCCTACCCCCACATTGCCCCTCTCCATGGGCCGGGAGGATAGCTCTTGGGCAAAATGGTCACCTTGGAAGCAAGACGACATGGAGCAACAGATGTTCAATCCCTGGGTCTGCGCTTAGAAACCTCTGGGTATTAAGTGCATTATAAATAACCAATTAAATAAAAAAATAAATAGACTGCCACCCACCTTCTCAGTCATTCGACCCATGAAGCATGTGTCAGTTGAGGCTTTTGCTGCCTCTTTCTCTCCCCCTCCTGCACCCCTGGCTGACTCATGCCCTTTCCATGCTCCACTCTGCTATCTCTGATGCTCTTGATGCACTTGCCAAAGTCATGAGGATCCGCATAAAGCCAAGTGTAACTCCTGGTACGACTCAGATCTCATGACCCTTAAACAAAAGTGTAGGGTGGCTGAGAGGAAATGGTTGGCTTCTTGTACATCCTCAGACAAACTGGCCAGCCACCTGCTCCAAAGGCAATACTGACTCTCTGTCCTCCCTAAGAAGAGAGCTCACATCCAAGCCTGTGTCCCTGCAGCATCTAAAAACAGAGCAAACTCTTTAAAATCTGCAAGGAGGTGGCCAATTCGGATGCAGTCTCTAACTCTCCTGTTCCCTCCCAGGCCATCTGTACAGGCCATGGCTTCCCACTTCATCTCAAAAACCCAGGACATCCTGTCCATCCTCTCAACTTCTCCTGCTGTTACTTCCAGTCTCCACTTTTCCTCCAGCCCCTCTGCGGCCAACCCTCTCCCTCCTCTGCCCTTCCTCTCTTCCAAAACCATCAAGGACCACGTTGACACCCTCGTGGTAGCCTTGGCTCACTTCTGCTATTACTCTTTTGCTTCTGGAACCTTCCCGTTCCCCTTGAAACACTCTCTTGGCAAATCTCTTCTCTAGAAACCCTCAGCTGACACCTCCCTTTCGGCTAACTATCACCCGATCTCTATCAATCCTTTCCTGGGCAAACTCCTGGAAAAGCTGGCCATCTCCCAGCTCAATCTTCACACTGATTCTGTTAGCTGCCTCCATGACCATCAGTCTGGCTTCAGAGTAGCCAGAATAATGGAAACTGCTCTCCTGAACATCTGTGAAGACCTGCTCTCTAACCTTGTTTCTATTCTCCCTTCTGTCTTCATTCTACTTGACCTCTCCTCTGCCTTTGACACGGTCAACCATGCCATCCTGCTCAACCGGCTCCGTGGTAATGTGAGTATCACTGATCAGGCTCTGGCCTGGCTGACTTCTTACCTCTCTGACCGACCCTCCCAGGTCCAACTTTGGTCCTTCCTCTCTCTCCACCTGTAGTGTTCCCCAGGCATCTAACCTTTCTCCATTGCTGTTCAATCAATACCTTGCAACTCTCACCCACTGCATTGCTGCTGTCTGTTCCAGCTTCCAGTGCTATGAGGATGACACCTAGCTCACATTCAGGCCCCCCTCTGCCGCCTCCTTTCCTTGTTTGTCTGTCTGCAATCCAAGAGTGGTGCACCGCCATTGATCTCTGCCTGAATGCCAGCAATACGGTGAACCTCCTCATTGGCACACCTTCACCTCTCTTTCCCTGCACTCTCTGGCTCTCCTCCTGCTCCCACCTGTGAGGCTAAGAACCTCGGGGCTATCTTCAACTCCACACTCTCCTTCTCTCCTCACATCTCTGACATCTGTAAGATGTCAAACTACCAACTGCACATCCTCCGAGGTATTCTTCCTTTCCTCTCCTTCCCCCAGAAGCTCACTGTCTCTAGATCTCTGGTTCTCTCTAGGCTTGGCTACTGTAGCAGGCTCTCTCTAAATCTGCCTGCCTCTACTCTCCGTCCTCTGCAACTCATCCAGAACAGGACTGCAAGCCCAGGGATCGTATCTCTCCAGCACTGAAATCTCTCCATTGGCTCCCAGTGGCTGCAAGGATTAAATTCAAGACCCTTTGCATTGTCCACAGGTCTTCTGGTGCCTGGGACCAAAATATCTCCAGCTTTCTCTTCTGAAGTATCTACCTACATGAGCTCTTCGCTCCTCCACCTCCAGCTCCTTGAGGGTCAATCGCTTTTCCAAGCAACGGGCTGGGGGAAGACCGCTTTCTTTGGCTGGCACCTCCTTCTGGAACAGGCTCCCCGCCTTTCTGACACTTGAGCAGAACCATCTCTGGATCCGGAAGCAGCTCAAGACTGTCCTCTTTGCTTCTGCCTTCTCACTTTCCCCTCCCCTGCTGATCTCCTGTCTGATACTGTACTGGATACCTGGCTACTCTCGGAACCTTGCAACCCTACACTTGGGGCTGTATCTGCAACCCTACAGTCCACTACCTGCGCTATCTAACACTTGCTGTCGACACTTAACCCTTGCACTGCCACTTTCTGGCCGCACGTCTTATTTTTGATGTTTTGATCCCATGTCCTGCACTTGCCCCTCCTTCCCTTCCCCTGGCACTTCTCCCCTTTCCTCTCCCCTGCACCTGCCTGATTTCAATGTCACTGGGCCTAGTAAGATCATTCTTGTCCCCCCTTGTTCCACTCCCATGCCCTGTCGCGCCTTGAAACACTTGTGTATAGGTGCACTATAAATAAAATATCATATCATAATGGATTCACATGGGGTTGTAACCTGTGGCTCACATAAAATAACATGGCTAAAGCACAGTAAGGCATCTCTTCTCACCCAAGTGTTTTTGTAGGTTACATAAACAAGCAGGAATCCAAAAGGGAAGTTTTTGTATTTCTTTTGGTGGTGGGTTAAAGGTAAGGTAAGTGAAGCAAATTTAAGACATCACACATAGTCCAGAAGGTCACACCTATAATCAAGCAGCGATAGGAATACAACACGGTCAATTTTCTCTTTGATTTATAAATATTGTTGTTGAGACACATTTTGGAAAATAAACGTGGGAAATGACAGGGAAACGACAGGGAAACATTAAGGTTTTGTATAAAAAAAATTGAAATTAAGGGTAAAAAAGGAAATACCATAAAGGAAAAATACACAAACAAACAAAAGGGAGGAAATAAGGATCAGAAAGCACCAAGAAGTGATACACAAGAAAGTAAGACCACCAAAACTCCTATAAAACACAAGGAATGTGTTTTCTCTGTAAACCCTGGCGAGTGGGAGAGGGTGTGTATGTGTGAATGTGTGGGTGTTTGTGTGCGCACATGTGCGTGTGAATGTGTGTATGTGTGTGTGTGAATGTGTTTCTGTTTGTGTATGTGTGCAGGTGTGTGGAATGATATCTTGGGGTTACGTGTTTCTGTACATATGTGTGTGAGCGCACACAGAGATGTGTGAACACTTACAGAGATGGGTTTGGGTGCATGGAGGTGTGTGAGCATGCAAGGATTTGCCTGTGAAAAATTGACCATTATCCACATGCATGGAGGTGTGCGGGCCCATGCACAGAAAGGTGCAGGGTTCACACAGACACACAGACAGTTGCATGGAACCACAAATGCACATGAGGTGTGTGGAAATATGTGCAAGCTGAGTGAGCCTATGGGTGAGACCCACATGTGAGAGGTTCATGGCTCCATCTGCACACAAGAAGTGCATGGTCCCCGGCACCTCAATCATTTGGACCCTTGCACCTGATGCATGCAGACATTGGTCCACACACATGACAACTATGCACATGAACTGACACATCATGCTTATGGGACCACTTGCCTTGCATATTTGGGCCCACACAAATCAAGTGGGGGTCTAAGGACCTTGCGTGCCCTTTTCCCATACACATTGTGCATGCATGTGTGTACATGGGTATGCACACATCCAAGCATGTCGGTCCATGTGCAGCTCAGACTTCGCCCACAAGTATCTTTGTGTTGACTCATGTTCACCTCAGCCCACCCACAACTCTGCAAACGTGGTCTTGGAGGTGCAAGTGTCTTTGTGTGGTCACACACCCCTGCTTGCTCATTCACACAAACACACACACACACAGACACACAAGTGAAGGCCTGCTCTCACACTAGTTCATGCGCTCACATGCCTCTGCATGTGCACACACACACAAACACACATACAGACAAACTCTCACATCTCCATTCCTCAATTCTCATGCAAACCTATGCTCATGCTAGCACGCCTGTGCGCACACACACCCCGTTGGTGAGAGAGATAGAGTTGGAAAGAAATTTAAATTTTAATCAAATTGTCTATTGTACTCTGTAGCCACAGATAAGCAATGTTTTTTTTTTTACTTTTTAACATGTGCCAGGCAGTGTTGAAAACAATTCCAAAATGGCTACACATAGCTGCCACACATGAGTCAATTTCTGAGGCCTCATTCGGGGGGCTAATATCTTTATTTACTTATAACATGCTGCTGTTCTACAAAATACCACCGTTGAGTTCTTTGATGTGAAAAAAATGCATGATACCACTACTTTAAATGTTATCCACAATGGACCTTCATTGTAAATGTTTCCTTAACATAGGCTGTACACGTATTGGGCACACGAGGCATTTGCAACTCCTTATTATTCTTCTGCAGTTTATGTCAAAATAAAGGATGCGTATACATTAGGTCGTTTGATAAAGTGACCTGCAAATACATTACACAGCTTTCCTTTAGTATTATACAGCTCTAGTCATGTTCAGCATGATGTTTTGGTTATTGCTGAGTTTTCTTTTGTGACTCTCATAGCATTCAGAGGATCTGTTCTTGACACACACATCCATGTCAAATACTGTTGTGAAAAGAATATGACCCTCATGCATGCTCATTTAACTTTTTCCACAATTAACCTGTGGACGGAAACAGGTGCACTTAGCGTGCGCTGAATCTTTCATTAATGTGACTGGTACTGCCGGGGCACAGTAATGAGGCTCAGATGTTTAGTCTGCATTTTATCGTATTTATTTCCGCTAATTTGATCAGCAGGATAGTTAACGAGCCACTAACAGGCTGATGATGCTTTTTCCATGTTTTACTCCTTGGACATGCTGTCCCCAGTAGATGTGAATCATGATGCTGAGGACACCGGATTTTAATTCCCAAAAGTGCTGAAAGCCAGTCCAGCAGATTGCCTACGATGAGATCCGAGACCAAACATTTCCCTGATTGTTTTACATACTATTAATGTAATTTATTTAACTTGTTAGAACCAGCAACATTGATTAGTTAAACTTGTGAAATATTATGATTATTATTAATATGTTGATTGCATATACTTTGACCAGGGGAAGTGTGCCCCTACTGCATGGACCTATTATCTAATATATATATATTCACTAACAAAAAACGTTGTTAAAGGGACGTTATGGTTAAGTTGCACTCCTAAAAAACCTATGACATTCAATGGAAAATCGTTGCTACAGGGACGTTATGGTTACAGGTAAAACCGAAAACCCCCAGAAATTCACCAGTTATGATAAGGTACGCAACCATAACTCACGCTACCACTGTGCACTGCAAGGACTAACACCCATTACCTCAAAGATGACATCACAAATGTTAGTGCAACTTAACCATAACGTCCCTTTAACAACGTTTTCTGAAAGTGAATTGCATAAGTTTTTATTAGGGCATTTTTACCACAGGGTTGCTTTAGGCTAGTTTCTTCAATAAAGGGGAAATGTTTTAGTAGCGCAACTTAACCATAACGTCCCTTTAGCAATGTTTTTTTGTTAGTGAATTTCATAGGTTTTTAGTAGGGCGCTTGCACAATCATAATGAAAGCATCCATAGGACGCCAGTACGGGCCGCATGTTTGCATGCACAGGACCGCCTGTAAGTAGTTGCAGGACCGTACATTTGTTGGTCGCACAACTGCACACATGCGTATCTCGTCCTGTGACGCCTGGTAAAACTGTCCCTGGTCAAGATATGGGAAAAAACGTGTGATGTAGTTGCAGAAGGTGGAAACGCGCACCCACCTCGTGCGAGTACCTTTGCACATAAACATTCCACCTATGGTATCGTGCTCACACCAAGCTTATGTAGAAATGTTCAATGTACGTGTGCCACACATTTAAGTAGTCCGGGGATGGCAAGAGTATCCGTAGGAGAGCTATGCATGTGGCCACAAAGTATTACGCCCAATGTATGTCCCGCAGACAGGCGTCCAAATGGAGAACAATGGCGACGTCACTATGGTAATGGAACAACGCGGTCTGTGGTGACTTGTTTGGTAGACACTAGCCAGATCGGTGCACATCGAAAGAGGACAATTCTATGCAATGTATGGAGCGTTACAGTGAGAGTGCACCCTTACAGAGATCCTACACTCTTTCTTCTGCATGTAGGTATTGTAGGGAAAGCCCATTTTACTGTGGCACGTGCTCCACAACAGTGCTGCTATAACAGGGCACATCCCACAAGTGCGCTGCAATCCCGGTTTGGCTTTCCAGAGAAGAACAGTGGTGCATATTGCTTTGTGCAGAAATTGCTTTCTCACCAATTGTGTGCCTGCAAAGTACCTCTTCAAGTAATGGCCACCAGAGCTTCTGCTACTACCTCTAACTCAGGAGCAACCACACGCTCACCACCAACACCTCCTTCTGAAGGTCGTGAGCAAGGGAAAAGGCATAATAATGTGGAGGGACATTGGAAAGGAAATGAGAATAAAGTAGAAGCAATCCCCATTGCCTGCAGCCAGCGTGAGTCGTGGGTGTGGAAGCTATTTATTGGAGTTGTGCCAAAATCTTGTGCAAACCAAGTACAATGCACTGAGTGCAACATAGTACTCAGTCACGGAAAACCTGGCTTGTACAGCTACCGCACCACCTCCATGCGGCGGCACCTGATAGCGAACCACCAGGCAGCTGTTCGGAGGGTTGTCCCCTTCCAAGCAGGCAGTAGGTTATTTTCCTCTACAGCATACTCTGCATCTGCTCCTGCCACCACCAGGGAAACTCCAGTGGGCCACTGCGTCCCACAAGCAGCCTTGGAGGACATACGCACTGCAACAGACCCGCACCTTTCAAAGGTTGCTGTATTGTGCATATACTGCAACACGGTACTGTGTAGGGGGGAACATTTTCAAGTGCTTTTGAGGCTTCGGTCTGGGAGCATGACAAAGACTGCCCCCTACCCAAGTGAGGTGCACCCCACATCTTCTACTGTTCATGTACAATTTCTTATCCCTGTGGTTGTACCCTTGGCCAAATCTCCCTTTCAATGCTGGCTTTTGTTGAATGTCTCATAACAATAGGAGAAATGCTGCACAACCAGCAGGGGTTGGGGGGACGAAAAGGCTATTTTCAGAGCCACCTTGCAGTGTTGAAAAAATAGAAGTTGAAAGGAAGCATGCAGGCAGTGGCGCAGCCTAAGAGTGCCGCATAGAGATGGCATCAGTGGGCGTCGGGACTCCGTCAAAAGCAATGTACGAATTTGCAAAACAAAGTGGTGGCTCTGAAAAGAAACTTTTTGTGCTGTTTGTGTTTGCAAAATGCTTTCTAGACTTTCAGGAAGCACTGCACTGCATTTTGGATATTACGCAGAAACAGCTCATTGCCAGCATCAGTCAGATGAACTCCATCTGAACGGAAAATGTTGCAACTACGAAACTTAATGTTTTCATTGTGCAAGGAGAACATGCCAACGTCACGCAAAAAAGAGCAAACAGCCTTGTTCACATTGCGCTGCGCTTTTTCCATTTGTGGCCCACACGAGGAAGAACGCAGCCACATCTGTCTCTGGGCAATGTGAGAAAAAATTATGTGTGATTTTGGAAGCATTTCCATGAGTTGCCGAAATGTCTCCTTCATTGCAAACTGCAGTGAAATGCTGCTAACATCCCCTAAACTCTTCCCTCCACAATGAACAATAATAATGTCTGGATGAGCGAGCTTCACCAAACTGGCACAAAGAGGACCCACATGGAGCCACTTCATTCCACGTATTCCGTACCAGTGTACATCGACATTATGGAAACCAAGGTGTGCTGCCAGTGCACAGCATTCTGCGTAAACCTGTACCCAATGTATCCAGGAGTCGGCCAAAATCCATATAGTCTGCCGTCTGCCTACTGAATGGTACACCATTCCCCATAGCCATCTTCACTCCTATTGGCAAGCAGACGTTCTGGCACAATCGGTTGCTACACACCACACCCAGGAAATCACATTGACCAATCCCAACTCCTGCACATTCCCATTTCCATTGCAGCCACCCTGAAAAGACCCAGATGTAGCACGTGCGCTCCACCAAATGGCGCGGCTTTCTCAAACATATTGCTCTGTGTGGGGGGCTGCACAAACTCATTTTAAGCATAATAGAAAATGGGCATCTTGGTGGAAATTGTGAAAAGTGTTTTTTTTCTAATTTTGCTAACGCGACGTGTAAAGAAACACCTTTTTGTGTGCTCCTTGTTAGGAATTGCTCTCTGCTTTTCTCCTTACATTACTACACGAGTGTCTGCAGCGTCCATTGTACAGAGTGCAACAGATGACTAATTGCAATAGGGGGAAAAGAAATATCAATGCCACTGACAAACGTCACACTAGACGCACTAAGATTCTCTTGGGCACAAAAGAACATCCTAGCATGCAACAGAAAAGCATACATACACCTGAATCGATAATCCGTAGTTCCATTTCCATGACAAGCACATTAAGAAGGACAGCATGTAGCATGTGTGCTTTTCCCAACTACCGCGAGGGCCACGCCCCAGTAAAGCAGGGCCAGTCCTTCTTCCCTTTACAGTACTCTTTTACCAGCACTCCCCGATTGGCTACTGTTAAACAAGTACATACACATCCACCAATTACATTCATCCAATAATTGTGCATGTAAGGCTATCACATCTATTGAACAATCCATACCAACCGTTAAATACGCAGAGGTCAAATTTCCTGTAAATCAAAAGCACCTGCACAGGAAAGTACTGTAAAATGATCTACGAGTTCTGCATCCACATACATTGACATCGCTACCCATCACCACACCTAGTAGGTATTACTGTTTTTTGTACAGTGCAGTGGAAACTGTGTTATAAGTTTGTATCAAAAGGGTACCTAGCAGTGAATCTCCATAACATACTCAGAAATCATACTCTTATTATTCCCATCACCTACCATTAAATGGCTCGTACAGTGGTAGGTGGTGGCAAAGTTGCCATTTGCCCATAACAGCCATTGGTATATGGAAATGGTAACTATGTTCTTTTGTTCCATCAATTTTACAATGCTTTCCCACATTAACGCACCTCCTATCAAATTTGTAAAAACCGCACACAAAATGATCAGGCAGCCTTTCCCACCAAACTAAGCCAAGTGCATACATTGCAAGCATAACGACAGGAGCCACACATCATAGATAACAACAGTAGTTAAACAATAAAAAATGTATGTGTGCATTTACAGCAGTAACATTCACAAATGTGCATAAGGAAATTAAAGCCCAGAAGCAATGCCTCCACTATGCAGAGAAGTACATGCAAATGCACGCATAAAACCATTCTGATTTGCACTCTGTACATTTTTCTGCAGCTTTTTGCCATCCTTCCTCAATGCGAAGTACTGCATTATGAAAGTAAATAGGCCTACACTAATACACACACATGATTCACAACAAGTAATACAATACACTCCCAAATAACACACCTACCCCCTTAACAAACATGCTTATGCTCCCCAGTGCCCATTAATATTGTAAGACTTCCATTTATACAAACACACTTCCTCTTCCTGCCAAGACATCTCCCTATAGTTTTGAAGAATGTATTACACAAATGTAAGCACTGTGCCATTAGCCAACATATTTTGTTACCATCTTCTTATACAGATGCAGTACCCACCTCTGTCCGGAAAGCCACTGGAGTATGCACTTCAAAATACAGCCTGCAATAAACCTACTCTCAGCAAGCAACAAAGTAAAACCCGAGGCTATGGGCAAAAAATCTCCATGCCATTTTTGCAGAAATCATGAAACGTCGTATCTTACCAACTTCGTGGCTATGCTCGGTCATAGTCCCGATTTATAAGAAGGGTGATCGTGCTGATCCTTGTAATTATCGCCCAATTGCCCTCCTGGATGTCCCGGGAAAACTTTTTGCTAAACTAGTTCTAATCGAATTCAATCTTTGGACGGACCCCGCTGCCAAACGAGATCGGCAGCAAACAGGATTTGTCACAGATATGGGTACCTGTATAAACCTGTTAACTTTAAATGCAATAAAAGCCCACAGCCAGTCTCACAAACAATCCATTTATTTTGCGTTTATTGATCTACATGCTGCCTTTGACTCTGTCTCACGTGCCCTGCTTATGATGAAACTAACAAGAGACAAATGCCCCCCAGTTCTTCACGATATCATCCATGCATTCCATGCAGCCACATCGATTCGTGTAAGGCTCACTTTAGATGGCTTGTTGTCTGCCCCTATTAAGACAGACCGGGGCCTAAAGCAAGGGTGTTTATTGGCCGCAGCAATATTTAATTATTTCATCCACGACCTAACCTCAATTTTTCTACAGATCGCATCTGATGCTCCAGTCCTTAAAGGACAAAAAGTTACTAACCTAAACTATGCAGATGATATAGTCCTCATCTCAAAAACGCCGATGGGCTTACAGAACCTCATGGATGCATTTAACGTGTATTTAATCAAGAACCAATTGATAATCAACACTAAAAAAAAACAGATTGTAGTTTATAAGGCAAATCGGCTGCATAAATTTAAACCTAAATGGGCATTCAATTATACTCCACTGGAAGTTGTACAATCATATACTTACCTGGGCTGTGAATTTAGTGGCTCGGTCAAACCGCACCGTCAAATTGACCGCATGGAGGCAAAATTGACTACAGCAATTTCGCAATCTAAAATCATCTTGCATAAATTTGGAAAATTTACAATCCAACCGGTAATAACTTACTGGTCCATGAAAGCAATCCCTTCCATCCTGTATGGGGCTGAAACCCTATTGAATTTCAATCACTTGCATCTTGAGAGACTCGAGGGAAAGTTTTGGAGGGCTGTGCTCAACCTCCCCCATTGTGTTCCAAGCGCCTGGTTGCGATACGAAGTAGGCCTTATTTCCATACATGCGGTTTATATTTGGCGATGTTGTGTGTTATTTCGTAAATGTCTCATGGCAAATCAAAACATGAATATGTTATCTGTAATAGGTGACTACTTTGTTGTTAACAACTGACAAGAACTTTGTAAAATTGTGGCTTAATCTTTGTTTGGAAGCCTTAGCATCTGCTAATATTTCAATTTACAAGTTAATAGCTAATCCTGTGGGTTCCAAAAAAACATTCTATAACTTACAACCAATGAAATGCCCTGAATCTTATCTTTTAAAATTTCCTTCTGCTAAATTAAGAGCAGGCTTCCTGAGAGCACGATTCGATTTATGGCCTACTTATCAGGTTCAGGCAAGGCGAAATCTGCGATCACGAGCACTACAAGCATGTCGATTTTGTATATCAAGATAATACCATAGAATCATTGGAACATTTAGTCTGTTATTGTACCAAATTGAATGCTCAAAGGTTAATGCACTTTTTGAAAGTATTACCCTGCATAGAAACTGTTGACCAAGAAATGCGATGGACCTTTTTACTGTGCTCTAATACTTACTTTTTGCAGATTGCATTAACCAACTTTTTATTATCTTTAAGTTTGGATAAAAGTTAAACGAGAAGTAATCTAAGTCTCAAGCAGCCGAAAACTAAAAACTAAGGAAAAAGAGGAAACCCCTCCTTTCTTTTAATTTTATTTTTCATAATGTTAGTGAATTATTTATCTGTGAAGTGTAACTGTTTTATTTTTATCATGCATTAGCTAAATGTTTGTATATTCGCTAGATAAAGGGCAATAACATCTGTGCTGCTTGAGTCTGTACATTCTAACATGAATTTTTTCTAAATCTGATGCTATTTTTATGATTATACCAAAAAAAAAAATGTATATGTTTGTGTATTGAAAAGTTGTTTTTAACAGCTAAATCAATAAAAAAAATTTAAAAAAGTAAGTACAATACCATCATACTGTTGTATGTCTTATTAGAAGAGTGCACTATTGTTGTACTGTATCATATAGGTGTGCGGCCATTCACCAGTATGTACTTCATTGTTACTGATGACACCTCTACAGGTGCTCAGTGTTTATGTTGCCACCATTAGACTAATCCCCACATAGTAGGATACTGTCCCCAACCGAATGGCTAGAGACCACTGCACAGTGACAAAAAACAGTACAGGTCCTCCTCAATCCAAACAGTAAGTCTGCAACGACTGCTATTATACTTCTCTGCAATGTCCATGGTGCAATGTGTGCACCTATTTCTGCTATACACATAGCAATGCCACCATTTGCAATGCACACCTATATTTCACTACGCAGCTTGTGCCTACTCCCTACACATTTCACTAAACCCTGCACAGTGTAGGGCCTCCAGCCATGCACTCAACATTGTACACCCTGCCCACAAATGCTGCTGCACTGTACAACTAAGCATACAAACATCTATCCACATACCACTAACCCCACACATAACACAGCCACCTACCCCTTAGCCACAGAAGTTGACATTGGCTGCCCTTCCTTCCACACAGTTTCCAACATACACTATTCACCTAACCCTACAATAAGTGGACACACTAAATACACAACACTACAGTAACCTACCCGACAATCTGCACAATCACAACAATACAACTTGATGAATGCATCCATACATCTTGCGTAACTGTCGTAACTGCTGCAACATTTGGCTCCTTGCTTTCCACTGGCACCATGTAGGCCATTAGGTCATTTTCATTGTTATGTACACCATATCAAAAAAGGGTATCCAACACATATTTCACTGCAGTGCATGTGTCGTAGCTCGTCAGCCATATTACAACCACTGCGTTACTGCTTAAGTTTTAACTTCTGTTTCCCTTTCTTATTGTATAAAGGAAACACCATTTGAACACGATAACCCCCTTACGAAGGTACACACTAACTCCTTTTCTTTGCTGAATGGCAGCCCCAAACAAGTTCATGCTGCATGACACCAAACCGCGTACGATGGGCCACCCACCCACATAAAAATACTGAGTCTGCCAACGTGCACCATTGCATCATACAGACTGCACGTATAACTGGTCCTTAGGCACTTATGTATGTTGCCATCTGTGCGGCACCATCATTTCTACTTGTACGTTGTATTACCTTCACCGTTATAACACTACCAACATCCGTAAATGCATGCTACAATCGAAACACTTTGCCAGTGATTCTTTTTTTTCCAGCTTCATCTCCGGAAAGCGAAACCTAACATATCTCTCCTTGAACAGGACACACGCTCATTGTAAAACAGCCTTGAGGGGGAAGCATGTTTAGCTCCAATGTCAGACATTGTATGGAAGTATAGCAAAAAAGAATACATAATTTACACTGCAGTTGCTCTGCCCATGTGCCCCAAAGGTAGTCTGCAACAATCCCATATGCCGTACACTGCAATTTCTCACCCACCCACCCAATACAAGCATGGAATTGCCGAAGTTATGTAAGTACAACTTTACATCACATGTGTATTACGCATACAATATATTAAGCTGCTGTTCACTATGCATATTTATAAATGTATTCTACCGCACACTTTCTCTCTGTACATTGTACGGAGCTTTGTGACGGCTGTAAGGACGCACCGTTACTGTGCCATGTCTCCACCATTCCCCGTAAATTGCAGACATAAAGGGCAAGATGAACAAGGAAAACAACACACCTTCTGCTCACTCGTGCAGTGCTACATTCCCTGTTTTACCCTTTCGATGCCCTTTCACACAATTACTAGGTCTATGCACCCTCACTGTACTGAATGTTATAACGGCCACAGGTGCAGGCAGCGGTCAACCAACACACAAACATCGACAGCTCACATTTCATTGATGCACTTCTTAGCAAAGCAGTTCTTCCATCCTCCAGCAATCAGAGGTGACCCCTATAAGAGTTCTTGTTTTATTACATACAGACACATTGTGCCGTGGGTTGAACAACACTCGCTACCACAGTCATGTTATGTAAAAAGGAAACACATCAAAAGAGCATCTGGTGGCAATGTTTCCAAGACATTTTGCTTGTGTGGAGCCGTACAATCACAGTATCACCTACAATACAGAGAACAAGGCAGTTGGTTAACATATGACGCTACTAAGTAACACACAGTACATGGCCCATGAGGCAGCCAGCTATTACGACATCCTTCCCACAAACTCTTGTGCTGTACGCTGCCACTAATACTGGCTGCGCACATCTACTCTTATTCTTCTTTCTTCTCAGATATCTTGCACCTTACTGCGCGTGCCACTCCTTCCACATTCCAATAGACAGGTGGTGGACCAAGCATTGGAAGATTACCATAAGCGATTTCTTTTCCGTCGTTATCTGAGCCGACCGATATGGGCTGGTGTGTGTATTTGCGGTTCCGGCCATACGAACCAACCTGGAACCCTTTATGCTGTAAGGCATCCCAGAGACACCAGCTGTTACCTTGTCTACCTTTCAAAGAAAATGTGTTGTTCCACACGGCCCACCAAGCAACACTAAGTATTCCTTTTCCGACTTTGCTAGACAAACAGAAATATAGAAGTGCACAGACAGCAGTGGTCACTGGATCTTGATTGCGAAATAAAAGAGTGGTTAATGCAGCCAATTTACATGTTGTCATTACCATTCTGTAGCTATGGGAATGTTCTGGAACCGTATGCTCTGTGTGCGCATGTCAGCTTTTGCTTTTGTTTATGTTGTTCCATACCGGAGCTAGGTGCTCACTTGACAGAGTGTGCTACGCTTGGCATACACATAAAGAAAATACCTGGAGTGCACGCCGTGAGGAAAGACTGTCCACAAGTAAAGTCACTGACACCAGTGACTGCTGTGATGCTGTATGCTGCACACACATATAGATAATGGAATCGATGCACACATTACAATTGCAACTAGTAGAAGTGCCAAACGTGTTTGTCAGCCATCTAAACAAGTACACAAAACAAAGCTAGCAGCCAGATGGCCTGTCGTCCCGTTTACGTCTGGACTTAACAGCGTTGATGATGCTGCGGCTGCAAATGCATGTGCGTTGGTGTGTACATTATCCATTCTTTACATGTGTAATGCTTATTAACTCGTGTCATGGCGCAATATCTTCCTTCACTCTTAAAGCATAGGGTATAATGAGAGACACACCATATGAAATATAAATGGTGGCATCTCAGTCTGTGAATGGCAACAAGGCCAATACCGTACACCATATGCAAGTGCAGGCCCTTCACGCCACCTCTACTGGTGTACCAACTGCAAAATGTCCTCCACAACCATTTGGTAACAGTGAGCACCCACAGGACACATACATATTTCCAAGAGTGCACGCTGGAGTTACATATCAGTATAAGAACGGACCCAAAGAAGGCAACATTCTGAAACCTACTTCCAACCAGTGTCCACACATTTAGGTCAAAGGGCCATAGCCATGCATACACGGTAGTACAGGCTTGCCACTCGCAACACAACATGGTACGCCGATTACAAAAATCCCTACATCATCTGCAATACACTCCCCATGCCCAATGGCCTTTGATGGTAGTCGCATGCGCACCTACCCCACAATTAATTATATGTCAGTAGCTGCGTACATGGGCCATGTCACAAATGTTACATGGTAAAAAAATCCTTTCATGTCCCACTTTCTTACTACACTCCCTGAAGCAAGGGTCTGTTCACGGACACACCATTCCTAACGCAAATGGTGTCTTATCTCACCAATTCTGCTGTAGGAACTATAACATGTCCTCCACAGTGATTCTGCAAAGGCGCGCACCTTAGGACACTTACATATTTAAAAGTCTATGGTATGTCACAAGGTATGGTTATAATAACTTATGCATATGACCTAAGGCAAAGGGAATGCACTCTTTGTACATATGTGTGCAATCCACATACCAATATCACAGCACTCCCATACATGGCAGCATTGCATTGCGGCTTTGTGGCAAACAGCCTATTCCTTCGCCACACCCACTGCAAGGCAATAGAACCATGCATGGGAACATGTAACCACGTACCTTTCCTGTCCACAGATATGTATGGGTACAATAAGGAACTTAAACAAGGCAACATTCTGACACCTACTTCCAACCAGTGGCCAGCCTCTTGGGTCCAAGGGCCCCAGCCATGCACACAAGCCAGTAGGGGTTTTGCAGGCACAAAACAACATAGCACACCAACTGGAAATATCCTCATATTGTCTCCAATGCACTCCCCATCACCAAAAAAGGATAGTCACCTCTACAGCTGCCCGCCAATGAAGTATATGTGAGTACCTGCGTAAAAAGGCCCATATCGCAAAACTGTGATGGTAAAAAATGTCCTTCCATGTGCCAATGTCTGACTGCGCTCCCTGAAGAATAGCAAAACAAAAGAGTTGATGGCTCGAAGGTTTAGAATAAATCTTGACATCTGGCATTGCTCTGGGCAACCCTCCAGCCATCGTTTTTCGCCTGCCAAGCCATCACAAAAGGGGAAAAACCATATGCAAATCAGGCTTGGTCCCACCCCCAAAGGGGTAGTCCAGCCCAAACTGCTAGGTCACATCCCTTTTGCACGAGACCACAAGCATCCCCAGACATGTTTCAGCCTTGTTGGGCGTCATCAGTGAGGAGTAGCTTGGGTCTCTAGGCCCAGCAGGCAAGGGACCCACGTCTGGGCATACCCTTCCCACTCGGCATGACATTAGCAAAACAAAAGAGTTGATGGCTGGAAGGTTTAGAATAAATCTTGACCTCTGGCATTGCTCTGGGCAACCCACCAGACCATCGTTCTTCACCTGCCAAGCCATTACAAAAGGGGAAAAACCATATGCAAATCAGGCTTGGTCCCACCCCCAAAGGGGTAGTCCAGCCCGAACTGCTAGGTCACATCCCTTTTGCACGAGACCACAAGCATCCCCAGACCTGTTTCAGCGTTGTTGGGCGTCATCAGTGAGGAGTAGCTTGCGTCTCTAGGCCCAGCAGGCAAGGGACCCACGTCTGGGCATACACTTGCCACTCTGGGTGACAATAGCAAAACAAAAGAGCCATGCATGGGAACATGTAACCACGTACCTTTCCTGTTCACAGATATGCATGGGTACAATAAGGAACTTAAACAAGGCAACATTCTGAAACCTACTTCCAACCAGTGGCCAGCCTCTTGGGTCCAAGGGCCCCAGCCATGCACACAAGCCAGTAGGGGTTCTGCAGGCACAACACAACATAGCACACCGACTGGAAATATCCTCATATTGTCTCCAATGCACTCCCCATCACCAAAAAAGGATAGTCACCTCTACAGCTGCCCGCCAATGAAGTATATGTGAGTACCTGCGTACCTGCATAAAAAGGTCCATATCGCAAAACTGTGATGGTAAAAAATGTCCTTCCATGTGCCAATGTCTGACTGCCCTCCCTGAAGAAAGGCTGTGGCGAAGCCCTAGCCTCTTGGGGACATGTGGAGGCCTCTGCCCATGCACCCAAGAGCCTAATCTTTCAACGCACACACTAGAAGGCAATAGAGGCATGCATGTTACCATGTGGCCATGTAGCTTTCCTGACTACTGGTACGTATGGGTACAGTAACAGACTCAAACGTCATTAGAAAATTTCAAAAAGGAGGCCAGTTATTAAATGGCGAGTTGCGTTTTAGGACGAGTCATTTATCTACTCAGAACTTGTCTAAATTTTGTATCCCTAGTGTTTTTTTGAATTTTTTCACGGTACAGGCGTCGGTGGAGCCCCCCGCGCAGAAACCACATAAGCTGCATAAACATTCTTTCAATGTGCAAATTATAAGTCGTAAAAAAGAATTGAGGTCCCAGATATTTATCATAAAGAGATCAGGCCTATGTGAGAAGGTCTATGGAGAGGGGTTAGTAAAGCTAGAAAATAGCTATAGGAATTGGCTTCGTACACATAATCATCTGGTAGTTCAACAGGATGCTGAGAGAATGCTTTACGCCCTGTCTCTTAGGAATTCTCGAAATTTCTGGACTTTAGTGAATCTGAATGAGGTTACTCAACATCAGAAACAAGATTCAATTATTCAAGAGGGGATCTGGATTGACCATTTTTCTAAGGTTTATGGTTCTGACGCCTCGATATGCTCGGTTGCGGATGTAGCCCGTAGTTGGCTTCTTGAATTTAACGTTCTGGATATAGATTTGTTAGTTAAAAAATCCTCAACTTCCAGAGCTTCTGGTCCAAATGGTTTAAGTAATTTGATCTTGAAATCGGACCCAGAAATGTGGGCGAAGATCCTTAAAGCCCTCTTTGACAACATAATTGTCCAGAGGAGAATCCCTGACTCTTGGACTCATTCAATAGTTATTCCCATTTACAAAAAGGGTGATAGGGTACTGGCTTCTAACTATCGCCCCATCTCTCTCCTAGACGCCGATAGTAAAATCTTTACGGGCATTGTTCTAGGTGAATTGGAATCTTGGGCGAAAACAAAGGGAATTATTCCAAAGCAGCAATCTGGCTTTAGAAAGGGTCTTTCTACCTCACTGAATGGGTTAGTCTTGAGTTGTCTTGCAGAGAAGTCCTTCACCAAGGAGGGTCCTGCCCTTTTTGGAGCCTGGATTGATTTATCCCAGGCATTCGATATGGTTGATAGAAATCTATAATGGGGTAAATTGGATGCCTGGGGTATTCCTGCTGGCCTACTTTCTATCTTAATAGAGCTGCATTCTAACAATTATATGCAGGTCAGACTGGGCAGGTCCGGTTTACTCTTCGACCCAATCAGGATAACTAAAGGGGTACGCCAAGGCTGTTTATTAGCTCCCCTGCTTTTCATCCTGTTTATGGCGGATTTAGCGGCTTGGCTCCAGAATATAGGGTTAATATCTCCTTCCATCGGTAACGTAAAAATCAATTGGTTAGCATATGCCAATGATATAGTAGTCTTGGACCACTCACAAGTGGGGTTGCAGCGTCTGTTAACTGCTCTAGAATATTATGCTAGGACTAATAAATTAAAAATAAATCCCTCAAAGTCCAAGATTCTTGTATTTAGGAGGCCTAACAAAATAGTGAAGACGATGATCTGTAAGTTAGATTCTGCCCGGGTAGAGGTTGTCTCCGAATTAACCTATCTGGGAGTTGAATTAAGATCCTTCCCATCTAGGCTTACTTTGATGGCCTCTATTGATTTAAAGGTGATCAAATTGGGAGCCCAGATGAAAAAAATCTACTCTAAGTTTGGCAGATTTACCATCCTCCCTCTTATAAGATTTTATATCGGGAAGGTAGTTCCCATAATCCTACGATACGATATGAGCTTGGCTTGTCTTCACTTAAATCATGGCTAGCCTGGAAGTCGCTTACCCTCTATAGGTCAATTCTTGATCCCCCTAGGAACTCACTTTTTGAGGAAATTGATGTAGAGCGGGAACAAGGAGATAATGCTTTTTTGTGTAGGCTAGAACTAACTTGCTTAGCACTATTGTCTGGCGGTGACTCGGATGTAGAGTCCCTTTTACAGAATCCTCTAAAAGTAAAGGAAAGATTGAAAGTGACTGATTGGATTCACACGATTGATAAGATGCAGAGAACTACAAGATCAGCCTCACAGACACTGTTAGATAAGCGTTTATCGTTTCTTCCGACCTATCTTAAGAAATCCCCCAGTTTTTGGTTTAGATCTGCTTTTTTGAGATTTCGCTTAAATCTACTCCCTACCCTTGAACTACTGGCTATAAGGGATAAAGAAGGGGGTACTGCACCAACATGTGATAGATGCTTAACTATGGAAGTGCAGACTACTAAGCATTTACTTTCTAAGTGTATCGGGACTTGGAGTACCAGGGTCAGTTCTTTTGGCAGATTTGTTCATGAGGAGTCTCATTTGAATACTGATGATTTCTGGGTGAGACTATCCTCCGGTAATGAGATGGCTTTATCAATTGAAGTGGGTAGAGTTTTAAAGGAATTGAAGTTAGTAACAACTTGATTTCTCGTTTTAGGAAAAAATTTTGTTGGTTAGATTTTCTACTCTTTTCTTTTCTTTTCTTTTTATCCAGAAATTGCAAATGTTTGTTTTTATTTGTTCATGTTAATACATTGTGTATGAAATGTGTTAAAAGTCAAATTTTGGCTAATGCACTTTAAATAAATAAAACAGAAAAAAAAAAGTAACAGACTCAAACAAGGCTACATTCTCCAGCCTACTTCCAAACAGTGGCCAGACCGTTAGGTGCAGGGGCCCTAGCCATGCACACAAGCGAGTATGCCTTTGCAGGCAAAACACAGCAAAATACATCGACTGCAAATACCCTCAGATTGCCTCCAATGCACTCCCCATCCCCAATGGAGTCTACCTGCATCATCAAAAAATAATACCCGCCTGTGCAGCTATGCCCCAATAAAGTATAAGTAATTACCTGCTTAAAAGGTCCATATTGAAAAACTGTGATAGTAAAAAGTCCTTGCATGTGCCAATCTCTTACTGCCCTCCCTGAAGCAAGGCTGTGACCAAGCCCTAGCCTCTTGGGTACATGCGGCAGCATACGCCCTCCGCCCATGCACCCAAAACCCAAGGCCTTGCCCATAAACACTCCAAGGCAATGGTTTGTCACAACATACTTGACAAACGTACCACAGCCACCGACACCCCTGCCCACCGCCACAACAAAATGGTAACCCACAACGACAACATAACCAATGGCTCCCCTAGCCATTGTCAGAAGGTCTAGGTATAATAACTTATGCAAATGAACAAAGGCAAAGAGAATGCACTCTTTGTACGTACCTGTGCAATTCACACTCTATTATCACAGTGGTCCCATACATGCCGGCATTGCGTTGTGGGTGTTGTGCTGAAGACCTACACTCTTGGGTACATGCGGAGGCCTACGGCCTCTGCCCAAGCCCCTAAGAGCCTAGTCCATGCCAACTACAAGGCAACAGAGGCATGCATGGGAGCATGTGGCCACAGAGCTTTCCTGACTACAGGTACATATGGGTACACTAACGGACACAAACAAGGCAACATTCTCACACCTACTTCCAACTAGTGCCCATACTGTTAGGGCCAAGGGCCGTAGCCATGCACACAAGGCAGTAGGGGCTTACATCTACTAGAAGGCAATAGAGGCATGCATGCTACCATGTGGCCACATAGCTTTCCTGACTACTGGTGCGTATGGGTACAGTAACGGATTCAAACAAGGCTAGATTCTCCAACCTATTTCCAAACAGTGTCCAGACTGTTACCTGCATAAAAGGTCCATATCGCAAAACTGTGATAGTAAAAAATCCTTCCATGTGCCAATGGCTTACTGCCCTCCCTGAAGCAAGGCAGTGGCCAAGCCCTAGCTTTTTGGGTACATGTGGCGGCCCGGTGTAGGAGAGAAAATCCTTTTTTTAGCACCCTGGGTTCCCCCATTGGGAACCTAGGGTGCTAATGGCCTTCATCCCCCATTTCAGGGGCTGGAATGGGGGATAATGGTCCGGAGACCTCGTTATCCACCCTCGCTTTGCTTGGGCTGATAACTTTGGCTGCCGGGCCGGTATCCACCGTTCCAGTCCCTGGCAAATGGGGGATAAACGCCACAATATTCCCATTAGCATAACGCAAAATGCAAATGGAAAATCTTATTGAGTCTATGCACTTTACTGAGAAATGTAAAGTAGATGGAGTCTATATGGTTTTTTTTGTGTTCTTTTTTTTAATTGTGAAAGGTGGTTCCTACAGGAACATTTCTTTTGTTGTTTTTGGATTTATTTTTTTGGCAGGAAAGCTTAGAATGAAAGGTGGGGAGGGAAATGAGGGAAGAGGCACCAAACACTCATATGGAGGGGCAGGTGGACAGTGGAAAATGTTGCACATGTGTTAGGTCTAAGGTAGGGGGCAGTGTTTCTCATGCTCCTTGATTACAGCAGCAGTGGTGGCTCTTGGGGAGGAGGGATGGCATAAGCTGATGCAATTTTGAGATAAATAGCAATTTTGCTAAAAGTATGTACTGTGTACTAGATTGTTAATGGATAATGAGTAGGAATAGGTGTAGGAGCTGTGCAAGGGAAATTTTGAAGTTGAAAGTTCCTAGATCAGTAAAGCATGCACTTCTGAACTGTTTGCGAAGCACAGATCTTGTTGTGAAGTGCGGATAGGTTCTCGGATACGTCATCATGCCGCGTGCCAGTGTATGGTCAAGTAGCACTGTCCGGAAGGTCCGCAATAAAGTCAGATGTTCGTAGACGTCTACGGATGCGAAACCAGTTGAAATAGTTGCAAAAAGTGTATAGAAGTGTTAAAAATGATTCTAGAAGGTGGGAAATGGCAGAGTTTTAAGGTGACACTTTGTAAATTGGACACAAATATTGCTATATTGGGTAAGTATGATATTAGTAGGTTGTAGGAAAATACCATGCACTGGTAAAAACCCATGAAAGTCATTGAAAAAACTTTGTTAAAGGGACGTTATGGTTAAGTTGCACTAATAAAAACCTATGCAATTCAATAAAAAAACATTGTTAAAGGGACGTAATGGTTAAGTTGCCCTAATAAAAACCTTTGAAATTCAATGAAAAAACATTGTTAAAGGGATGTTATGGTTAAATTGCACTAACAAAAACCTATGAAATTCAATCAAAAAACTTTGTTAAAGGGACGTTATGGTTACAAGTAAAACTGAAAAACCCCAGAAATTCGCCAGTTATGGTAAGCTAAGCAACCATAACTCGCGCCACCACCATGCACTGCTAAGACTAACACCCATGACATCAAAGATGACATTACAAATGTCATTGATGACATCACTCATGACATCACATGTGAAATACATTTTGATGAAAAGTCCCTACAAGGATTTGTGTTTATATTGTTGGTAACACAATGTCAGGGGTGATCGGGAGACCTATAATGAACTACTTAATCTATTAAAGAATGTACTCATCTAAAATCATTGTATTGGAGTGTTGTTGTTAATACAGAAACCTAATCATATATAAACATAAGCAATGACTGCAGCATGCACCATAGACGTACACTATTTATAATCTTGTAATTTTGTATAGTACAATAATGAATGCTACCTTATCAGAGTTTTGAGTAATGTTAATCATGTAATAACTAGCTAACAATTCAAGACTGACTGGATTTTAGTGTGATCATATTGGGGAGTGATGAGTCTTTGGATGATCTCACTCAAAGTGAGAAGAAGTGGTTGTTCATAGGGGTGATGACTGGTAAAAGAATTATATTGAGGAACTGGAAGAATGCTTTGACATTGAATGTGGAGACATGGTTGTCTGAGATGCATGAATTGGCAAATGTGGATAGAGTGATGTATAGGAGACTTGGTAAATTGGCTTTGTTTGAGAAAATATGGGGTAGATTTTTGCAGTTGTTTTAAATTGACATTATAGTTGTTTGGTTGGGGAGGTAATTGAGAGATGTATTTGAGATGTTGGAGATTTAGGGTATTGAATATCTCGCTGTGCACATAGTACTGTGTAAAATGTGCTTTTCTTGTGTTTTTTTTTCATGTGTTATTTGATATAAGCTGATTGTATTGGGATTTGTTATGGATGTTGTGTAAAAGTTTAAAAAAAAAAAAACAAACGTTGAGATAAGGGTAGAAAGGTAAAACAAGCACCACTAGAGAAGTCTAAATCTCTGAAATATGAAAAAGAGAAACTACTAACGCCTCACAAGAGGCAATGCAAAAAGGTGAAATATGACAGAAAAATAAAGGTAGCAAGTGGATAAATGCAGAAAACTACTAACGTTTCGCAAGAGGCTAACAAAAATTGGAAAGATGATGATTAAAATGAAGAAAATGGACAATTAAATAAGGCTACATCTAATTAAGGCTTAAATATTGGAAACTGACAAATGCCTCAACACGCTAACGCCTCGTAAAGAAGCAATAAAAATTAAGGAAATATGCCACATAGAAGAAGGAAACAAGTGGCAGAAATTAAACCAGACACGGCACAACGCAGGGTCATTACAAAGTCGAAAGCTTTGATATGAAGGGCGGCAGGGATCAGCCTCGAGTGGGCCCAACGGTGGAGTAGGGCCCCCGCTCACCTGATCACTTGTTCTCCAAAATTGTTTTATCATTGTTTTTGTTTGGTTTTCTTTACACATAGCTCTTTACACAATAAAGCTTGTGGCCAAAGATCTTCCACCTTAAAAAAAAAAAAAAGACTGACAACACTTGTGCTGGTACAAACAATAGATATGAAAAACCACAACTCATACAAATCAGAGGCACTTACAGGGACACTAAAGTAAAGAAGAAAGAAACAGAATCATCAGAAAATGTTAATAACATTAAAGTTTATCTTCATGTATATTCATGAATTGTGTGTTTGAGGCCTGCTCATTTCCCCATGTATGTGCACCATGAGCTGAGACCAAACCCAAAGGAAAGTACTTAAAGAACAAATGACATGGTTAACGTCTAGATATATAGCAACTTTTCAATTTTAATATTCTGTCAGTGAACAAAGCCACCTGGCCAATATATGTCAGTGAACAAAAACAAATGGCCCAGTCATGTGATGTCATCAATGACATTTGTGATGTCATCTTTGATGTCCTGAGTGCTAGTCTTAGCAGTGCACAGTGGTGGCTCGAGTTATGGTCGCTTAGCTTACCACAACTAAAGAACAACAGCTCACACTTCCCAGCACGTTCCTACAGAACTCATAACAAGCTCAACAGCCCCATTGCCGTCTGCTCACAAAGGCACATCAGAGATCTTGCTAATAGCAGTCGTCTCACACAAACCATAACATCCCTCAAAACATTGCAGTTTCCCTCAAATAACTTTTACATCATCTCCTATTGGTTCTCATGAATGCACTCCCATGCACCACATATTCACGCTCTCCGTCACCACATACTTGCACTTGAAACTCGCCCACTGTGAGAGCCACATATAACATATCATTCGCCATCTTTTTTCCCCATAGTTGAGAAAATAGAGGTTGAGTTTACACTTCACATGCACAGCCTCGCCAATATTTTAACAGAATAAGGCACAGCCGTTCTGTTTCATTTTCCTTTGCAGAATGCATTCAAGTACCCACCATCACATCATCAAGGACCATGTAAACACAACACAGCATGTCACTCAGTGTACACTACAAATAGAATTTCTCATACCATCTCAGTTCTTACTGAGGTCGATGAATTAACATTTCAAATAACGCATCATCATTTTTTGTTGTTGCTGGTAACTTCGACACACACTTCATAACTATAGTTCCCAGTTAACATACCTCTCTTTCTGCTGATAACCTTACGGTTACCCCACACTTGAGATGCAAACTTCTCAAAACTTTCCTTTTCTTCCCCCCCCCCGCCCCGAGAATGTTAATTTTAATATTAAAGTACATTTGTACCATGCACTATCCCCACCGGAGTGGTCCCCTGGCACTCTGGCGGATCTGAAAGGTAAGGGTTAGTAGGGTATAGCCGGAAAAGGTAGAGCGAGATTGGTGATGTCCTGTTGGCAACCTCAGTTCGGTTAACACCGTTCGCATGGGGGTGGTTTAAAGATCGGTAGACTCCCATGTGCTGTTGTGCAAGACTGACAATATCTGATTTGTTTTGTTGTTGCAGTGTAGTGAAGTGTGTGAGGTTTGCTGTGCAAGAAAGTGGTTGTGTTTGTTTAAGGTCTGAGAGGTTTAAGCAGAGAGTTGAGGTTTCTTTTTCTTTTTTCTTTTTTTTAGCAGCAGGGTTAGTGGGGTTACCTCTTTGTTTCAGACATCTGTTTTGGGGCATCTCTGCCGTTGCTGTCTGCCGTAGCGTTCCTTTCGCAGCTAATTCATCTGGTTCTGTCCGAGGCTGTGGCATGTCTCTGTGACTGTCTGGTGATATGTGGGCGGGAAGGTGGTGTGGGCCTCCCCACTCAAAGGTTTCAGATCACTAAGGTTGTGGGTTGCTCTTTGTTTGACAGTGGGGTCGGCTTGCCCTTGCCTCCTTAAGTTCCTGGTGTGCAGTCTCCTCCCTCCGAAACCTAAGGGTCCCCGTTCTGTTGGGTGCTAGTTAATGACAAATGATTAGTGCTCCTTCGTGTTCTGCTACGGTCCCTGTCCCTTGGGGTTTGCCTAGCAGAGGGTTTTGTCTTTGGGGTTGGGGTCTTGGGAGAAGGTGAATCCTGGGTTTCCTCCTTCACCTGCTACTTCTTGCCAAGTGTGCTTGTTCCTGGTGTGTTCTATTTCCATTGGTGTCTGTTAGTTGATTCAGTCTATTCCAGAGGTGAACAGACTGGTTTTGAGTAGTTTCCTGAATTTTAGGTCATCTTTTGTATTGCATATTTGTTATGAGAAGGCAAAGATATCATATAACACAATTTCCCTTAAAGCACCAAAGCACTAAAATTGCTTTGATGACACTATGACAACAATTCTAACTCCATTGCGTACATCTGATATACCTGCAACTTTATCACTGACAAGGAATAAAAAGTCAACACAGGCTGCCTGCCCGACAGGTGGAAAATATGCCATATACGAATGCTCTCTTTGCCGCCAATGATCCCTGTGATGCTTCCAGAGAGGCTGCTACTTTTCCGGGCGCCCCAAAAAGAGTCCCAAAACTGCTCCGATTCCTGAAACAGACTTTCTCTGCCACCCTGACAAAAGATTGTTTTTCTCTACCACATGCTTCGGACAAACTGTCTTCTGGCATTTCCTCCACTGCCTCACCAGCGCTGCAGTGCAGAGCATCACTACGTTGCAGGGTATTTTTTTTAAAATGCCTCTTGCACATTCCATGGCATTATCATTGTAGTTTCAGAGACGGTTGGGGACAGAGTCTGCACCTACTGGATGGCACACAATGCTGCCCTAAATGAACTGGGCTTATCAGGCATAGGCAGCCATACCACAAAGCCCTAGGGGGTGGGTTACTTCTCTGGGGGGCGATATACTCATGCCACTGCTCCTCCCATGGCAGATTTTGAGTTTTTCTCCACTCATTGCCATATTTTATATTGTTTCCTAGGGGTGTACCTCGTGTGCTTCAAAGGTAAAGTAGACAGGAGCCAGGAAAAAGAGCCACTCTGTTGTGGTGATGGTTATGACTTTTTATTACTCCTCTTCTTAGGTGCTGGCTAGGATACAGGTAGATGATATCAAGTAGACACAAGAGGAGGACACTGGTGCCCACTACCCAGGTTGTTCTTCTCCAGGCTTATCTCAACTGACACCCCTGGAACCTCAGACTTGTACTACATCACAGTAGTCCACTCACCACTAAAATTCTCCTTTAAGTGCTCTTTTGATGGTACATAATGAACTGTGCATGCCTTTAACTCTGTTATTGAATGTGAATGCATGTTAGTCAGAACAGGACCTAATTTCAAATGAGTTACACATTTGCTGAAATCCATTGCCAACTTTGCTTAGTAACACTAACATTAATCGATATATTTCTCTAACGAATTTCCATGCAACACCTTGGTTTTTCTAATAACTTTTTTAACTACATTTGGTAAAGAAAACCTCTTACATTTTTTTGAGAAAAGCAAACCAGCAGTGATCTCAATAATAAAGTTAAAACAGACACAGCCCGAAGTGTATGCCGCCTTTGCTGTTTGTGGTAACATGGGCCGAGGGTAGACTATATTCTCAGGAGGGTTGTGAGTTGATAACAGTAGCAACCCAAACAGCAATAGTACCAAGCCTCCAAAGTATAAGTATGAGCAATCAAGGTTCTATATGAAAATAAAAATTCTTTGATTAGAAAATAAAAATGCAATGAACTAACTAAAAACTCTGACAAAACCCATCCCTCTAAAGAGAACAGAGAAATTGCAGACTGGGGTATTATGACACTCTGGGGACATAACCAGGGCTGTTCAGGTAAGAAATAGCAACACTCACACGATTTAAAAAGGATCTGTCCTTGAGGAGTAAGGTGGACAAGTGGGCTTACAAGTCACTATAGTCTTAAAGAGTGGTCCAGGGGGAAAGGGCATATTAACACTACCACATTCTTGTCTTAGGAGGCTCAGTAGCATTGAGCAGGCTTCTTAGCACTTTAGCTGCAGTGGAGCCAATGTCGGGGCGGTTCAAGTCGATGCAGACCCATTGGTGGTCAGTTTTCGACTGTGCAGGCTCTCAAAGGGACAAGTCACATTGGAGACTATAAAACAAGGCCTTTCAATAGTCGAGCATCGATCGTGTTGGAAGCAATATAATTTCTTCTTCTGGGACATGTCAGCATTCACAATGCTGAGTATGGTTTCCAGCAGATTGAGTCAGCGCTCTCATCTGTTGCTCCCTCAAAGTTGAACTTGTGGTTGGATTGTTCAAGGTAGTCCATGGCAATGGGTCAAGCTGGCACTTGGATTACTCAAAATACAGCATGCAGTTTGAGTATTGCATGCAGTGCCATAAGCAGCACCACAGGTCCTGAGCCAGCTCAAAAGGTTTGAACACGGTCAAGGCAGCTTGAAGCAAGTTCGAAGTGGAAAAACATGATTCGAGCTTCTCTATGACTTTGTGGTTGCTGTGAGACCCACAGAGGGGGTACATAGAACAACTTAGAACACATGGAAATGATTGGAGTGCATGGAACGGAATGGAGAGCATGGAACGGATTGGAGTGCATAGAACGGATTGGAGTCCATGAAACGGACTGGAGTGCATGGAACGGATTGGAGCGCGTGGAGCGGATTGGAGTGCGTGGAACGGATTGGAGCGCATGGAGCAGACTGGAGTGCATAGAGCGGACTGGAGTGCATGGAGTGGGCTGGAGTGCATGGAACTGATTGGAGTGCATGGAACAGACTGGAGCGCATAGAAATGCGCGACATACATGGAATGGCTTGGAGTGCATGGAACATTTGAAAGAGCATGTAAACCATCATATCACATCACCACGCTTACTCTCTTCTTTACACCACCATTCAACTAGAACACAGAGATACTATGATACCATTCGGTATAGCTGTTCTCATACCAACATCTGCTCATATTCCACATCACTCTAACTAAACACTGCTGGTTTCACACCCTCCAGCCAGGCGTTCTGCTCACAGGCACCTTTGACTCTGTCTACTCTCTCTACTGACTTGAACTTTGGTTCCCGAGGGCGTTCAACCTACCAGCGCCTTGAGACCATACCAGTGGTACATAAGGCGCTATATAAATGCATAGTAACATAACATAACATCAGAGGCTCCAGGACAACGTGATTCTTTCTTGGTCTGCACTCCCAGTCCAGTGAGTTTGGTTGACACCTGCAGGGGTTCCTTCACTTCTAGTGATGAATCTGATCCCAGGGCAGCGGGCAGAATGGCAAGCCTTACTCCACAGCAGTTCACCACCACTGTTCACTGGGGATGGTTAGAGGGCAGAGATTTCCTCTTCCTTAGATGCCTTCTGTCTTCACCTCTATGGCAGAGGACTCAGGAATTGACTGCACTCCCAAATGAGGTCCACATGTGTATTGTTCTTCTTCCTGGGGTGAGAGACCACTTCCTTATAAAGATAAACTGTCACAGGTTATTGGTCAACAGCAAGCCTGATATAAGGATTCCAACCCCTATTGTTGTAATAAGTGATCCTTGCCTTCCCAACATCATATTCAGAGTGCCTTGTCCTGCGGGAAATTGAGGGGGCAGAAAGGAGAAGAGCCCTGAAAGAAAACCAATATGGTGGGACCCCCTTTCAGGCCTACATTCAATCTCTTGCTGCTCTAACTCTCCCCTTTCCCATTCCTCCTTATTTCAAAGGCCCTCTGGTGTTTAGCACCATGGTGTGAGGCTGGCTTTATTATATTGATGTTGCCTTTGAAGCACCATCAACCAGGAGACTCGGGGCCTTGAGGGGACGTGTTACCCTTCCAGCCTGGGTATAGATAAAGGCAGCATTATGGCAAATGCCCCATCATGAAAACACATTTGGCTCACATAGCTTAGCCCTGGGCTCAGAGATGACACATTGCTTGATATTGAATTGCTGAGGCTTTGATGAGTGTGTGTTTTTATCAGTCCCATACCACAACTGGGCATGACTTTTATTTAGAGATTTCCCTGCCACCAGACTGATAAAGGCAGACAATTATTGTATTTTGGATCAGAGGTGCAAAAGTAAATCTACTGCCTCTGTCTGCAGTTACTTTGTGTCTCATCAGTTGTCAGAAATGCTCATGACCTTTGAATCTGCCCTGTTCCACTGAAGAGCAGGAGCTGCAGATATCAGGAGGCTGGTGCAGCAAAGGTACATGGATGCACTATGCTTTTGTCAAGGTACCTTTTATGAAAAGAGGGTTATTTTAACAGTCCTCCCATTCAGAAACAGAATTACCCACATCATTTTATAACAATAACAGTGAAAAAAAAGGCTAGGGCTTTTACAATCACACCAGATAGCATTCATTATGTCACACTGGTATAGTCACTATTTGCAAGCTGTACACTTACATGCACAAATTCTGCCATTATTTGCCAAGTTCAGTCCCAAAGAGCCCATACGTCTGTAATATGCCTGATCACCAGTCATAAGGAAAAGCCTCACTAGTGCAGACACTTTATACGTAATTCCAATGTTTCCGTGTGAGGTTTCATTTTCCAGTTGTATAAATCAATTTTATTTAAATGATTCAATAATATAAATACATACATAAACAAATTGCTGTATTTCTAACTTTGATAGTTTAACAACATAAAATGAAGATAATTAGCTAGACATATATAAAATCCAATGGTAATTAGTTATCTAAATATAATGAGATTTTTGAGCAATAAAATATGAGAACAGCCTTAAAACTGCGCTTTGCCACGGGTGACTTTGCTGTTCGTTTGGATTTTGAATTGGACTTTCCTTAGACACGTTTCTTTGTGCGTGTAACACGCTTTCCCTCATCAACTACAGCTACCAGAAGGCTTTCTGGCATGACAGCAGAGGCGGAGCCTTAAAAGGGAAGCTGCGCGCGCATTGCGTGCGCCCACCTAAGCAAGTCCCCTCAAGTCCTGCTTTGCCGCGGGTGACTTTGCTGTTCGTTTGGATTTTGAATTGGACTTTCCTTAGACACGTTTCTTCGTGTGTGTAACACGCTTTCCCTCATCAACTACAGCTACCAGAAGGCTTTCTGGCATAACAGCAGAGGCGGAGCCTTAAAAGGGAAGCTGCGCGTGCACTGCACGTGCGCACCCAAGCAAGTCCACTCAAGTTCCGCTTTGCCGCTTCGCCACGGCGACGTGGGGCCATGGGTTTCTTGCTTTTTCTCCGTCCTTTGCTTTGTATATAATGTTTCCAACACTTAAAACTGGTATGCCTAAAAATCTACAAGTTGGTCCTGGGATAGTGGTTTCAAAAAATCTACAGCAGCCTGTTGTGAACTCTACCTCTACTCCAAAAACCTTACGGTTCAAAAGAGGCATGAACCTTACTTTAAAAAAAAATTAATTCTCCTTACATTCGTCAATTTTACAAAGTAATCCTTGTTCGATCTCCGAAGGTCTTGACACACGAGTGTTGTATGCCTGTGCACTGTGACATCTCTCGCAAAACCTTATTGAAAAAGATGAATGTTAACCCCCGCCAGGCTCTTGCTCACCCCTTGAGCTTCATTCCTACTCCCCAGGATCAACAGCATGTATCTGTATGCCATGGAGCACCAAACCCATCCGGAGCTCTGTTTAGCTAAAATCTTGGGGATTCAAATGCAATTACAGACAGCAGTATTCTGGAAAATGTTCCTCCTACTGCTAAACTTTTACTAAATAGTTCTGCCACTATGTCACATGTCTCTGATGTTGCAGTAATTGATCTCAATCCCTCCAATTCCTCATTTTCTCCACATCCTATGTCTGATAACCTATCTAAATCACCTATCATGTTTTCGAGCTGTTGCTCTTTCATCTCCAATATTTCTTTTTGTGTTCCAACGCCCCGCAGACCAGTAGCACCTCCTAACAATGTCACGGCCATCTCGATCCCCTCGACTGTTAGCAGTCGAGTTCAAGCATCTTCTCTGAAATGCACTTGTAAACAACTCCATCTCTGCCCTGCAGCACCACAAGTACCTCAGATTGATAACAACCTGGTGCTCACTCAGTTTGCGCTTAATGCTTTGCAAGTGCCTTTAACAGCCATAACTAAACTATATGACCCTCTTGATGTGAAGCTACAGAATCAAACGACTTTGTTAGAAAAAATAAGTGCATGGCAAATGGAGTGGGCAGGTGAGCATCCTAAATCAGGCTTACCGTCCTTTCCTATTCCCGTTCATTCTGGTTCTCAACCACTGTATGAAAAGGTTTATAGTGATAATACTGAAAACAAAAATCTCGAAAACAAAAATCTCGAAAACAAAAGGCCGAAAAAAAAAAATATCGAATTTTTTTTATGACGTTTTTTTCTCGAAATGGGGGGGTTCCCCCCAACCCCCCTTTTTTTCTATTTTTTTTTATTTTAACCCTTTTTTTTTACTTACCTGACCCCAAAAACACATATAAATAAATAATTCGATATTTTTTTTTTCGGGATTTTGTATTCGAGATTTTTGCAGTTCGAGATTTTATTTTCGGTATTTTGACCGACCACCGTATGAAAACTGTGTTCCTGTTTCAGCTGTTATTATTCCGCCTGGTCCTTCATACCTATTGATGACTGCTTTTCACCGCCTTCAGTCACGGTCACCCAAACTCTGTTGTGTGACCCTCCGAATCAGCGTTTGCCTCATATTGATCAAATAATTCGCCCAATTGAAGTCACTGGGGAATTTGTGTGTCCTGACACCGGCTTGAACATTGAATCCTGTAATGTTCTCACGAAATCACAGTCTTTGCCTGCAGATCAGTCCCCTTCTTGGCCTGATAAACAGAAGGAAAACTTGATGCCCACATTAGCCAACTCAAAAACAAATTTGGTGTTATATGTGTCTCGAAAGACCCCGTGCTTGGTCACCTCTCAAATACCAGCAGATTCCTCCAACAAAGAGACCTACACCATTTTCTCTAAAAAAGAAAAGACTCTTTCTATTGTTCCAAAACTACCTAAAAATGTTTCTGGAAACAACAAAATAAACACTGCTAAATCTAAATCATTCATCAAGAACCTGAATCTGCCTAAAAAAAACACATTCAACGTGGCTCGCTCAGTCTCTAAGAAATATCTTGCAATGAAACAGTCTAAGGTAACAAATAACGCCATTATTCAGTGTCGATCTCCCACATCGTATCCTCCTTTGGATCAATTAGTGGAAATTGCTCATCAACAATCGCAATTGGAACTCCACAAAACTTATGGCCCTAAAGTTGTTACAATAGAGACTCCTGTTGCAAAATCAGTGCTACTCTTCTTCCCAGTCCCGATGTTGCACATCGGGAAGAGATTAGGAAGGCGGTCGATGCTTATTTATCTTCCATGATGCAGAAGCCACCCATCAATAATATCTCGAATAGCCTTCCTTCTACTGATATGCACATCATGAAGCCTAGTAATGAGCCACACCCCAAGTTGTCTGATGTGCCTCACTCAAATCTTACGAACGTTTCCTATCATGTGCCCACTGCAAATGTTGTGTCAGCACCCATGACTGATCTCTACGTGCTGCTGGCGAAAATCACTCCAGAGATGATTGACACGTTACACTCAGTCACTCAATCCAGACAAACATCAAACATTCCGCCTTTGAAGGCGGAAAATGTCCCCCTTGCTCAAAAAATCCCTTTGCCTCAAAAGCCGCTAGGCAAACCTGTAAACCTAGTCCAGCTACTCAATACATCTTGAATAGAAGCACACTTCTGGCTATATTTTCTGACATTTGTTCACTTGAAGATATTAGCTCAACAGATATTGCGCTAATTGAATTTCTGGTTCAGCATAGTCTTAACTCTGTTCGAATGTGGATTCACTCAAGAGCCATCCAAAATTTAATTTGGATGGGCAGAGCTGAACTTTTTTCCTTGGGCTTTGTTCTTTCAATTGACACTCTTAACAAGTTAGCCCTTAATTAAACCTCTATTTCGTTCGCCAATTGTGAATATGTTTCTCAGGGTCATCAAATTCAGCAAGCTGCCATTTCAACTGGTCAGCGAAATCTTGCAGGCTTGCAGCCAAACTAGCTAGTTTCGGAGTGCAATGCACGATCTTTATTGCTCATTTGCTGGAACACCAGAGGTTTCTCTCATTTAATTAACAACGATAATAATCTGCTCATGTGTTATGACATACTTCTGTTCCAAGAAACCTGGATGACTTCGGCCCCTTTGTGGGACCATCATGATGTTTTCCTCAATCCAGCTCAACGGGGGACTTCTAGGAGACCCACCTCTGGCCTTTTAATAGCCATTAGGATGGGCCATGGATTGACTGCCAAAGAATGGTGTTGCCGGAATCAGTTTCTGCAGATGGTTAGACTAACTATTCATGAAATTGAATATGCACTAATCAATGTTTATTGGAATGTGGCTGGTATATCCAATGGATGCTTTTTTAAGGCCCTTACAGAACTACTTGATCTGGTTGCCCTTGAGTCTTCGGTTACTAATGTAATCATTGCAGGAGACCTAAATTTAGATTATTTTACGCCATGCGCCAGTAACAAATCTAGACTAACAAAATGGCTGGCTTTGGTTTCCAACTATGACTTAGTCATGCTCAATGGAGCATTTCCATCGGATACACCACTGAAGCCTACTTGAAAAGAGGTTGCAGTCTGTCAACAATTGATTACATTTTTGTAAATGCCTCTTTGTTCTCAAGCATGAACAACTTCCAAGTTTTCTCCAATGACAATAGTGATCATAATCAGTTAGTTACTGAGTGGAAAATTCATCCTATAGGTGCAAGGTCTAAACATCCTTACTTCCAGGCAAATCTAGTGCTCAACAATGGAGGAAATCGCCTCTGATGGTCTATTCAATCCTTGTGTGAGTTAAATGGCGCCTTGGAAAATTACTGTGACCGTGAAATGGTTCACTATTGCAATCTGTTGCAATATTTCCAGACCTCCAAAACGTCAAAAACTAATATTGGTTTCATGAAGCCTGGCTCCAGACTTCATGTTTTTAATATTCAGGTCCAACAATTAAAAGCTCACTCTCGTGCCCTCAAACGTCAAGCCATGCATGCCCCGGCTCTACTTAGAACTGCCATTCTGAAGTCCATCAAGACGAGGCATAAAAATGCCATTAAGGCATATAGAGCTCAAATGTATCAGTTTGATGGGGAAGCCATGGTGTTAGGAAAGATTTCATATTGTATGTAATTTTCCCTCCATGTGGCAACCCCCAAACTTTTTGCTGCTGTTTAACACCCTGATCTAGACTTTGCCAGAGAAGCGCAGCCTTCTGCCACACTCCTCTGGGCTTTCACTTAATTCTTATGGGGAAACTGACATGTCCTTAAGACAATCAGTACTGGGAGACTTCATTTCCCTTAGTCCTTTCCTCATGTTGCAGCTTTTGTGCAACATGAAACAAGAGTGCACCGTAACTTACATTACTGCGCTCTTGGGTCTCTAGACATTCCAAAGGCCCATGAAACTCTCGCTGGACTTATTATGAACTGTGCAAGTGTGTCACGGACGAGACTGGTGGCACCTTTCGTTTCTCTTGTGTTTTGAACCCTTTTTTGCCGTGTTATCCGCGCTTACCGCATTTGGCACAAATGAGTGGCCTGGCTCAAAATGGGCATGCCATGAGGTTCTTTGTCCTGTCCGCTGACCGTCTTGCCCCTTCACCTTCCCCCAGGTCGAGCCGACCCGTGGCAGTCCTTATTTGGTCCTGCTCTTTCCCATGAAACCCCAAAGCTTTCGCGGGCTTCTGCATGCCTTATGTGTGCCTCCTGGATGTGGGCTGGGATGTCTGGTCCCAATACACATCCTGTGTGCCAGAGAGTCTGGAGTGTCCTGAATGCCTGGGACCAACGTGGTTCGTGATAGGTCCACGTATGGTGTGAGTGTTTGTGAGCAGATCTCCCATTGGGTCCTCTCCGTTTTGGCACAAAGGGAACTTTGGATAAGAGGAGGCTGAAAACACCACTACCATGTCGATCTCCTGAGTTCACACCGAACAAGGGATAAGGAGCCAAGTATCCTGCAACAAGAAGCTGAGTCGAGGAACCGCTGGTGACCCGCTGAAGGTTTGGCACCCTGAACTGCTGTCGTCCTGTGAGACCCCTCTGCATCTGATCGTCCTAGAAGGTCTGCAAAGGCGCTTTGACCCATTGGAATAGTGGGATCAACTATTCCCGGCACCTTCATCAAACCCTGCAAGTAAGCCTCTTCGAAAGTGTCCCTGGGCCAACCAGTGGGCTGACCAGCTTACGTAGGACGCTTTGCTCTGTCACCGCTGCCGTTTCGGGGAAGCCCTCGAAACTTGGTTTACTGCTTGCTCTGCGTCCATGGCACCCTCACAACGAATTTCGTACACTTGGCATTCCCGGGTCTGAAGTGAGACGAGTGCACCCGGACCAGAGTAAACGCGGTTTGCCGTGTTGCCCTGCTGTGGTAACAACCTGTGCACGTCCGCTGCATTTGGGACACCCTTTACCCTGCATCCTGCTACACAGAATCTACACAGTGTCGAGACGTCCTGAACATTGCAGCTGAACCTGCCAGCAAAGTGAACTGAACTGGAGAAGTCTGGGTCTGCCTGCGTCGGGGACCGGTGAGTAGTCCATACCCCAACCGGTGGCCCCTCGCGCAGGAGCCTGTTTCTTTTCTACCGCGGTTGCAAAATAGCGACTCTAGTCCGCACTCTCACCCTGCCTCTGCCCACAAGTGGAGGCCTTGCTTGAGTAGTGGGGACTTGTTCTGCATCACTTCATTCACCTTCCTGAACTGCCTGATATCCTCGAAGAGGCTCTCTTTTGTCCATTGGCACCAGCGCGTGCAGGTACTTTTGAGCAAAAGGCTCCTCTCTTCGTAGGGCTCGGACTTCCTCCTAGTTAGGTGAATTTCAGATGTCGAACTGTGTCTAATGATTACTTGCACTGCCTGTTTTCCTCCCCATCTAGGTGGTTTACATATTACGTGTTCCTAACTCCTTAGACCCCTCGGTCTTGTATATATATTGTATTGATTGTGATGTGTTGGTTTACTTTAGTATTATTGTGATTCTTTGCTATGGTCGATGTTACAAAGGCCTTGTAATAAATGTGTCTATATTTTTAATATAACACCTGTTTGGAGTAATTTGTAAGTGTCCTTGCTTTGTGTGCTCATTGAGGTCTTTCCGTCACCCTCACCCCTCTTGAGACTTAGTCTTAACCGCCGCCATCGCTACCCTGATTGGTCTGGCTTGTCCAGAGGTTACCCTGTTCCAAGAAATTAGGCAGCCCTTCTGAACCTCTGCCCCTCCAGGTCAGAGTTCAGAAATCCATCTTAACACATGGTGTTTTCCTTTCAATCTAAATCTGCAGCATGAGTATCGTCTCTAATAAATAAAACCACTTGCCCTCCACAAGTTGTTTTGCAAGCTAACGCAGTCACTGAATTAAAGTAGATTAATCATTTTTCTCTATTGTATGCGCGTCCTTCTCATTCCCTTTGTATCCCAACAAACGTGTCCCCAAGTCCTTTCCTTCTTTCCTTTGAATGTTTAAGACACATCCTGATCTCTGGGCCATGATATTACATAAGATCTTCACTACCATCAACATTACACAATGTTTACCTACACCCTGGACTCATTCGATAATCGTTCCCATTTATAAAAAGGGTGATCGCTCTTCCCCGGCCAGTTATAGGCCCATAGTGTTATTAGACTCTCCGGGAAAAAAATTTGCACGAATCATCCTCCGGGACTTTAATTCATGGCCATTGCAAAAAACTTGAGAGACTCTTTCCAGACGGGATTTGTTGCCGGCCTTGGGACATGCCCAAATCTCCTAACTTTAAACATCCTTAAATCCAAATATGCAGACAGGAATCAAGAGCTCGACCGGTCCATCTTACATCAGAAATTAATTTCACATAAGTGTCCAACCTCTCTTCTGACTTTAATCATGTTGCTTCACACTCACACAACCATCAAAATTAGACTCTCCATGGCTGGCAAACTTTCATCCATCATCGAAACTGCAAGAGGTCTCAAACAAGGCTGAATTCTGGCCTCATCAATTTTCAATTTTTTTCTGTTCGATCTAGGAATAAGATTACAAGCCACAAAGAGTGACTCCCCTAAACTTGGATCCCACTTTATAACTCACTTGGTATATGCTGATGATTTAATCCTAATTTTTCAGACTCCTTCTGGGCTCCAAAACCTTCTTGATTGTTTGGCATCATATGTATTAACCAACAATCTCATAATTAATACACAAAAAACTCAAACCATGACTTGCAAACCGCATGCTAAATTTAAAGTTAAGTCTTATAGTTGGCACTTACAACAAGTCTCCTTATCTCAAGTTGACTATTATAAATATCTTGGTGTCACTATACAGGCTTCCTCCTCCCATCATGAGAGAGAAGATGAAATGCAACTCAAACTTGGCATGCTAATTTCGCAGGCTAATGTTTTAAAGAAGAAGTATGGTAAATTCACAATAAAACGCATACTTTTATTTTATCAGCAAAAAGTGATACCCACTTTATGCTATGGCTCTGAAACTTCAACAGTTAAGAAACCCGAATGGTGGCAAATTCTAGAGGCTCGCTTTTGGAAACAACTTTTACAATTGCCTCAGAGTGCGCCACTAGCTCTCATACGACACAAATTGGGCATTCCATCCCTAGAATCTTATAACAAATGGAGGGTGTGTGCCCTATTTAGGAAAGCCCTATTGGGGCTGACTTCCAGCGGTCTGTTGGGCATCTTAGCTCAGCATCTTCTAGCACGGGATCATGCCTTTACCAAGAATTGGTGCAACGTAGTCCTTGGCACCCTAGCTGATGCATCCATTACGCTAGACTTGATTATATCAAATCCAGTTTGTGCTAAACAAAAAAATGTTCTTCATGACTGGATCATTAATCGTAGTCTATGCTTAATATATAAGGACTTTGATTCTCGTGTATTTCCCACTAAATTCTTGCACTCCACGGAGCTCTATCTGATAAAATGCCCCAGTCCTTATGTTAGACAACAATTTCTCCTAAATCTTTGGCCAACAACTCAGGTATTGGCAAGACGAAATCTGATTCAGAAAGACCGAAATTTCTGTCGTTTTTGTTTAGATAAAACCCAAAAAGAAACATTGGAACATTGTGTCCTATATTGTCCAATGCTCGCGAATCAAAGGTTGACGTATTTTAAAAGATGCAGCTTGACTACATTTCATCTCATGTCAATGGACAATATATGGTCCTATATATGCAATAACCCCGACTTGGGCATGAGGGTGGCCATAGTTCATTTTTTAGATGCTATCTTTCCTAAATGTCACTCTAAAGTAGTTTGCGCCTAAATCTTAGATTGCTTTTTATAGATCTCTATTGCATCCAGTAACCTCATTGCCCAAAAATATTGTGCAAACTGTAACTAGCCGTTTTGGCAAGGTGGCCAATTTTTATTTTTGTTCTTGACAAAGGAAAAGGGGGAAATGCTTGTTTGTGTGAGTACATTTGTATATATTGAGTCTAATCTATTTACACGCTTAATTTTTATATATTCACTTTTCCCATTTGTATTTTGTATTCACAATGAATGCTTTTTTTTCTTCACTTAACTTCTTTTCTTTTTATTTTCACAAAGTTTGCGTTTTCAAAATGCTCAATTTAAGACATGTAAAAAGTGTAATATGTTTAAAATGTAAACTGTAAATAATTATGTGTTGCTTTTTATACATATTTGAAAGGATGATTATATTATCTGTATCAAATAAAAAAAAAATATATATATATATATATAATTGCATATTACAACATAATATATATGTATGTTATAAATGTATCTTAAAAAGATTTACCGGAAAGTTAAGAAGTGGGAAAGATAAAATAAAGCAGACAGGGAAAAGGAGGTTTGAACAGACACAACATAATGATTAACAAATAATAAATAAGACATGAGGGTTTAAGCACGTTTCTATTTATGGTCAATGTATTAAATATGAGTATTTAATTAAAATAATTAAGGTGAGCAATAATTATGCACCATTTATTGTCACATTTCTGGAATTCAGTAGCAGCTTCAGTAGCAGATTTGGCCCAGCACTTTCCAATTCTTTTACCACGCAAATTCTGTGATTATCCGTCCATATTGGTAAACTATGTAATTGAAATGATCCTCACAATATATTAAATGGCATCATTCCAGACCTCAATTATGTGGGTTAAAACCCCAAGTCTATGTCAGTTTTCCCCCGTGGAGCAAAGTTTACCAATATGGACACCTGATTACCTAATCACAGACACCTGATTACCTAATCACAGACGATTTGAATTGCAACAATACAATTTAGGACTGACAAGAGGGTGGCTCATATGATTGACTTATCAAGTGTTTTTCTTTTTATTTGGACGTAATGTGACTAGGAATGAAGGGCCATTGGCTCATTGTGTTTGTTTTGCCAATGTTGTATTAATGTGACGTCGAATAGTGATTCATCAACTTGATAAATTGAGGCCCATGCAGTTGGCACAGTCTTTTGTTTAGAAATGTATTTGTATTAGCTACAGTCTTTGATTAGAAACACAGTCATACTGACGCACACTTAGCATTAAGGCTTTGGTAAATCTTGTTTTAAATACAACCAGCTATCCATTGAAAAATTATACCACTGTTTCGCTTGTGTTATTCATCTGAGGAGCGATTGTATTTGGGATATCTATGCTCTTGTAGTTATCACATTAGGTTTAGTGTTAAGAAGCATAACTTTACGCACTTTGGAGGAAACTATGTGGGTAACTCAGTCCTGAGTTGATACAATTCTCTGTGTTATATTATGATATAGGAGAGTCATCAACAAGGAGGAAACTGACAAGGGAACTAGAGTGAGAGAGTCATTGTTAAAAATATGAAGTACTAAATAGATTGATTTAATTCTATAACATGATTTTATTATTATTATTATTATTATTATTATTATTATTATTATTATTATTATTATTATTATTATTATTATTATTATTATTATTGTTATTAAGAGTCGGACTAGGTTCAGGTAGCAGCAGAGTGCCATATAAGCCATTTAGGGACATAGACAACTAGGACGAGGGAAGAAGTTTGCAAGGGATCATTACAAGGGAGCGGGAAGCAAACAATGGGAGAGTGGGAGAGCAGACAATTTGGCAGCAAGGCATCTACTAGCAACCAGGAGAGGAAACCCAGTGGAGCAGCTCATGCAGTCTTAGGTTAGGTGGGGATTCATGGGGGTGTGGACCTAGGTGTTACAGTGGAGCAATTCCTTGATGAGGAGGATTTTGAGCTCCTTCCTGAAATGTAGAAGTGATGAGGCCAGTCTGTGTGTTAACAGGGAAGAGATTTCAGAGTCGGGGGACACAGACAACGTATGCTTGTCTTCTGTTTCTGTCCTTTCTGCACTGGCAGAGTTCATGTCTGAACATTTCTAGTGTTTTAGTTGATCAAAGGCCTCGAGAGATGCTGGGCTTCTAAGTGAGGTAGCTTTGGGACTTCAGCGTCACACCCTTGTAGATGAGGCAGCAGGATTTGAAGGTGACACTTACTAACAGCAGGAGTCAGTGAAGTTCGATGAGGGTCTGGATGATGTTGTCTAATTTGCAGAGTCCTTTGATAAATCATGCTGCAGCATGTTGGACACTTCTCAGGGGGGGGCAAGGTGTTTTTTTAGAAGGGAGTTGTTGCTATCCAGGTGAGGGAGTACCAAAACTTGGACAGCGGACTTCAAAGTTGCTTGCTGCAATGAAGGGCTTGATTTTCCGCAGGAGCCAACATTTGTATAAAGCTGTTTGTGTTTTCCTGAATGTGTACTCCTTGAAGGAGAGGTGTCTGTTGATACAGAACTCTAAGGAATTTGTCACAGGTGGTTCGAGTGTGAAGCCCTCGAGGTTCATTGTAGAGAGAGAGGTTTGGCTGTAGATGTGTTCTGTGTTATTGGTCAGCAGTAAGAATTAATTCTTGCAGGGGCGAACATCAGATAAGCACTGGCAATCCAAGATTGGATCATAGTGAGGCAGGGTTTGAGCCTTTGGATGTCTTTGATGGAATAGATCCTGAGGTAGAACTGTGTGTCATTGCTTATTTGTGGATGTTGTAAAGAGTGGTTCCATGTAAAGATTAAAGATCAAGAAGGAGAGGATCCTTGTGGGACTCCATAGGCGATGGTAGTGTTGGTGATATGAATGAGTCAATTTGGGCACATTTGTGGTGGTTAGTGTAGTATATTTTGAATGAGTGTGGATGGTTTCGCTGATCCCCATGCTTTGATGTAGAATCTTGGTGAGTGGCTGTTGATTTTCTGTGTTGAATGAGGCTCAAAGGTTAAGGAGTACCAGAAGGCAAGGAGGGCCCTCCTGGAGGTTGCTATTGGCATTGGCTATCACCTTAATGGTAGCATCTGAGTCTGAAGCCAGGTTGGTAGGACTGAAGGAGGTTGCTGGCATCTACATGTTGGAGGAATTGTGTGGGCAGTGCTTTCTCAGGGATCTTACCTAGGAAGGGAAGATGAGTGATGTGTTACTGAGGTGGTTGGGGTCCAGTGATGGTTTCTTGAGAAGCGTGATGATTTGTCTGGTCTGTTGAGTATTGAGGGGAAGGCTTCTTGAGTGATTACTGTCAAGCAAAGGAGGAGTGCTTCAGCCAGAAAGGTCTTGAGTACAGAGGCAGGGAGGATGCTGCCCACGTGCAAAATGCCATTAAGGATTGCTAGGGTGGCAGTCAGGTCTTCCATGGTGAGTATCTTGAATGTTGTCCCCGGTAGTAGGGGTTTTAAAAGATGGGATGTGTGGTGTGATGTTATTTGTGGTGTTGGTGTCTATGTGCTGACAGATAATGCTGATTTTGTTGAAGGACTATATGATGACAGCAGATTTCTCAATTGAGAGAAGTAATGATGGTGTGGGTAGAGGGTTGGTGCAATACTTGATGGCTTTGAAGGGGGTTCCTCTTTCTTTGTTGGCTATGTTGTTCTGGTAGTAGTTGGCCTTGGCAGTAGTGATCATTTATCTGCAATTAGCATAGAATTCTTTGTGCAATGGCAAGATTGGATGTGCTGCAGGATTGTCACCAAATTGTTTCTTGCTCGCTTGTTTTCTTATGGTTCTTTTGTTGAGTTTGAGTTCTTCAGTGTACAGAGTGTGGAATGTTTAGGCTTGAGGTTACATTGTTTCACCTGGGCATGGTGCTTGTTGTTGGTTGTGGTGCACATGATTCTTGGAGGAGTGAGGCATAGTGCTGGTTCATCTGAGGTAGATTAGCCTATGTGAGATGAAGGTTGGTAAGGTCGTCCATGAGATCTTCCACTGATCTGAAGCCTTGTTTGCTGTATTTCCAATGGGTATGGTTGACTGCGGTGGTGTGAAGGGGATTTTCTGATGGTCCATATAGTCAAGTTGGTTTGTCGAACTGTGATGTTGGATGGGCAGGGTGGTGGTGATAACGTCAACGATATCACCTTTCCTGTGCGTTGGGTCTTTCATGTGCCATGTGAGGTTCAGAGTATCGGTGAGAAAGGGGAGCTATCTTTCATACACTTGGTTTCTGGGTTGCCAGGAATGTTGAAGCTACTGAGGAGGGTCTTGTTGGTGTATATGAGCAAGATGTTGGCGACCAAGTCTGTGAAATCTTTGATGAAGGAGCTGTTTGTCTCAGGTGGTCTATAAATAAAGTGGAAGGTGACTTCGACCCTTGGGGAGAGTAGGAATGTCAGGAGAGGTTTATAAAAGAGGCAGTGGTGGTGATGTCCAGTTGGGAGGATGGCCATGATGTCTTGAGAATGGCTGCAAAACCTCTGTCCATCTTTTTCAGACACTCTGTATGTACAATACTGTAGCCATTTGGGATAAGGACATCTAGGATGTGGATGGAGGTGGATGTCATACAGGGCACAGTGATAAAGATAGCATCCATGTTGTGTGTGGTGATGAGGTCCTCAATGTCTATTGTGTGGTTGATTGCTCAGTGGACATTGGCAAGCATCAGTTTTTGTATAGTGGTGGATGATGAAGTGTTGATGGGGTCTATGGTGAAATGGGTAAGAATGCTGTGATGATGTGTCCATAATGTTGATGGTGGGCAGCGGGGCTGGCAATGAGTGGCAATGGTGGGATGAGCTATTGGGAGAGTGTGGTGAAACACATATGTTTGAGTGGCAGTTTTTTTTCTGGGTCCTTCCAGTTTGAATATGTCCAAACAGAAATGTTCCTTTTCTTTGTATGCCCTTTGCTTCAGCCGCCTGGATGAGAGATGCGGAGTGGTTTAAGAGTTAAGGCAGAAAAAGTAGGGGCAGGGCTAAGCAAGTGGCTGGGGAAGAGGTCATGTGACCTAGAGCAACTTGTATCAACTGACAAACTGCAAAAAGAAAAGAGGCTAGAAGGATACTTAATTAGTACTAAATGAAATATCTTCTGGGAACCTAAGTCAAAGCTGTATTTCAATACAGAGAATGAAGCTACTGTAGAAAATCAGAAGCCCACACATGCATTAAGGGGGTGCTTTTCTGACAGAAATCTTGCTTGGAAATTGGGTACATGTTTCTAGTTTTCATTGTTTTATTGGGCAGTTATAAAGCATAAATAAAGATCGGGAATGCCTTTCTTACTGATCGCTTAAGGCAATCAGTCAAACAAATCATTCCCGGCATGCACAAACAGTCGAGGCATCCCCACAGATGGGTTGCAAAATCTAATATGACTGAGTCAAGATAAACCGTGAGCAAATACTACAACATCAGTAGAACTCTGAACATGAATGTCAATCTTCAGGGATAGTTATAACATAAAGGAAGCAGGAAAGGAAATGGAAGAAAGAGAGAAAGAGAGAAAGAAAAAATAGAGGGGACTAGAGAAGACAAAAACAAGCAGAAAAGAGGTAAGGCATAAAGCAATAAATTCATATGCGAGAATTTGTCACTACAGATAGACAGGTTATCACAAATGGCAGAGAATTGTGTGAAGGTATCATTTGGCCCCTCACTACTGTTATGTGGGTTCAACAGGTCAAGCTCTCGTACCTCATGTAACCCACCACAGCCAGATTGTACCTATTTGTATAAACCCGAGACCGGAGCAGAGGGGCTACTGAGACCAATTCTTAACAGGGTGGTGAAGGAGGGGGGGTGACTTTTCCCTTCTGGTTTTCACTAGTTGAATCTTTGTCAGAAATTCTCCACGTGTGAGGTCCTTGGCAGTTTGCATATCCGAGAAAGGCACTATACATCCTTCCACCCATAACAGATTTGCCTATAGTATGGGCCCATTTGTGCCAGAAAATTGTCTTGCCAGGGAAAATAGTCTATCTTGGGAGGATAGCTCAGGGGCAACATGCTCACCTTGGAAGCAAGACGACGCAGAGCAACACAGGTTCAATCCTCAGGTCTGCGCTTAGAAACCTCTGGGTGTTAAGCACATTATAAATAACCAATCATATAATATCATAGCAACTTTGATCCTATCATGGTACCAGATTGTTTATGTAAATTGGCAACCTGGATCCCGCCCCATGCATTTCAACTATGCATGCAAACCCTTGCATATACTAATGATTGAGGTTATGCCTAAAATTGCTGGATTAAACTTCAAATGTGGGATGTCGTGGCTTTGGTACAGAGCTGCCAGATCTACTTCTAAGTCAATACACCTGGGTGTTTGGTGGGAGGTGTGAGCAGGGTACCAGCTTAAAACTTGATTGATTATGAATGCCTCCAGATACGTATGAAAATGCGGGAAGCTAACTTCCCCTTGAATGTGGTGCAGTATGAGTCTTTCAAGCGATACCCTCACCTTATTCTTGTGCCATACGAATTGAGTCAGCCTAGTAATAATGGTCTGAAACAATTCAGATGGCCAGCTTAGGTGTGGCTTTGGCGAGGGGATACAAAATGACAGTGCTGATGGACATTTTAATGGTTTCCATCCTGCCCCACTATGATAACCTTGTTCAGGACCACTTAGACAGCAGACTTCCAATGTATGCTATGGTCACATCAGCATTCATCGATATCGTTAGAGAATAGGATGCCCCGATATTTAATCGCTGATGGTTTCCAGAGAAACTCAGTATTATCACAGTGAGCATTAAATCAGTATTTATTCAAGGGCATGAACTCTGTTTTAGCCGCATTGAGCTTATATCCTGATACCCTGGAATAACAGCGAGCCTTGAGGATCAGGATGTCATCAGCGTAAGTGGACATTTTGATCTTCAGGGAGGTGATACCCACCCCTTTCATTGTATGGTTTACCCTTATCTGATGTAGGAAAGATTCCACTGCTAAGATAAACAGGAGAGGAAAAAGTGGGCCACCATGTTTAGTACCCAGCTACAACGGAAAGTACTAACTGAAGATGTCATTTACATTTACTGTGGCCCTCGAATGGTGATACAGGGTGAAGATTAAGGAGATGAAATTTGGTTCAAAGCCATGCCATCTCAAATCCTTCTCTAAAAAGGTCCAACCCACCATGTCAAAGTCAGTCTCTGCATGTAACGTGATAGCTGCCCACAGCTTGTCCGTTTACCTTTCCAAATCAATGATCTTGCACAGCAAGTAAGTTTTCACTGCAGAGAACTGTCCCTTGACAAACCCATCTTGGTGTTTGTGGACTAGCTTGGGAAGGAGTGGGTCCAGTCTCATGGCTATAACTTTCTTATCCTCTACATTTATGAGGGAGATGGGTCTATAGTGCTGGCCCGCACAGGGATCTCTCACTGGTTTCGGTATCATAGCTTCAAAAAAAGAGCTTTGGGATTTTTCATCAGAGACATAACACCTGAACACTGTTCTAATAACTTGGTTGCTACGACAACAATAAAAGCACAGAAAAAGTCAATGGCGAGGCAATTTGTGCACAGGGCCTTCCCTTATTTCAGTATATGGATAGCTAACTTAATCTAGGGTGAGAGGAAGGGACTGTAGAGGAATGCAGTTTTTGCTGATGCTGGTTGGAACGCCGGAGGCAAGCACACTGTGGAAGGCAGCACAGAGGCTGGTGAGAATGGTGTGCATGGAGACCACTTTATTGCTACAGCAGCTGGAGCAGCCAGAAGCAAAGGAAGATGAAACGGGATCCAACAGGGTAACTAGACACACCCCCAGTCAGCAAACAAAAGAAGACAGAAGGATGCATGGAACGGCAGAGCTGTCCACTATGCCCTGAGAGAGTGAGTGAATTACCAGAGCGCGTGAGTATGAGTCGCATATTAACAGTGCGAGAGAGCCCAATTCGAATAGTTGGAGGAACTGATACAAATGCGAACAGTGTTAAAGAGTTGGTGACCCGTATCTTGTAAAGAAGAGTTTAAGAGAAAGCATCAGTGACCCAATGCTTGGTAGAGGGCATTGACAAGAATACGACCAATGTTAAGAGGTCAGTGACCCAATATTTGAAGAGGAGCAGATACCAAAAAGAACTGCTGAAAAAAGGCTCATTGACCAAATACTTTAAACATTATTTCTTGGATGAAAGAAAGAGTGCGTGGAGAACGGAAGAGCCCTCGCCAGGATAGTGAACCAGGGACTCATACAAATATGAAGCACTGGTAGGAGAAGTAAACAAGGAGTGAGAAGAGAATAAAACATGGAACAGTTTGCACTAGTACAAAAAGGAAGACCCATACCCCTTTTAAGGATTAGTAACAGTCGCAATTTCCTGGCAGGAGATACACCAGTGGCAAAAAGAGAAACCGTTAAAGGATAATGGAAGAACCATACCCCTTTAAGGTTAATTGAGATACAGAGTGAGAGAAACTGAAAATTCAAGAAAATTGGGCATTTAAAACACTCATGGGATGGTTTATCCCCCCTGAAACAACCTTGTACTGTATTTATATCATGGATGGTGAATAACAGGAGGAACAAAGGTTAAGAGTCATGTTCCTTAACTGTGGAAGACATTATAAGTGGAGAAAATGTTGAGGCAGGGAAACTCCTCTTAGGATTAAGCATAGATGGGATTTCTCCCAAACCCTGTTATTATTTTATGGTAAGTCTATAACCAACATTTAACATGGCTCTGTGTCCGAGTCTTACTCTTGATCCCGTATTGGAGATAGAGAGCAGCATTGCTATCCAACAATAACTCAATTTCCCTGGCTAATCTTTTGTGCACATCCGAGCAGCCATCATTTGCTATATTCAGTCGCTTCAGAACTAGCAGATATTTAATGACACTAAAAGCTTCATTGCCACTTTGAAAAATGTCTGTTGAAGGGGAACATTGCAAACAAATGCAAACTTTCAAATGTGCTGCTCAAATTTACAAATGCAGCTAAGCCTGTAACTAGAACAATCTGACGGGTCTTCATTTGAATTGGTATACTGGATTAAACAATGTCTGTTCTGGTGTATCCCATGCCTACATTCACTAATTTGATTCTGCAAGATCTGTAAGTAGAGCACCAGAGAAAACACTTGATAGGTCAGTCGCTTGTTTTTTCGATACCTATGTGCTCCTATTTTCATATAAATGGAGGGTGGATAAGTAAATTTGGTTTTGCTCTTGGAGGATGCATTTCTGGTGGCTTTCTTTGTAGATCTGAGGAGACATTTTGCTGGCCCAAAGCATGCCTGCCGTGCTCCCCAGCGGTCACCACTTACCTGGTTTCTCTCAATCTGGGATGACCTTAAAAACACTGCTGATTCTGCGGGATGCACCGCACTAATCCTTCTTGACCTAGATGGGTTTGTCAAGGGACAGTTCTCTCCAGCGAAAACTTGCTTGCTGTGCAAACCCCTCCAAAACTGAAATCATGGTATGTGGCAACACCAAACTTCTTCCGCACCCACTACCCTGGCCATCTTCCATGGGCAATTCCCCGACCTCCTCAAGTTCTGTAAAAATCCTTGGATGCACCCTAGACTCAGACCTAACCCTCTCGCTCCAAGTCAACAACGTCTCCAAGTCCTGCCACTACCACTATAAAACTCTTAGGTGCATTTTTCCATAGCTCTCCTTTCCCTACAGTCTCTCCGCGGTCCAATCAATTGTTATGTCAAGATTGGACTATGCTAACCCCCTCTACCTCGGAGTCCACGCGTACCAACTGACTAAACTACAAAGAGCACAAAACGCCACAACCAAACTACTACTAGCACTTGGCCCAAGAGATCACATCTCCCCAGCCCTCAAAACTCTGCACTGGCTTCCGGTTGCCCGAAGAGTGACCTTCAAAACCTTATGCATATCCCACCGAGCAATGCATAAAACCGGACCTCAATATCTTCAAGACAAACTAAAACCCTACCATCCTCCACGCACTCTAAGATCAAGCTCTGCCGGCCTCCTAGTCATACCAAAAACCAACTCAGTCAGGTTAGGCGGATCATCATTCTCAGCCCTGGGCCCCACTCTGTAGAACTCACTTCCACCCCACATTGACTCACTGATGACCTCATGTCTTTCCGCAAATTACTGAAAACGGGGCTCTTCCCCTAAAATCGACTCTTAACTCAAACTGGATAACAGCAATCAATGACCTTAGCCCAAAGCTGCTTTATCATAAAAAGCAACGATCCGAGCGAGAAATCGAAAACTAATAACCGCCAATGTAAATTAAAATGGATTAAACTGAATAGAATGTGTGAATTGGATGAACGTATTGAAGTGGATGAAAGGAACACACTGAATGAAAGCAGTGAAGTGGATGAAACTAAGGAAATTGATTAAATCAATGAAATGGATGAGAGGAACGAAGTGGATGAGAGGAATAAAGTGCACGAGAGGATGGAAAGGATGAGTACATGATACGGATGGAGTGCACGGAATAGATAGTGCATGGAACGGATATATGGCATGGAATGACAGAGTGCGTGGAATGAACGGAACAAATAGATGAATCAAGTGCATGGCATGGATGGAGTGCGTGGGGCAGATGGAGTGCATGGGGCGAATGGAGTGCGTGGGCCAGATGGAGTGAATGCATGGATCCGATAGAACTGAGGGAGTACATAGAACTGAGGGAGTACATGCGACGGATCAAATGCATGGAACAGATAGAGGGCATGGAATGGACAATGTGCAAGGATGGTTGGAGCGCATGGAATGGTTGGAGTGCATGGAATGCTTGGAGCATGAAGACGCTTGATATGAAGAGCATACAGAAAACCACTATTTCACATCATGCTTACTCTCTTCTATACACCACCACTCAACTAGAACACAGCGATACTATGACACATTCGGTATAGCTGTTCTCATACCAACACCTACCACATACTCCCCATCATCCTAACTAAACACAGATGGCTGCACCGCCGCCAGCCTAGGCATTCTCCTGAGGCCTAACGCAGCCAGAATCAGTCTGGTATCACCCTGCCAGAACGAACACATACTCCTGATCTCCCAACCACCACACCTACCGCTAAGAAGCAGCTATCATACGAGTGCCACACCTGCTGCACACATATCCGGTGCACACACACACCTTATGACTCTCTCTCTACTGACTTGAACTACGGTTCCCGAGGGCGTTCAACCTACCAGCACCTTGAGATCATACCAATGGTATATAAGGCTCTATATAAATGCAAAGTAACATAACATAACATTAACCTTGGAAAAGTTTATGACTCGCCCAAAGACCACAATTTCAATTTGGGGAATATTATGCCATGTTGGAAGAGGGATGCCATCAAAGTAATCTTCAATTTGAGCCCTAGGCCGCTCAAATTAAGGAGTGAACAGCGATGTGTAATAACTATTGAAGGAGTGGGCTATCTCCTTACCTTCCGTTATGACCATGTTGTTTGCCATGAGCATTGCAAGTTTATTATTTTGGATCCTGGCCTTTAAACATTTGGCTAGTAGCGTGCCTGCTTTGTTGATGGCACAGAAAACCTCAGCATTGTATTTCACTACCACCCTAGCTGCTTTACTAGAACAGTGTTTGCTGTATTCTATCTTTGCCGGCATAAGGCCCCTTAACTTCTCTGGCGAGGGAGTGTGCAAGTAGTCTGATTCCCGGTTTTTGATAGCTAGGATGTTCTTAGTTGCTTTTTGCTTGTCTGTCTTATTTTGGCCCGCCAAATATCCTACAATGTGGCCCCATTGTATTTGCATCCCATACCATATCATCCTTTGGGAATTTTTTTGGGATCTGTTCAAGGAGAATTCTTAGGTGAAACCATCAATGGCGGATCAGAGGTTAGGGTCAACCAGTCAGTCTGTATTGAGATGCCACTTTGCATTTCTAGGTGGGCTCTCCCAGTCAACATTGGCAACCATGTGGCCACCATTTGGCATGGTCAGAGATTAGAACGGGGGAGAGCTTAGCATTAACCACTTGCATCACCTGCCACTTATGAAAGAATTGTCAATCCTGGGGAGGCATGTGTGTACCAGGGAGTAGAAGGTGAATTCTAGTGTGTCAGTGTTACACAACCTCCACAAGCTCAGTGTCCTGGATGAATTGCTCAAAAGCTCTTTGCATCTCTGAAGGATGAAATACACACAGTGATCTCCTGTCAAGTACAGGGTCTATAGGGAAATTGCAGTCCCCTCCAACAATCAAAGAGGGGAGGTTTAACTTCTGGGTAATCTCATTAAGATTCTCCCAAAACGGTGGTTCCATCTGGCTTGGGCCATACATGTTTAGGATGGCTACTTGGGAGGTTCCAATGGTACATTTAAAAATTGATTGTACAGACTACCCATCCAGAAAGGAGAGGCCAGGTGACACCATTCCGCTATTCTCGTAGAGCTCCGCCCCAGTGTAAGAAAAGCTGGACAGAACGAAAAGAAGGAAGCAGCAAATAAGAAGATACGCTTGGATAAACCCATTCTGAGAAACAACAATTATAAACAAAGCAGTCAGCCTCAACTTTGCTCTCTAGGAGGTGAGCACCATAAGGCTTCCATCTCTCTGACTCAAACCCACCTCATATGCCTGAGATATACTGCACCCGACAGCCTGTGGGGAGTACCAGGAGTGGGTAGCAAGGTTTGCAAAGACCATGCTCCTACGCCCACCGTTCTATGAGCTATAAAGCCTTTGAAAAAGGGAGCAGTTTGCCGTTAGCCAAAGTCATGCACCAATGCCATTGGCTTGTGTCCCTTCACTGCTTTCACCTCATGAAGCCTCATCCACCACAGGTTGTAGAGAGATCTCTAGGGGTGATCTGGATTTGTCTCTCATGTTGTGCTATATTTGTCATGGGGTGGTGCACCCAGAGAGTCTGATTGCTGTCTCAGAGTTGGAGTCTTTTGGACACAAAATCAAGAAAGTCTTCCTTCTGCCTCTAGCGCACTGACTTCGGGATCACGAGTGCTTTGTTCATGCATAGGGTGAGACTCATTGGTAGTGGCAACACCTGAGGTAGATTCCATCGGTTCTTGAAGGCAAGAGTACAGGTTTTTTGTGAGATCTGCAGGGCCATCAAAGAATTTTGTGAGGCCTTTATCATTGAAGATTTTCATACTTGCTGGGGCTTACAGCCTGTATCTCAGAACTCCTTCACGTAGCTCAGGTTAAAGTTAAAGGAACTCCCTTCTTTTGGTCATGATGAGTTTAGAGAAATCCTGAGAGGTGAGAATTGCTTGACCTTGGAAGGACAGTTTCCCTTCGGCTTTCCTGACAGCATCAAGGACCTTAACCAACTGTATGCACCGGAAAAAGAAGAGGTCTTAGTTTTGATTTTTAAGATGGCGCTATGGTTCGAATCTGATGTACCCGCTGTATCGTCAGAGGGGAGAGAAGTAAATGCGTAGGAAAGCCGCAAACCATTACTCCATGCCGCCAAGGTGTGAGACCCCTCCCCTCCTTCTGGGATGCCAAAGACATTAATATTACTGCACCTATTCCTGTCTTCCTGCTTGTTGACACTCGCCTCCAGTTCAAAATGTGTGCCCTGAAGATGCTCCAGGCCTTCTACTCTGTCTTCAAGTGTGGAGATTCTCTCTTCGCGTAGTTCAGGTGGCCAGTTTATTGATTCATGACTCTCCTGAGAGACTTCTTTCCCCCCTGCATCTCCTAGCTGCGTCTGTCCACAGATCTATTGCTGCACCGTATTAAGGAATGTTCTGACATAATCACAGCCAGTTCCCTCTGCAGGTCCTTTTAAGGGGGCATTTTCCAAGGTGGTGTTGATGCTAATTGGGGTTTTTCTCCATTAAAATGCAGGGCTTTTTTCATAGGTCGTGGCTTAAGGAAGTAAGACTGCTCCTTAAGGCTCATAGTTGTTTATTTAAATGCAGTTCAGAGAGTGCCCAATATTACTGTGCTGATGTTCGTAGACCTTTCTACTCTTTGTGTCTCCTGCACAGCTTGCCCCGTGATGCAGCTACATTTACGCAAAATAAGCAACCACTCTAAGATGGCCATCGGGTTCTTCAATGAGGTGGAGCCATTAACTTCGAAGATGGCCCATCCTGGGGACACCTCCCGTCTGTTCGCACCGAGGCCCAGGAGCAGTTCCTGACTCACAGCGATGTGGTGCTGACTCCCCTCATGTTCTGCTTCATGGACTGGGCTGGGGAGAGGGCTGTTCCAGACTACAGCTCCGTCCCTGCCTGTAGCAGGAACTCTGGAGTCTCCAATCAACTAATCCCCCATGGCTAGTGTTCGGCAATCCTGCACAGCTCTTGATAGCATAGCTTGAGCTGGGGAGGATTTTTGGGGGCTCTGAAGCCTCAGTGAATGCTCTACAGAAGCTCCCCAGGCCGATGAGGTAGGAACATCCTAAAGGAGTGCAGCCATCTTGCCCGGTGCTAGCCATGCTGTTTCTTGAAAGCAGACAAATGTTTTCTGCTGCGTACCTGTTTTTTTAAAATCCGAATGATCGTCATGCAGTCATTAGCAAAAGATTTATTTAACTTAATTTCAAGCATTCCGATAGGCTCAGGCAAGGTCAATAATAACTTTCATATGCTAATAACATCTATTGGCTATATTCATGGATTCATTCTGACTGTAAAATCCTTACAAACATTGTATTAAATAGATTAGAAAGATGTATGCTACCTCTAATTCACCAAAACCAAACTGTATTAATAAAAGGAATACGTGTGGGCTCTAACACACACCTCTTATGCAGTACTGTTAATTTCACTAAAACCTTGTCCACATTTGTTTTCCCTGTAATATAACATTTTGATCTTTATGTTGGTATAGCTTTGAACTTGACTTTATTTCTTTAGTTGCTATGTTATATTCCTCTCTTTCCATTATAATTTTATTAACAACTCTCAGGGCCCGATTCATGGAACTTTTGGCGTGTGCAAAGTGACTTTACACTGCCAACAAACACCCTGATTCACAGAGCGGTGCAAAGTGCACTGCAAAACAACACTTTTTGCAGAAGTTGCGTCTTATTCCCAATAGAGATGTAATCAGCTCAAATACTTCATTTACAAAATGGGGTGAATTGTCGGAACATAGCACTTTGCATACTCCCCATTTATGAAATCCCTCTCGTACGAGGAATTTTGCAGCTGATATGGCGTCTAGTCACATGGTCCTGCTTCTATCAGCAAGAAAAAGCACATAGTACCACTATCATATATTGGTATCCATTACAATTTTGGAGCATATCCACATAATCGATATGCAAATGCTCAAATGGTCCAGTAGGATGGGGTATTGCTCCTCTCACCATTTGTAATGTATGACCGGCAGTAAACCATGCTCATTTGAATTTGCGACAAACCAATCATCTGAAATAGTTGCTGCAAGACACTCCCTTGCTGTATGTGCTGGTTAATTTAACTGGTCCAGTGCTACTGTCAGCAACTCAATAGCCATGGCAGGATTCCCTGTACTATCCTGTCACCAAATAAACTCTGTGGGGGTTCTTGAGCACTGCGTTTTCTTCCACAAGTCCTGCTCATCTTGTGGCACATGTCCCTACATCTCTCAATTTGTGTTACTGGCAGTGTATTAAAACATTCTCTCATCACCATCTTACATGTGTATTTATTTGGGGCCATTGCAATGTCTAATTTCTCAGGGAAATATGCTTTTTGCTTCTGATCTGCAGCTTCATTTCCAATGGAAGCCCTCTCTGCACCACTCGTGTGCGCTGCACACTTCGCACAGGCGATCGCAGAGGGATATTCAAGAGCTTCTAAAAACCTCTAACAATGGTGCATGCTGTACCGGCATGCTGTCTGTGTGCTGGAAGCCCCTCCTTTTCCAACATGACAGACCTGAGTGTACTGTTGTCATCACATATGCGGAATGGGAATACAGAGTTACTGCCTCATCCGTGTGCTCTTCAAGTGCTCTAATCATGGCAACCAATTCTGCCACTTGTGCTGAAAAATATGCTGGCAATCTTGCTTTTTCGACTACCTCAAACCTTCCATCTTTTGCCTTTACTACTGCCATCCCACTTTGTCTTAGTCCAGTATTTTGATCTATCCCTGAAGAGCCATCCACAAAGAGAATTATAGCGCCTCCCTGGGCATTTTCCTTTACATGGGGCCCATCATCATAATAATCAGTGTAAGTAGTACAATCATGTACATTTTCTCCCTCCTGCACTGTTTCTGCTATACATTTTGCCAGGTTCACTATGCAGCACCTAACAATTTTAATCAATGGATTTGATATTATGACTTCATAACCAGACGCTCTCTGAGTAGTCAATGCTATTGGGCTTTTCAAAAATGGCAAAAAGAGCATGTTCAACATATATTGTAACTGAACAACCCATTGTTACATTGGACAATTTGACAATGGCAAATGCTGTTGCAACCAATAATTGCTCAAATGGGTAATGACTTCTCATTACTGGATGCAAGATCCTGCTGTACAATGCTTGTGGTTTGTGCCCCATTTAGGTTTTCTGTGTGATAACAGCAGTCCTCATAACTCCATTGGAATCTTCACTATTATATGGGATCCCTAACACAGGAGCTGTGCCTATTTCTTGTTTTAATTCATCAAAGGCATCTGTCATCTAGCCTATCCATATAATCTCACTCTTCTCTTCCTGTGCTTCTTTCAGTCCCTCTAAGAGGGGCCGAAGATATGTGCTATAGTCAAAAACCTATATGCAGCAATACTTGCAGAGTCCTAAAAACTGTTGCAGCTCTTTTACTGTATTTGGCTGGGACAAATTGGTAATAGCTTCTCCTCTTTCTGGTGTCACCTTCCTCCCCTCTTTTCATATTATCTGGCCCAAGTACAATACTACTTCCTGACAATATTGCAGTTTTTCTTTGTCTACTTTGTACCCGTTTTAAGCCAGTACTGATAATAATTTCACTGAGTCTTTCTTCCACTCTTCCTTTGTATCACTGCAAACAAGTAGGTCATCAATATACTGGATGATTGTGCTATCAGTTTGTATATTTCCCAAATCCGTCTGCAACACCCTATGTAACATACTGGGTGACTCACAGTATCCCTGTTCGAGGGGACTTTGCTGCAATCTAATTTCGCGACACTTAAACATAGTCAAATGTTGTGAATCTTCATGGCCAGGAATGGAGAAAAAAGCTTTTTTTCAGATCAATCACTATACAATATTGGGCTGTAGGTGGTATGTTAATAATGTTGCTGAAATTGGCAGCAATGGGAATTCTTCCGCAACAGTATTGTTCAAAGGACGCTGATCTTGTATGAATCTCCAAGACCCTCCATTCACCTTTTTTATGGGGTATACCGCCCTATTAGATGGCGATTCTGAAGGCACCAATATACCTTGGCCCACCAGGGCAGGAATAGTTTCATCAATACCCACGTCAGTTTCTTTTGACATGAGATATTGTTTTACTCATTGTAAAATAGCACCTTTATTCGGTTTTATTATGACTGCTCCTACCCCTTTTAGTAAGCTGACATCATAAAGATCACTGATCCACAATGAACTCAGCACCTTTGCCAGATCTTCATGCAAAAATGATGATTTCTTCCTGTCCAATAATGTTATTCTGGGAACCTCTCTGTGCTCTATTTGCAACTGATATGTAATGCAAATGTCAAAAATCATGGGTCATCTGAATAATCATCTTCAAACAGTTTGTCGTCAGTCAACCAGTAAATCTGTGTGCTGAATCAAGCGCTATTACTGTGTGCCAGCTTACTCCGTCATATGTCCCACGCAAAATCACTCTGTCCTCTTTCACTACTGCTCCATACTAATCAATTGTAATCATCTATCCTTCTACCAAGTTTGTGGGTACCTCTGGTCTAAACAAAGATACTGTGGGTAATCTCATAAATGCGTCCTGTATTCATGGAAGCCATGCCAATAGCACATTTGGCCCATAAAGGAATACTTCAGGCTCTAGTGACACCCCTCTTTGTGCATTCTGATCATAAAATGCTCCCACAAACTTGCACACATTCACATAATGAATACCTGGTGTCGAAAATATTATTCCCTCTTCAGTGAAAGAAATCATCATGTTTAGCTTGCTCATCAGATCTCTCCCCAATATGTTAACTGGTGTTTTACGAGAAAACGAATAGTCAATAAAGGAGTACTCAAAGTGCACAGAAAAACACAGCTTTATTCAAAGCATTGGAATTCGGCCAGGACAACATACAATCAGCTCTCAACATTACAATAGAAATTAGCGGTTTTTAACTGAAAGACACGTCAGCCTTGTCATCATAAACAGAGAATTGGGGGTAGATCTCTCTCTTCTGCAGTGTCCTCCCTCTGGAATGGTCTTGCTGCCCCTCCTAGACTTGAACTGGATCACCTGAAGTTACATAAGCTGCTCAAGACCTTCCTCCTCTCTTCTTTCTTCTCTCTTCCACGCTTCTGCTAATCTACCTGTCTGCTCAACCAGACTGGTGGCGTGGTTGCCCTCAGTGTCTTCTAGGGTACCACACCTCGCCCCGTGAATAGTCACCCTGCACTACTTTCTGGCCTAACCAGCACTTCCGGTCTGGGACTGCAATCGTGTGGTCCTCTGCCATCCTCGTACTTACTCAGAGCCATGCTGCCATGACTGCACTTCTCCTCCTAACCCCTCCTTGCACTTCTCTCCCCCTCACTTCTCATCACACTTGCATGATCTGAATGTCACAAGGCCTAGTAAGATCGCTTGTCTTGTCATCCCCCGGTCTCCCCTCACTTGTCTTTGGCGCCTAGAAACACGTGTGTATTGGCGCATTATACATATCAACTCATATCATTTCATATCATAATGCAGTATCAATTTCAAAACCTATGAATTCATTTGATTGGTTAGCATTACAAACTACATATAGAGTGTATAGGTGTTAGTTATATGATTGGACCATGTTCTAGAATTAATTTGTTCTTATGTATCTGACTTTTAGCTAATTTTGACGTGCTTGTTGTATTCTTTGTGACCACTTGAGACGCCCTTTATCTTTTCTTTATAGAGTCTTTTGACAGACTATTCTCATGCACCTGGACATCAATGACGGTCTGTGCTCTTATTAATTTAATTAACTTCGGAGGGTACTGCTAATCCCTTCCTAGCATTCTGACCTTGGTGCTCATTGTGAAATACTGTCTGCACAGCTTCAAAGACGTCTCAAATAAATGTGTTTTTGTAATCTGTGCATCGTGGATTCTAATGTGCTGCTAATCCTTGGCCCTGCTGTGGCCTCCATGTTAGGAAAATGGCTGTTCTTCTGGACTCTCGCCATGATGTTGACTTATATTCTCGTCTTGTTCATGGTACATTCGTCTTGAACATCTGCCTTAGGTTGGTTTCCCTGCCTGTGTATACTGCACACTTAGCTACATATAGTTTCATCTGCCGTTCCAATGTGAGTCCCTCTCCTGGTATGCATGAACCTATGCTAGCTATAGCAGACTATTTGGGCATTCTATGGCTTAGCTTAGATCCCTACTAGTCTCGATAAACCTAATTCTTTATGACAGATGTATGTACATTAACGGTTTCACTGTTTAATGGACTCTGCCTCAGCTTGTATCATTTCTTACCCCTAGGCTCATGTGGTGGCCTGGCCTGTGTCTACTCTCTCTCACCTTTAAAGTAACAAGGAGCAGGAGGGGTTTGTTGATACGTGCACATTTATCTGCACCATTACACTAGGACCTCAATTCAAAATCTGTTAATGTACAGCAGTTGGGGTAAAATCGACTTGCTGGTGTATATTAAGTCCCAACTCGCTAGGCTGGGTCTGGAAGAATAATCTAAGGACTCTGCACAGCTGTCTGGTTATCTTAAAAGAAACTTTTATGCTTAAAATTGAACAATCATTAGTAGATAGTAGGGAATCCAAAATGTTGACTAGCATACAGGTCAGGATTTACCTACGCTTCTTCCTATGGGGGGGATTGACTGGTACTTTACCTTTGTGAGTTATGAACCACATCAGACTATGCTCACCAGCGCAAGGATGCATTACATTACATTACATTACAAAGCATTCATAATGTGCGCTATAGACCCGCAGGCATGAAGGTGCAGACAACAGGAGAGCAACAGACAAATAGAAACTCCCAGAAAAAAAAACAAGAAGCATCTGAAGATAGAGTTAAAAACTAAGAGATAAAGGCTGCAGATGGAGTGTGTCTTCTGAGATACTGCAGACTTCAGCTATATCAGTTAAAAAGAAAGGTTTTCAAATCTTTCTTGAGGATTGCTAATAGTTTGTGGATGCGCAAATAACCTGGCAATTGGTTCCACAAGCTAGGTGCTTTAAAAGCAAATGCACCATTTTCTGCTTTCGAAGTCCTCCAGTGGATTTTGTGACCCAGACCTAAAGGCTCCAGGATTAATTTTGTCCTTAATGTGGCACTGAAGATAAGGTGGCATCAATTGCGTTCTGCACTTAAAAGTTATAACTAAAGATCTAAACTTAATTCTTGATGCAATTGGAAGCCAATGAAGTAATCGCCTATCCTCTGATACGTGTTCACCCCTCGAAAGCCCCACAGCCGCTCTCACCGCCCAATTCTGTACAACCTGCAGTCTCTTTAAGTCCTGAATACAAGTGCCCAGTAAAAGGCTACAGCAGTAATCCATCTTGGCTCCTATAATCGCTCTCGCGATAGTCTCTGCACTTTTTTGGGAAATAAGTGGTCTCAGATGTGACAATAGTTTTACATAATAGACCACAGAAGACACAACCGAAGTAACATGAGCTCTCATGTTAAGAATCTGATCGAGAGTGACTCCCAATATTTTAGTTTTTGGAAGTGGATTTATAATATCATGCCCTAGCTTAAATGTACTGTAGGCATGAACTAGAGATTTCAGAGCGTGTGAACTACCTACGATCATTAGCTCAGTCTTGCTCCTATAAAGTGCCAGGAAATTATCCAGCATCCAACTCTCAATTAAGCTAAAGATTCTGTTAACTTTGTGCTCATCCTGTTAGTGGGAGCCCGTTAGAGGTACTACGCTAACATAAAGAAGAAGGGAGCCATGAACAGCTTATAAATACATGGAGAGGTACTAGCCCCATGAGGGACTCCATAGAGTACTGGAATTGGAACCGCTTCCGCAACATCCAAACAGACAATGCTATGTCTGAGTTCAAGGAAAGATGAAATCCATGAAGCAGCCAAGTCCGAACAGTTAGCAACTTCCTTCAGCCTAGTGTTTAATATGGAATGTTCAGTAAGGTCGAAGACCGCCGATTGATCTAATGATATGATCAATGAGAGCCCGCTCTTATCCATCTGTGTTAATAATTTGGATTTCACCTCTAAAAGCAAAGTCTCTGTGCTGAATGATTTTCTGAATCCTGACTGATGGGAATGCAGGATGGTAAATTGATTCGGATACTCAGCAATTCGATGGTATGCTACCCGATCTATTATTTTCAAAAGCAAAGGGGTATTTGGAATAGGTCAGAAATTCAATGGGTTATCCCTTGGCAATCCCAGTTTCTTAATAATTGGGGTGACCACAGTATGCTTTAGTTCAGTTGGTACCTTACCTTCTGTAAATGAGGTATTTACAAACGAACAGACTGCTTTAACTATAGATGAGGTGCATGTCTTGATTATCATTGAAGCACATGCATCTCCTCTGCACTGTAAAGTTTTCATCTGTTCTATAATTTTTTCTAAATCGGGTTCACTTATTGGGTGAAAATTAAAAATGGGCATATCTGTAATCCTTTTGAAAGCCTTGGGAGGGGCATTATCTAAAGATACAGAGTGACGCTTCTTTTTTGCAAGACTTGTTGCTTGAATACTATGCAGCTTGTTTTGGAGTCCGTCTTGGATAAGTTGACACAACTCCTTGTCATTTATTTCTGTGAGACCTGATGGTGAAGGAGTCATTTCTTGTTTCCTCAAAATTTTAAATAATTCTTTAGTATCAGATTCAGCAGTAATTATATGATTGTTATGAGCATTTCTTTTTGCCAGAAGAATGGCACTTTTATAATCACTAACTGTTTTCTTATATGTCACTAATAAATTTGGTTTGTATTCACGTTTCCAAGCATAAAAAGCTTTCATGGAGGCAGATTTTAGTTTTCTCAAATCATCCGAGAACCAACTCTTTGTATTATTATCTTCTTTACTTGTCTTTTTTTGTTTTAGTGGAGCTAATTTGTCTGATATACTGAATAGGCTATTTCTGAGGGAAATAGCCATCTCTTGTACCGACAAATTTGTTTCCGCTAAGAAGTCCAGTGAATTCTCAATCAACGGCTCAATATTGGCAACTGTTAGTTGCTTTGAATTACGTGACATACTACCAGGATACACTTGATTAATTTTAATTGCGAAAGCTACCGTTATGGCAAAGTTCACAAAAAAGTATTCAGACCATGGACATATGCTAGTACTCACCTCACTACAAGTGGTATTTAGAACACTAAGCCAATCCAGTGTATGACCAAGTTCATGTGTTGGTGTTGTCATATATTGGATGAATCCTAGATTACCTAGGGACTGTTGTAATTCTGTGGCCCCCTGATCAAGAGGAGATCCTAACCAATTATTAAAATCACTGAGTATTATATATGTAGATGTGAGTTTGAGCTGGAGTAACAGATAGTTACTGATTGCCTCAGATGGGTTACTTTTTAGTGACGGCGGACGATAAATTAAGACTCTAAAGGCAGAATCCTAGATTGGATAGCTGACCTTAACTGTGATTCTAAGGTCAACTCCAACTTACCATGTGCCTGGACGGACCATCACCATATCACATTTAGCATCCCCACTAAAACACTCACCCCATCCCTAACATAGCACCTGCCACGTCCACTAGGAACAAGCGCAACATAAAGTGTGCTAAACTTATTCCACTCATCCTCCCTGCCCTCAATGATCTTGCCTCTGCATGTTCGGACCCTACTGTCCTAGTCGACACTTACAACCAGACTATGCTAAAGGCACTTGATCTTATCGCTCCCTCAAAACTACGGAAACCTAAACCCCGGGCTCAATTTTACACTTGGTTCACGCCTCAGCTGAGAACCCTACGTAAGGAAAAAAGGACCCTTGAAACTCGCTGGAGAAGCCACCCCACTGAATCCAATAAAGCAAGCATGGCTCTAGCCACTTTAAATTACAAAGAAGCCATACTGGCTGCTAAAAAGAAACATACAATAAACGTATTGAACAGGCCCAATCCAACACCAAGGAGCTATTCAAAATTTTAAAGGAACTGGAATCCCCTGCTACTTCTCTAGACACCTGCTCCAAAGACAGCGCTTGGTGCACAAACATCCAAGAGGATCTCTTGGGAAAAACTACTATGCTCCAAACCAAAATCAATGAGAAAAAAAACAGTCTACACTCCTTTATAGCACAGCTTGCCCCACAGGCTAATTACAAACTGAAAACCACACCTCAGCAACCCTTCTGCTTCTCACCCCTCTCTATTTCTGAAGTTGAACACATCATTAACAGTCTTAAGCCCTCTAACTGTCAGGGTGACTCCTGCCGTGCCACTATTATCAAGGAGGCCTCACAGCACCTGGCGCCTTTCATCACTACACTCATAAACTCCTCTTCATGTCGGGGATTGTCCCTGACAGCCTCAAGGAAGCCTGGGTTATTCCCTTACTGAAAAAACCTACCTTGGACGCTAACACTCCTACCAGCTACAGACCTATCACCACGGTGCCATTTCTTTTAAAAATTCTCGATCGAGCGGCATACCTGCAGATCCAATATTATCTTGAATCCAACAACCTTCTGGGTCTTAGGCAATCGGGCGTCTGCCCTCGCCATGGCACAGAAACTGCGTTACTAGATTTAAAAACACAAATAGAAGACTTAAAAGATAAGGGAAAACTGGCCCTCTTACTCCTTCTAGACCTCTCCACAGCATTCGATTTAGTCAATCATCAAATCCTCTGCCACCACCTTAAATCAGAGGCTAACTTCTCAGAGAAAGCCACAGCTTGGATTACATAATTCCTGGACAATAGATCTATGAGGGTCTTCTCCCCCTCTGCCACTGCTGAACCTTCCCCTGTCACATGTGGTGTCCCCCAAGGGTCATGTGTGTCCCCGACACTCTACAACGTTTTCACAAAACCTTTATTTGACATACTGGACCGTATGGGCGTCACGTATACCAACTACACTGATGACGCCCAAATACTTATTCCCATCACGGGTGACCACAAAATTGGCTTCCTAGCTATCAACGCCATTTATCAAGTCATCCAGGCCTGGATGGCACAGCATGGACTGTGTTTAAATGATGAGAGACTGAGCTCCTCATCTTAGGTTCACCCCAAAAACTCAGTAAACTTGACTCCTCATTCAAGACCTTCAGCATCGATGGCAACTCCATCAAAGCGGCCAAGGACACCAAGACATTAGGTATATATCTTGATTCCACGCACTCCCTATCCAGACAAACGAATACAGTCTCTTCAGCCGCATCTTACACATGCAAGCTTATCACAGCTTCCCGCCCTTTTCTGTCTCCTGCCAATTGCACAACTCTAGCCAGGACTCTTGTCCTCTCCAAAATCGATTACTGCAATGCCCTCTATCTGGGCAGTAACCAATGCAATATCAGAAAACTTCAAATCATCCAAAACAACACTATTAGAGCCGCCATGAACATTCCTATAACTGCACATATCTCCCAATACAGACGGAGCCTTCTCTGGCTCTCAGTTACCCAAAGAGTCTCTCTTAAAGCCTTGGCACTCACATGTAAAAGTATTGCTAACCTAGCCCCCAGCTACCTTTCCAACAGGTTCACCTCGCACTCAGCTGCAAGACCTCTCAGAAGTGCACACACTAATTGCCTTGTCATCCCACGGTTCAACCTCCAAAAATCTGGAGGTCGTAGTTTCTCTGTCCTAGCTGCCAAGCTGTGGAACACACTACCCAACACACTCAGAGCCAAACCTTCCTTCACTGCCTTCAAGCGTAATGCCAAAGCTTGGCTATCCACCCTCGACTAAGGATGACTATTGACTGTAACAATATTCTATGACACCACAGGCTATTTTTATGTCTCTGCCATTGCATTCTGCCCTATTCTGTAAATTGTATACCTTCGATTATGTCACTTGTATATTGTAAATTGTATACCTTTGATTATGTCACATGTATATTTTGTATATTCTAAATGTAAATACTTCTATGTAAACTGACTGTAACTAAATAATGCGCCCGGTTGCCCTCGGGCCTTGTGCGCTATACAAATAAACAAAATACAAATACAAAAAATACAAATACAACGTTGGTGGTGGCTTCTGTATTCATACCTATTTTTATATGAATGGTATCTACCCCCTAAATGGTAGGGCTGTATGTTTGCCAAACTGTTAAAACATCCTTCAGTCTGAAGGCAACCCCCCTCCTCTACCTTCCGACCTATCTTTCCTTATCATAGTATATCCTGATGGAATGGCTAAATTCAATGAAGGAGCAGCCGCCTTAGTTCCCCATGTCTCTGTGAAAGCACAAAGACCCAGCTTTTGATCCTCTATTATATTAGCGATGTTAATCGCATGTTTAACTAGTGAACGCGTATTTAGTAATATAAACCGCAAGCTGGTTACAGGGTTTGAAATACGAGTGTACTGTAAAACAGTATCCGAAGTAGATGATTCAATAAATGCAGGCAATGGATAAGACGATACAACGGGTGCTCTAGCAGTAACTTCAATTGCATCATGCTTACATGGATCTGTGGTAGATCTATTTGTTACAGTATTAATGTCAGCCGTAGCTATAGGTTGATCATTGGATATTGGTATACTACCTCCTCCACATCACCTGACGAAGTTAGTGTTGTTATTGCACAAGTTTCCTTAGCACGTAAATTAATGTTCATTCTTTCGGCCGCCATTACCTTCAAAACGTCCTCAATACCCATAGCTTAACAGGAGTAGAGTCAGATCTCAAGGTCTCAAACTGTCGCAGACTGCCTTGACCCGTGCGCGCAGGCGCGTTCGCAGCGGGGTCGGGGTTAAATAATTATCTGGGAACTACAAATCCCTTGGGATATGTATTTCTGAGTGCTATTGCAGTGCGTGCAGAGTTACGAGAACTCTGATTCTAATCGCACGAGCAAGGAATGCTAAATCAGGTTACAGATACAGTTCTACAACAAATTTAGAAGTGTAAAAGATATTAGCCTAAGCAGAACCTAAGCAAAACTTTATATCAAAATAAAATCGAAACAGCCTAAAAAACACAAATTATTTTAAAAACGATGTTCTGCCTTTAGCAGTACATACTTTCAGATGGAATGGGGGAGGTAGCCATCTGTGTTGATGTGGGGCCACAGAACACCTGATCCATGTTATCTTGTGTGGCAGAATTTAGGAAGACCTGGTTGATAAGTATACCCTGGGAAAGTCATTTTAGATACTACAGACCTGCTTTTGTCTTCTTACTGACATGTCCAGAGGTAAGAGTTGCCTTCGCCCTGCGGTCTTACTTAAATCATGCACGGTCACGTAGAATAAGGGAACTAAAATCCTAAGAGAATTGACCATGTCCATGATTGTTTGGGCGGCGGAGGTTTGAGTTTCTGCAGTCATCAAATGTATATACCCAAATGGCCTTTTTGAATTTTTTTATGATTTTAACATATTATTTGGATGTTTTGTTTGCAAATTATCTGTTTATAGTGGTTATGTGCCCTGGGTTGTATGTCTTTTATGGGATTTTTATGTCATTGACTACTACTGATCTGTATATACCCAAATGGCCTTTTTGAATTTTTTTATGATTTTAACATATTATTTGGATGTTTTGTTTGCAAATTATCTGTTTATAGTGGTTATGTGCCCTGGGTTGTATGTCTTTTATGGGATTTTTATGTCATTGACTACTACTGATCTGTATAAATGACTTGTAATCTTTTATGGCAATGCTTGCCGAAATAAATAGTTATGTCTGATTGTATATACTGAACACTGAAATGTATACATTGCATACTGAGAGGTATATATCATATATTGAGATGCATACATTGGATACTAAGATATGTATACATATATAATATGCTTAGGTTGCTATGCAATGTATGCATTTCAATCTGCACTGTAGGTATTTCAATATAAAATCGATGCATCTCAATATACTGTTTATACATCTCAGTATACATTGTATATATCTCAGCATAGAGATTTAAATATGTAATATTTCTAGCTCCAATATGCAGTAAATGCCTCTCAATGTACAATGAATATATCTCAGTGTACGGTGATATCCAACTCCTTCCCATTCCAAATACCCCCATCAAAGGGATCTGCGTTTGCCTAAACCATGTGAGTGGGCATTGCGGAATTCAACGTTTTATAATGCACCCCCCCACCCCTGAGATGCATACACTGTATATTGAAACAAATACACCGTACACGGAGATATATTGTATCCCCCACCCCATGGATTCCAACATAGACCCCAGACTGCCCCCTTTGCATTGGGCTGCAACTGAGCCACAGACTGTTAGCAAATGGCCTGGGCTTGGGCCTGGGCCTGGGATCAGAACTATACTGATTATGATGCTGTATTCTCTGCCTTGCGACCCCACCAGAAACCGGCCTGTACTGTTTAGACAATAACTACTTCTACCTCATTGGGTGGTAGAGAGTGTTCCAAGCCATTGCATTCGCTATATTACCAGGGAGTACCTACGCTGAATAATCAGGTGTCAGGTACTACTATACTATTGTGTTGATGGTACAAGCCCCAGATTTAGCTTCTCCAAGAATCCAAAGAGCAATACATTAATAAGATAAAACAGTGGGTTAATTTTGTGAGAAATTGTAAATTCTTCATCTGTGAAGCCAACAAGTTTTATTCAGAATAAAATACATAAAAGCACAATAATATCAACAGGAAAATGTCATAGTTACACAATTGTATTGTATTTAGCACTTGTAAAGCGCAGCATTCACCCAAGGGCATCTTTGTGCTAAAAGAGCAGCAGAAAAATACCAACGACCAAAGGCTAAAGAAACAATTCAGTGTAGGTTGAAACAGAAGATTCTGTGGCCCGAAGTAAAGGAGGGAGTGAATTTCAAAGCGTAGCAGCCATGACTGAAAAGGTTCAACCCCCCACACGGTAGAGTATAAAACATTGCACTTGAATAAGATGGGCTTCCAGAGAGTGAAGAGAATGCCATGGAATGGAGGGGAAAGCTTAGACTGCAAATAATGCACTCCCACGCCATAGAAAGCCTGACGCACTATACACAGGAACTTACAATGAATACCTTTGGCTACAGGGAGCCAATTCAGTTGACGAAGAGCGGGGGCCATATGAGCAGAAGGAGGAACACGAATAACAGGTCGAGCCACTGAATTCTGAAGGGTTTGCAACCGACGTATTAGATATAAAGGCTGAGGTAAAAAACAAGGAGGTAAAGTAATCAACTGTTCTTAAAACCAAAGAAGCCACCACAGGTGCATGTAACTGTGATGGTAAGGAATGCAGTACCTTTCGGAGCACTTTAATTTTAAAATGCTGTGCTTGAGAAACAGAAAAAACCTGAGCTTCAAGTGAAAGGGATGCCATTAGCTTGACACCAAGATCCTTCACCAATGGGAGAGGAACAGGAAAATAACCCAGAGCAGAAGGCCAGAAAGCAGTAGTCCAGAGGGAGAAGCTGAAGTAGGTCCAATCACCAACACCTCCGTCTTATCCCCATTCAGCTTAAGCCAGTTGTCACTCATCCAGCCACCCACTGTCTCCAAGCAACTGCACAGCTGACAGGCAGTATCTGGTTGAGATAGATTAAGCCATACGATAATCTGCATATCGTCAGCATAGAAGAAGCATCGGAATAAAATAGGAGACACGGTGGAGCCCTGGGGAACCCCGCCAGACAGACGTGTCGGCTCAGAGCAGAAAGTGGAAAGGGAAAGAGATTGGGTGGGATCAGACAAGAACTACTTAAGCCAAGTTAACACTTGACTAGAAAGGCCAGCCTCGGCTAAACAGTCAAGCAGGATGGAGTGGTCCACGGTGTCAAATGCAGCTGACAGATCAAAGAATATTTGTGCACCCACTCCACCATGATTATAGAGTAAAGCCAGGTAATCAAACACCAAAACCAGCACACTTTCCATGTTGCAGCCGGGGCGAAAGCCAGACTGAAATGGATCCAATAAGTCTGCATTTTCAAAAAAATAACTAAGTAAAGGGGAAAGCAAGTATTCTAGTAGTTTCACAAAAGAAAGAATGAGATGGGCGGAAGTAGCAATAGTAGGATCAAGAGCCTTTTTTTCGAAAGGGGGATCACCAAAGAACATTTCAATTCAGCAGGAATAGATGCAGTAGTACAGAAGTGGTTCACTGCCTGAGCAACCCATGGGGTGATAGCTGGCTTGATATCTTTCATGATTGCTAGATGAAGGGAATCAAGCGACGAAGCAGACTTCATTTTATTTATAGTCAATACTATACCTTCAATCGACAAAGAAGGAAAAGTAGATCAAGAGTGGGGTTATGTCAAAACCGGTGTAGATGAGGTTGACGCAGCTGCCATCAAATCAGACAGTGCAATTTTGTCACGGATGTCTGAAATCGTTTGAATAGAAAATCTAGACATAAAGTCACGAAGCGACTGAGAATGTACAACCCCATCTGGGTTGTAGATTTAGAAGAAATAGAGGGCACTAGATTAAAGAGTTCCCTCAGTTGACTGAGGGCTGACTCAACTTGATTATTGAAGAAAGTACACTTAGCCTCATAGATTGCTTAATGATATATAGCAGTTGCTTAACACAACTGTATTTTTTCATTTTCACAATACGATTTTCGCCACTTCCGCTCCAGCTGCCTATGCCTAAGTTCAAGTGATTGAAGGTCACCATTGAACCAAGGTTCAGGGGGATGACCATGTTGTTTCTCAGGCTTAAGGGGGGCCAGATGGTCTGTGGTGGAGAAAAAGACCTGTGCAAGTGAGGCGAGACCAAGATGAGAAGAAGTAGCACAACAGTTGTCAATTTGAGCTACAATGTCTGTAGTGGAGACAGTGTTCTAGTTCCTTTTTTTATGTTAGCTCGACGAGCAGCCGAAAAGTGGGCATTAAGTCCAATAGGGAAAGGGATGACAAAACGGTCAGACCAAGTGACACGAAATGAAGGAAAAATTGCAACCAGGGCTTCAGATGAAAAAATCAGGTCAAGCATGTTACCCTGCTGATGTGTAGATTCACTAACCAACTGCAGCAGGCCTAAATCAGTCATTGCAGTAGAAAAAAGAGTTTATTATCAGAACAATTACATTTCAGATTAAAATCACCTGCTAACACCTACTAACACAAGATTAGTATAATTAAGATGCAAGCTCGGGTTTCCAAGATGGCCGCCGACACCAGGTAGACGTGTGTCGACGGCACTCCGGGACCTTCAACTACTTTAAGCGGTTCCACCACCCCTTACAAGTTGAGAAACGGAGAATTGTGACGATTCGCACCCCGCCGCACCTGGGAGCAATTGTGCTGTGATAACGCCCGGTAGGAGAGGAGGAACAGTTTTCGGTGCATGGCGGAGCTCTGTGGGCGAAAGGAGGTGCGTTGGGCTGTCTGAAGTGGTCCTGGAAGAGGCCAGCGGTTGAGGGCGGGACGAGATTGGGTTCCCGCTCCTGTTTCCCCTCCGGGCAGAAGGAAGAGCCGGGCGGCCTCGGGGAAGCAACCGCAGAACTGGAGTGGAGACGTCCGGGGGCTCTCTCGCTGACCAACGGGCTGATGTAGAGACACGAGCCGGCACCCACCCTTGGGGGCTGTCTGGGTCAGGGCCAGCCAGGACGAGGGGGAGACCCGGCGCCCCGCCCCTGCGAGCGATCCCCTGGAGGAGCGAGGAGTTGGCCCTCCGAGCACCTAGGTGGGGCAGCCCGACTTGCCCACGGACCTTGGGTCCTGTAACCCGATTTGCCGCGAAGCGCTTTCGACGCATCGGCCCTGGGCCTGGCTAGGTGGGGCCCGCCAGTGCTCTCACCGCAGAGGCGGAGAGTCACTTGGAGCGCCTGCAGACCCTCGGACAGTGAGGAGGAGGCGGGCCTGCGAGGAGCGGCCCCAGGCAGAGGGTAAGGAGCACGGTGGGTGGCGGGGAGGAGGGGCCCTGGTCATATTAGCCCCACAGAACACTTGGGGTGGGGCACCCCCGTCTGGTGGAGTACTGGAGGGGGGGCCCCTTCCTCCGGGCCTCACCCCCACAGACTTTTTCAAATAGACACTGAGGCACTACGAGCGCGGGGCTGCCGCCGGCCCTCCCCGGTCTGACATAGAGCCCGGCAACAAACAGCGGGCGAGCCCAGCCCGGTCCCGCACAGCCCCATCGACCTGGCGACCTGGAGACCGCAATCTAATCAGCCCCCCAAGGCAGCCGTACGGTCCACATACTCAGGACATTCGGATCAACCCGGATCAGGAATAACACCCCAAGGGGGAGCATAGACAGGGTTGGAGGGGTCCGTCTTGGCATTACTCCACAACTATTGCATCCAAAAGCAAAACCAAAGCAAACAAAAGTGGTCAGCCGCAGGGGGATGCCCCCGGCCCCATTGTAGCCCTGTGGGCACATAAAGACACAGCAGAGGAGCGCAAAGCCACGCAAGGGGGAAACCTGGAGCAGGTTCAGGAGCACCCTGAGACCTCGGAAGCGACAGCACACATATCACGTCAGGACTTACGGGGGGAGCTGCTCTCCCTGCAAGCATCCCTGGGGAAAACTTTCCAAGAACAATTTCAACTAATGAGGTTGGATATTAACCAGGCAATGGCGGAAATCAAGCAGGAAGTGGGGCAACTGGGGGAGAGAACGGACATAGTCGAAAAAGGCCTGCAGGAGGTAGGCAGAGAGGTAATGGAGAATAGTGAAGCAATCGAGAGGCTTGACACTGCAACGCGGAACCTGGAAATCAGGATGGAAGACATGGAAAACAGGTCCCGAAGGATCAACATTAGATTGAAGCTTCTGCCGGAGACGGTGCAGAACAAGGACCTGAAGGAGACAGTTCAAGGGATTTATACAGATCTCCTGGCAGAGTCCTCGCCCGATCGGATCGAACTAGACAGGGTCCATAGAGTGCGACACCTCAACAGGAACCCGAAGGCCAGGCCGCGAGACGTGTTGGCTGCGTTTACAAGATATGCTCAGAAAGAAGCAGTTCTCAGGGCGGCCAGACAAAAAGAGCCGATGTCCTTCAACAACCAACGCATTGAACTTTATCAGGATATCGCTAGCAGCACCCTGCTCAAAAGATGACAATGGAGCCTGCTTACTTCCAAACTTAAAGAAATGGGGATCAGATATAAGTGGACCTTCCCTTTCGTGCTTGTTTTCGAGTGGGCCGGCTCACAGAAACGGATAACCACGATGCAAGAAGGAGCGGACATGCTGCAGGTCGGCCTGGATCAGGAGCTGGACAGGGGTCTGGGTGCGGCGGGCCCGGGGGGCTCGCCTGAGGCAGGGAGTGGGATGAGACCCAGGCCCTGGGAGTGGTCGGTGGTGGGCGAGGGGAAAAGGAGAAGACCCATGCGGCAGAGGGCCTCTGGGAGGGGAAAGGAAGTGGATCTGGCTGCAGACGGGAGGTCCAGGTCCGACGTGAACGATCTCGGTGTCTGATAAGGTGCAAGGGGTGGTGGACAGAAAGGTTGTTTGAAATCAAGGAGGAGAGAAGGAGGTACGAGCAAACATCATGGGATCACGAAGAGCAAGGGGGGGTGGTAGCGTGATGGAAAGACCTAGTGTTAAGGCCTGCAGGGGTTGGGAGGGGAGCAGGGGGAGGGGTTGTGGGGACCTGGGTCTCTTCAGGTGCTGCCCAAGGGGCGATTTAAGAGTGGTTTACACGTTCGGGAATCGGGATTGGGGCGAACAAGTGGAGGTAGGGAGTCCGTGGGAGGACACATAGGGCGGGAGCAGGTGATAAATCTCAATTTGAGTGGGTAACACATAATGTTAGGGGTCTCAATAACCCCCTGAAAAGGAAGAAGCTGGAGCAATTCACGAAACGGGGAAAACCAGATTTTCTGGGGTTACAAGAAACACATTTTCTCTGTAAGGATCAGAGCCGGCTACGGTTAAAGGGGTTCGACCAAATGTTTCAGGCGTCGGGTCCCATGAAATCGGGGGGATGGCGCTGGCCATTAGGAACACAGTAAATTTCCACATGGAGGATATCCTAAGGGATAAGGGGGCAGATTCCTATTGGTGAGAGGAAGGATCACGGAGGAGATGTTTACAGTAGGGGTTATCTATGCGCCAAACACGGGGCAGGACTTCTCCTTCGGGACCTCTTAGGGAGGGTAGGAGACTGGGCAAGGGCCAGATTATCAAAATGGGTGACCTAAATATAGCGTGGGATAAAACCAAAAACAGGTCAGGTGCAACCAAGAGTGGGGGAAGGGGAGCGGTGGCCTCAGCAGAACTAAGGGACAAAATGGCAAGCACAGGTCTGATGGATGTCTGGAGGGAACTGAAGGGGGACGCAGAGGGCTATACTTTTCTTTCCCAAGTCCACGGGACACAATCTAGGATAGATTATATTTGGGTCTCGGCTAATCTGGTGGGAAAAGTCAAGGAAATAGAGGTTGGCCCCATGGGAATAGCTGATCACAAAATTCTCTCAATGAAGTTGGAACTGGGGGAGAGGAGAAGGGGGTTGTGGGGCTGGAAATACCCGGAACACTTTTTGAGGGACTCTTTGATAAGGGAGGAAATAGAGGGCAAGATGAGAGAGTTCTTTGAAAATAACAAGAGAGGGGACACTGGGGAGGACATAAGGTGGGACGCATTTGAGGCTACCATGAGGGGGGAAATTATAGCGCCAAGGCACAAAGACAGAAACAGCTGCAGGCCCTGGAGGCCAAGCTGGAGGCGGAGGTTGAGGAGGCGAGAGACAGGGTGGCGGAGATCCCCAGTAGGACTAACCAGAGGGAATACTGGAGGGCAGTAGGACAGTTAGAAATCCTTCGAACTAAAAAAGCGGAGGGTGCGCTACTTTTCGTGAGGCAAAAATTCTATGCTAAGGGGAATAAAGCAGACGCCCTACTGGCACGCTTCCTCGGGGAGCTACTTCAAGGAACACAATCACGGCCTTAAATACAGAAAGAGGGGACAGGGTTACTCGAACAGAAGATATTCAAGAAGCCATGGCCGATTTTTACAAGACATTATATACATCACAACAACCTCGCGCCCAAGCCCAAGAGGAATTCCTGGAAAAGGTAAACCTGAGTAAAATAGAGTGAGCGGCCCAGATTAGCTTACAGCAAGAGATAACGGAGGAGGAGGTGAGGGGGATAATTCGGAAGTTGCTCGCGGGCAAGGCCCCTGGCCCGGACGGGTACCCAGCATCCTTCTACAAGACCTTTGACGGGATACTGGTGCCACAGTTGACTCGCATCTTCAACTCCTTTAAAAGTAGTGGGCATATTACTTCTTCCATGCAAGAAGCCAAGATCTCCCTGATTTTGAAGGCAGACAAGGACCCCCTCGAGAGATCCTCCTACAGGCCAATAGCGCTCATTAATGTCGACGTAAAAATCTATACTAAAATCCTAGCGAACAGGCTTGAAGGGCTTCTCCCGGACCTGATCCATCAGGATCAGGCGGGATTTGTAAAGGGGAGGCAGATGGCGGATAATATTAGGAGGGTGGCCCACTTAGTGGAAAAAGTGGAAAAGACTCGCACCCCGGCAGCACTTCTCTCCCTAAACACTAAAAAAGCATTTGATCGGGTGGAATGGTCCTTCCTCTTCAAGGCTATGGAAAAGATGGGGTTGCGGGGCACGTACCTACAGATAGTCAAGGCTAATTATGTGGGCCCCTGAGCGAGGGTGGTGGTTAACGGGACTATATCTAGAACTTTCTTACTCCAAAGAGGAACAAAACAGGGATGCCCCTATCGCCTCTGCTCTATGCGATCTGCCTAGAGCCCCTTCTACACGCAATCCAGGAATCGGAAGGAATACGGGGAATACCATTTGGGGGTAGACAGCATTAAGTGGCGGCCTTTGCAGATGATATGTTGCTTGCCTTGACTAACCCCTCAGAATCGAGTAGGCAGTGTAGGCTACTATTAGAAGAATTTGGGGAAGCGTCCGAGCTGATGGACCTGTCTTTGGGGAAGGAGGAGAGGGAGGAACTAAAAGGGACAATAGCTTTTGCCTGGCGATTGTGGGGAATCACGTATTTGGGAGTGAGAATTACCCCAGCCCTCTCAGGGTGGTATGCAGCGAATTACCCCCCACTCTTGAAAGTAATTAAAAAGGACCTCTACAAGTGGCAGAATCTTCGGATCTCCTGGCTTGGGAAGCTGGAGGCAATAAAAATGGTTACCCTCCCGAGGCTGCTCTATCTATTCCAAGCTATTCCCCAAGCGGTTCCGGCCAGCTTCTTTAAGGAGCTCCAGGCTATAACGAATGAGTTTATATGGGAAGGGAAAAGAGCTAGGGTGAGTAGGCAGCAGCCCATGGCCCCGAGGAGAGAAGGGGGACTTGCACTCCCCAACTTCCGTCAATATTACGAACTGGCCCAGCTAAGGATAATTCGGGAATGGCTTCGGGAGGGGGAAGGAAAACACTGGGTTAAAATGGACAGGGCGGTCACGAAACGTGATTTGGGGGAGATCCTGTGGCTACCTAAACAACATCGACCAAGTCACATGCATGAGAGCTCTATCACCAAACTAGTTGCAGATAACTTCAGAAAGCCTGGTCAAACGCAAAGAAATCACGACCTTCCCATCCCCCTTCACACCCATATTCAATAACAACTATTTCACACATGGGCTGGTGGGCTGGAGGCGCAGGCATTCAGGACATGGCGGGAAGGGGGATGCCGGTGAATGCGAGACATGTTTATAGGGGGGGAAATCAGCACGTTTGTAGAGTGTAAAAGGAACTTCGCCCTGGGGGAGGGTGAAAGGCTGAGATACTCTCAACTGAGGCATTGGCTCCTGCACCCCACGAACAAGGAGGCGGCCACCAGGCCACCGACCCCCTTTGAGAAATTCTTTATGACCAATGATGGCTCTAAAGGCCTCATTTCGCAGCTTTATAAGATCTTGGACGAATCTACCCCGAGGCCACAATGGGCATATATGGGCTAGGTGGGAACACATTCTAGGCAGGGAGATAGAGAAGACAGAGTGGGAAACACTGTGGAGAAAGATACCTAAACTAGCGAGAGCCTCGTAAACTCGAGAAGCCAGGTATAAGATCTTGTATGGGTGGGACTACATTCCAGTTCGCCTGCGCAGAATTTACCCCGAGACTTCAGGAACGTGCTGGAGGGGCTGTGGGCAGGAGGGCACAGCAGAGCATATCTGGTGGAGGTGCCCAAAAATAGCTCCGTTCTGGAAGGATAGTAAACTTGCGATGGAACAAGTGTTCAGGCCAGGGGGAGGTATACCACCGGAGTGGTCTTTATTAGGCCTAAGGGAGGGTGGGGGGAGTTTTGGGGGTTGTTAAACTTGTTGAAGAATTCCAATAAAGAGAATTAAAAAAAAACATGCAAGCTGGTAGCCAGTTCTACAAATAGGTCCTCAAACGTTGAACTGTACCTAAGGGGATGATATACAATTAAGATATTGCATGTAGTAGCTGTGACTGGGAGATTGACCAAAAGTACTTCCATTTTAACATTGTGAATTAAAAGCTCAGCAATAGTAATAACATTGGATTTGTGAATCAAAGTGATGCCTCCGCCAGGGTTAGAAGAAGCACGATCCAGGTGAATAATATTATATTCATTCGACAGGGATTCAACTACTGACGGGCCCGAACAACCACAGAGCCAGGTCTCAGTTATGCACACATCAGGTGAATTATCTTGTAGTAGGTCGAAACACAATGATGAGTGATCAACAAGAGAGCGTGCATTCGGTAAAAAAACATTTAAAACAATCATCTGGCATCCTAGACATAGCAGAACTTACCATTAGGCCAGGGCTGAACCCAGGTGACAGGACTGTATTAGGAGCTAAGTAGAGAACAGAATCACGAGATGGCATACTCAGTGGCACTAGGGGCACCACAATTGAGGCATTATCGGCCTAGGGCCCATCTGCTGTACGGATGAGCACAGACAGGCTTGACTTTAGCGCAACCTCAGTGTCGAAAGCATGCTCCCGCTGCTCTTCTGTCCGCAGAGATCGGTATGTGTACACATCCTATCACCAGGAGCCATTCCATGAGCAGCTTTCTAGTCAGCAGAGAGAGCAGACTGCTAAAATGAGTACAAGAGAGAAAATAAAATAGCATAGAATACGAAAAACATGTCCATCAAAGTAATGCCATCATTACATAAACTCTGTGGAATCCTTGCAGTAATACACCTATGCAGACTAAGTCAAATGTCAGTAAACAAAAAATACCTTTAAACTATTAGGAAAAAAGCTCATGGCTAAATCGATATAAATCTTGTACTTCACAATCCCTCATAAGCTTATCAATAAAAATCATGACAACCTCTTTACAAGTGTGGGCATTATCATCGACGACCGCCGTATGAGGTTTTCTGCAACCAATGTCACCTCTGGGCCGATTGGTACACCCAGCCGATAAAAGCTCCTCCTGTAAATCTCTCGCTCCAACCATAATTAGCATCGGCCAAAGCCACCTCACCCTTATTGCGAGATATTTGGGTCACCAATAAAAAGTGTGCCACAGTCTCTTGATTGAGCCATCCCTTGGGACACATTCACCCAGGTGCCTCAAGTCCATATCATTTCATTACCGCCATCATCAGGGGATGAAAGCCCAACCTACATTTCAATGTGAGAGCGCACATCTCGCTGTACGGGCAAACATCTAGACAATGAAACATCTTGATATCAAAATCTACCTGAAGTCTGGGAAATGAGGAGGCCAACATCAGAACCTCATTACCTACATATTTATTATTATGTTTGTATTGTAACATATAGTTTATTACAAACTTTTATTACAAAAATTGTTTCTCACGTATTATTCTCAGCTATCCTCAAGCAAATTTACCAATTCTTTGTATTACATATCGTTTCTCTACAAAGAAGTCATAGGATCAAGAAAATAGAACCGCGCCACTCGTCGTTTCAGATGCTTTCTTTGATTATGTAGAAGATCTTAATTCAGTTTCATCCCATTATTTTATTGAGATAGTTTATGACTGCACATGTTAGATGTACATAAGTGCCGCTCAACATGTGGAACCACCAGTCGTCCATATTATCATTCATTGGTGCAAATTTTCCCAGATGTAGTGACCTTTGCTCTTTAAGGGCTGGACATTCAATTGTTAGATGTTTCATTGATTCTATTTTGGCAAGGCAGTATCTACGTACATTTTCTTTTGTGTCTTGGTCGTGTCTCATGAATAGCATTTCCTTTGTTTTGTATGCATTCAACCGCAATCGCAGAAAACAATCTCGATGATGTCTCGACGTAGAAATTAATTTTCAAATAAGTTCATAGTTACAAACATATTCCAAAAATCCGGTTTTCCAATATTATGTATTCTGTTCTGTTAGGGGTCATCCCATGCCAAATGAACCTTGAGTTTCTTTGTCCAGATGCTGATGTGCAAGAAGCAGAGCAGAGACCCGCCAACCTCTAGATGTCTCAACTAATCAAGACTTACAAGCCAAGGGCCCGGATGTTGCCCTCAATCTAAAGCATAAGAGTAGAGGCATTAAAATCACTACTCCATGGATGGAATGAACTCCAAGCTTTGAGCATGATCTATTGCTCCAGGGGTCTAAACCTCATTACCATCAGCTCTGGTCTTGGCAATATTCATGGAGAGCCGCTTATGCTCACAATAGGCCTGGAATCAATGTCACTGTCTAATAATGGCATTTTCTGGTCCAAGAGATCTGCATCATCTACAAAAAGCAGGGTTGGCTCATTAATGATTGGTTCAATCATTTTAGGAGAATCGGAACTCACCCCCCAGAGTCATCCCGCAAAGTAGATCAAAAATAAATTTGAGTGCGTACATCGACATAATCATCCTTGTCATACATCTTGGCAGATTAACACATCTTCTTTGACCTCATCATTAATCCCATACCTCACATGTGCAGTTGTGTTCCTGTGCTGTCCTTGAAGAAGCCTGAACTATATCAAATCCAAATCCTCACTCTCCCAGTCATGTCATCGTCTGGATTGCATTGCTGAGTCAAAGCATCTTTGGGGTCAATAAATGCCAGGTACTACATGCATTTTGTAAAGCTTGACACATTGCATTAAACACCAACTCTATTGTTGCTGCCCCTGTCTGAACCCTCCCTGTGCTTTATTTACCGTATTATCCCCTTCTATCCATTTCACATAGGAAGGACCTCAATGAGTATTTTGCAGGAACAATCAACTAAAGGGATGCACCGGTAAAAAGCCAGGTGAGAAAGCTCACCCTTCTTGACAAGTGGTATGATCTCTACTAATTTCCAGGAAGGGGGGAATTGACATAGAAGCTAAAATGAAATTGATATACATAAACAAAAGCGGGGTCCATATGACAATGTCCACTTAATATAAATCCATTGGGATCCAATTCCCACATGTTTTCTTGCCACCCTTTTGAGGTGTGAGGGTGCATCTAACACCTCCTACAAAGAAAAAGAAGGAATTAGAAATCCAACATTTCAATTTTCATATGTAGCATCTCATACTGCTGTTTCTGGCGTTTGGCTGGAAACCACTCCCTTAGTGGAGCCATGGTATATTCCCAAAACATACGAATGCCAGCAGTCATCCTACTCCATCTTCTACTACTTTCACACTAATAATACAGTACTTGTTTGGGCTATATCATTCCCACACCCCCCCCAAGTTATCAAACTTCACATTTCAGATTGATCACATCTATATGTTCTTCCCATGCTCACTGTCCTATGCTAAATACCAGTCTTCAGCCTTCCTCTATTGCACCCATATTTTACATTCCTGCTGCAGACCCCTTATCTGATCACAAGATTTCGAACTATGCTCCCCAAAGCACCCACCAGCACCTGCTTCATCTGTCCAAAGTCTTGGTCATACTACCCAAAAGTAATTGTCTGACATGCTTAGGACTTTATCTTACGTATACATTTAGTGCCTTCACCAGTATCTTTAAACTTGCTATCATATGATTAAAGTATTCAATTATAACTTGAAGGCTATTGGTGCTTTCAAAGCATCTATAACGTTCACAAAAAGAGCCTCAAGAAATTCTTCAAGGTTGATATTAGACCATTTGAATGAGCTCCTTACCATCCTTTTGGTCCCAATGGGGAACAAGCCACCAAAATAGAGACTATGTCGCTTTTCAACCCTTTTCTATAACCTAAGGTCTCTCCCTCTTTCCTGATGCCAGGCAAAATAAAACAATAATTATTCAAACTCCTCCCTAAAGGGCTCTAGAATGTTAAACTTGTGCAGTAATCACCAAAAGTGCAATACGCAAGGGATCTCAGATCACAGCAAAGCCCCATAGTCCTCTCTTGGCCACCTACTCATGGATTTCCTCTGACCTACCAAAAGCTGGAGCTCTTCAGCATCTGTTTCCCCGCTCAATGTAGTCATCCATAACCATGGGGACCACATACTCCTGGTGACCCACCCATCCTTCTAATCCATCGATCAAGTCAGAGAGTTTTGTTGCAACACCAGAGAAAGCATCCATTCTCATCTTTGTGTTATATTTTATATTTATGTAGGGTGCCAGAAAAGCCCCTTCCTTGTAACCTCAAGGGCATAATATGATCAGAGGAAATCTGCTGCACAGTGACAAAAAGATTGATAGATATCCAGGTGATTAGGCCCCCACTTTGCACTGCCCCCTTTCTTGAGGCCCCTGCTTATGAATTAGTACTGAAGGCCACGTCTCTTGAAGAGCAACAATGTCTCCCTTCTCTAGTAAGCTCTCCTACTTCTTGCCCCTTGGTCTCTGTCCAAACTGAGCAATAGTTCTTAATATAAGATTTATAAAACCTGGGCCTTCGGATTGAACACCAAGGGCAAAAGTGATCACTGATGAACGTGACCCATCACCATCACTTTGACATACCCACCCCCAATACTGAGTTGTGATAGCCATATCCCGCCTTATTGCCAAAACAATGGGCGTGGTATGCTTTAAAGCAGACGCGTGAATATTAGGCATATCAGTGCTTCAATGCTATAAATATCGTGTATTCGTATTTGTATTTGTATTTGTGTGTGACTTATAAAGTGATTTACGCCAACGCGCTGAATAGAGAACACACTTAACAGTACAATAAAATGCAGGGTCAAACACTACAAAAAGGTATTCATGGTGTCGTTCTAAGTGAAGAAGATAGGTTTTAAGAGTAGTATGAAATAGAGAGTAAAAGGTAATACAACGAAGAGATAGGGGAAGACAATTCCATTGAGAAGGAGCTAGCAAAGTAAAAGAGTGGAATCATAATTGGGCACAGGGGGGACGAGGAACTGATAACAGAAATTGAGACTGAGAACGAAGAACACATGCAGGAGAATAAAAAGAGACAAGAGAGGAAAAATAAGAGGGTAGAGGGCCATAGATATATTTAAAGACGAGAATGTTAAATTTGAAATGAGAGTGAAACAAAAAGCCAGCCAGGAGAAGACAATGCCTGAGAAATTGAGTCACGAATGACAAGAAAGTATAGGAGACAAATAGAAAACAGACTTTAAAGGGGCCAAGCGAGAGACAGGGAGTGCAAAGAGTGCGGCAGAGCAGTATAATAATCGTGAAAAAATAAGTGAAGAAATCAATAGCTTGGTGGCATGCAACATAAGAAAAGAATGAGATTTGCAAATGTCAAACAGATGATAGCGACAAGCACGTGAAGTAACAGAGATGTGATGTGAAAATGATAAATCAGTTTCAAGATAAAGACCAAGATTACGAGAAGAAGATGAAATAGGTAATTGGAAAGGAGGGAATGAGACATAAGAGAGAGGGGACGGAGAAGGAAAAGTATTGGCGAGGAAAAAGAAAACTTTAGTAGCATTTAAGATGAGAACATGATCCGACATCCAGGATATAATAGCTAGATGATAGTAGGTAACATTATGATAAATAGAAGATGAAAAGGAAAAAAAGGACAGCAGAAGCTGGTTATCATCCGCATAGAAATTATGGGATATTGCAAGAGACGAGATGAAAGCAGCAAGAGGAGATGTGTGGAGAGAGAAAAGAAAAGGTCCTAAAACAGAACCTTGATGAACACCATGAAGAAGAGGTAATGTGTCGGAGGAGGACCCAGCCCAAGGTACCGAATATGTTTGGTTAAATAAATATGAATGAAACCAAAATAAAACAGAACCAGATAACCTAAAAGAAGAACGAGAAGCTAGGAGAAGAGTATGATCCACAGTGTGAAAAAAAAAGCCACCAGTAAATCCAAAAGAATCAAAAGAAGAGTGTTTAGAGTAAATAGCAGAAATCAGGGAATCAGAAACAGAAAGGAAAGCAGTTTCAGTGGAGTGGAGAGGACGAAAGCTAGACTGGGAACAAGGAGGAATAGGGTTTTCAGTCACAAAAGTAGAAACCTGGGAATAGACAAGACGTTCGAGAAACTTAGACTGGGATGAAGAGAAATGGGTCGGAAAATTTGCGAGTAGAGAGTGGTGAAGAGAAGATTTGTTTAGAATGGGAAGAAAAGAAGCGTGTTTAAATGAGGATAGAGTTAAGATCTTGTATTAGAATAAGTGATATTCCGGGTATGTCCGAGTGGAATCTTCAATTTACTGTTCCTAAACAAGCCTCTATCATACATGTGCAAAAACATCTACCAACGGAGTTGACTTTTTTATCCTTGATCACTGGTAAGGGGATACCATACGCTAGATTCTCCTCTTTTGCCATGCATTGTGCTACTTGGCATTCCTCTAATTTTAGTTTAAAATCACCCCCCACAATCTATACCTTATTAATCTGGTCCAACTGGCTTTCTTAAAGCTTTAATCCAACTAGACAAAGGACACCATGGACTGTGACTTAGCAGTACCCTTTCCAGAAACACCATGTGAGCAGTGTAACGCCATGCCAGCCACTGACTCCCAACCACTCATGACCGCTGCGCCCCGCATGACCGCTGCGCCCCGACTCAGGTACTAAACGTTGCTTATGCAAGTTGTGTACAACCTAAGGAGAAGCAGAGCTGCCTCATTCCCCATCACATTGCAGGCAACGGGACTGTTTCAAACTGGATCACTGGCAATTATTGAGAACCTACTGTGTTCCAGGAGGAAAACAGCTAAAACGTCACAGGATGACATCCTAATGCTTACCAATGCCCTGCCCTATTCCGTCTACCGCTTTAAGTAACTACTGAATAGCAAGTATTCACATTGGGAAATGATAGATTTAGCGTAGACTGTTTCACAGTAGTGGAACCCTAATTGTAGAAGAGAAAAAAGTCGCGCACAATATAAACTGAAGTTCTGATGTCTCTGGAACCCAACGCTCATGGCTGCGTGCGTCCCTGGGAGAGGGTTGAAACCTCTAGCCCACTAACACTCCCTATGACATGTGCCTGAGAACAGCACGCTCAATATAACCCCTGCTGGATGTCTGACAGTAGACTGTGCCTTCCCGACAATATCCGATGCATTTCCTGGAGAAAAAGGGCCTGATTCATGGAACCTTTAGCACGGTGCTAAGTGACTTTGCACTGCCAAGAAACACCCTGATTCACACAGCAGTGCAAAGTGTATTTTTGCAGTACAAAGTGACTTTACACCACTCTTGCACCACTGCAAAAATACACGTTGCACTGCTCTGTGAATCAAGTGCAAGTCACTTTGCACCGCACTAAAGGTTCCATGAATCAGGCCCAAAATGCCTGTGTCGCTCAAGACTAAACGGCGATACGTTCAAATGTTGCTCATCGCTGCAGTATATCACTAACCTGTTTTTTTGATCTTTTTCGTAATATGGCATATGCTTATTTTTATTACACTTTCAGTGTTCTGTTCTACCAGCGACACAATCATATGCTGGACATTTCCCCTTACTTAAAAAGATTGAATGCCACTGACCCGGGAAAAACTGACCCGGAAAAAAAGAAAAATGAGACGTGGTGTGATCCGTTATATCCGTCCTTTTTAGGTTGGGAGGAAGATGGCATTGAGGAGGAACACATAGCTCGTGAATGTTCTCATTTTTATTTTTCAACCCGTTTGACGGCCGATGGCCATGCTAATCCCTATGGCTTTTCCTACCCACTACCTTCCCTGACCAACCTAAATTACATCCTCCTGTGTTCTCTTTGAACATGCTCTATCAAGCAGTAACATCAAACGTTGGCCTGCCAGAGTTCTTTCTAAGCAGTATGCTGACAGTTAATGGCTTACTTAACTGTAAATGTAATAAAATCTCTTCAAGAAGTGTGTCTTCAGCCATTGATTTATTTCACTTCCACACACAATGTCTTGCTAAAAATAAGCAACACCAAAGCCAACAGATTTGGCTTGAGGTATTAGACAAGCAGTTGGCAGTCACTGAGATCATATGCCCATGTAAATGCTCCATTTTCCACCTGTCTCGATCTCATAGCTAGGTAGTATCTTCACATCAGTGCCTACCTAGCAAATGCCTATCCCATACCTAAACTAAATGTTAGCATTGACAATGCTTGTTTTTTGTGAGAAATATAGAGCAAGCAACTGTTCTGGAGCTGATTATACAGCCGCTGATAGGTGTCCTAGACACCCTCATGATAGGTAGCCACGTGACCAAAAGGACAAGCAACATTTCAACTAAGCACCCAGGGAAGGATACCTAACTTCCCAGCCAGATGTACACTGGCCTAAAGTAATAACATGTGGAAAGAAGAAGTTATTTCTGCATGCTGAACAGAAAACATTACCGTATGCACGAACGTCGGCTTTAAGGATTCCTGCATGGATTGTATTGCAAGGACCGCTGCTAATCATAGGTGCGAAGGTTAATCATTCATAGCCTCGCTTTCATACCTGGCAATAGAAATGGAAACATGCGCCTCGTGTAAATCATACCTACTCCGCCAGCTTGACAGGCGCTCATTTCTTACTGCAACAGGCTTCTCTTTCTCTCTACGATATTTTCTATAAAAAGATGTTGAATGCACACGACGCGGCCCCTCCATGAGAGCAGAATGGAAACACATTTATAGGAGAAACACTATGAGAATTGGTATGCTGTGGAAAAGCGCTGCACCTATGTTTCGCGTGTGGTAGGCTTGATCGCCTGTGAAAGCATTACAACATTAAACAGTGTGTGGCTTTTTCACAAATGTAAAGCTTCGTGTGCACCATTTAATACATGTAATTTACACAAAACTAAAATACATTTGATAATAAAGGGGACACGTGAGTGGAACCCACTCACATTTTCATGACGCTTTTTTAGCTTTATTTCAGCACATTTCAATTGTCATGGGGCATTTCCCCATATTGGTATGAGAAAAAACAAACACTTTGGGTTCTCAATTTAAACAATTAAAAACACTTGAATACAGCTTATTTTCCAACTTTGAAATAAATTGTGAATGTTTCCAATACCTTGTACACTATATGCTCACTCCAATTTATTTAGGATGCACTTCCTGTTTTTGAGTAGGGGGAATATACCATCCCAACTATTTTTGAACAGTTGCAGCAAAAGTTTACAAAAAGAGAAATCTTTTTGAGGCTTGACTTTCAAAACTTTTTAGGAGCCATGTTGTGCACGTTATCTGGATTCTTTAAAATACTTTAACAAACTTTAATACCCGGCACGTTGATGCCACGGGATACACAATGTGGATTGGCTCATTCCGAGCCATACCACAGTGTAATCCTGTGTACGCATTTGCGTGCATCGCACGCCGGATTGAGTGAAGCTTCCTCACTCACCTCTCCATTCATTACTATGGATCAACAGGGCCCAAAATGGCACCCTGTTGATCCGTTGTAATGAAGCAGTACGCATGTTTTAGTTGTTCTAGAACGAACGTGTACTGCAGAGCTGGTTTGTTCAACTGGCAAAACAGAAGCCGATTGAAAAAAGTAACAACGCCATTAGTATCCCGGGGCTAAAAACCATGGAATACTAATGGCACTAAGGCCCTCGCCGGCGGCCCATTACCGCCTAATGGTAATGCCGCCAGGGCCTCTGTTAAGGCCCCCGCTACGTTTGGGCCTATAACTATGGGTTCCGGGAGATTTACCTTAGGCAGTAATGGCCCTGCCGGCTCGGAACTTATTGCCACAATATTTTTTTTTTTAAGTTTTGAATGTTATTTAACATTCACCAAAACCTTTTTTTCCAAAAATCCAGCAAAATGTTACGCTAACAAAAGATGGACGTTGCCAATGTCACCAAATGAGCTTATTTCTTTATTGCCAATGATAAGAGTTGCATGAAAATTCACAATTTAATGCAATTAGGTATGTACTTTATGCCATTTCAAAATTGTTCAGTAATATTTAAAATTAATATTCATATGTATGCTCTTTGTGTTGTGTTATTCATTTATGATATTGTTGAAATCATTAGATTTTAACGTATTTAGTATTTTTTTTCAAATTGTACTAAGTTTAAATATTTGCTTCCATTATATTTGTATTAAAAGCACCGACTTTCCTGAAATATATGCATACCGCGTCTAACACATGTGGCCTTTGCAATTGCTTTTTACCCATGTGTACGCAACAGACAAACAGATAAGCAAGCCTGTGGGATTCATATGTATTTAGCGTGGCTAAATGGAATGTTACTGGTGATTGGAATGCCATTATTGATTCAATAATCTTAAGGAAAATGTGACAACAACCTTTTTGAAAATTCAGGGGTCAACAGGTCAGCAGTGAATGTTCTAAATTGTAAGTACACTTTGATGAAAGATGGTTTATTATGGCTCTGTTATTATACCCCACATAGGAAGGAAATATGGTGTTGCTGAAAGGTTGCACTAGGGAAGTATAATTAGCACGAGGGCAAAAAGTGCCATATTGCGAAAGCATACATGTTAATTGCACTTTCTCCGAGACAAAGTTTTTGTAAAACTGCCCAAAAGCATAGAATGCATACATGTATACACATATGCCTACCAGTGGAGCCGGCAACTCATGAAAGAACAGCAGCAGAGATTGTCAGGAGCACCTTGTCCATGTTGTATCTGCTGCTGCTTCACTCACTTCTCCAGGCACGATTCACAGAAGGGGCTTGCAAAGTGCAGGTGGGGCTTGCAAAGTGCAGGTGGGGCTTGCATCAGGCAAAGGGACCCACGCGCAGCCTTCTATGCACACCTGTCAATCATGAGTGCCCCCAACCCTCGGTTTATCTTAGCACACAGACCTTACATGGATGGGTAACTGGGGTCAGCTCCTACCCATGTGTAGACAGTGAGCAGATATACAGTGATGGATTTAAAGGCCTCATCGATGCTCATTACATATTTCCATTTCCATCTGTGTTTGGGAGGTGGTAATGTAAAAAATAGAGATCCATATATCAAGGGCGAGCGCTTCTGTTTCTGGCCCGAAAAGCCAGCTATCTTTCAGTGCTTGATTTCCAATGGCCATGGAGCAGGCGCTAAGGAATGACAACAGGGAGTGTCAGAGATGGAACCAAATTCCTCTGTGAATCCACTTTCCTCTGCAGCAGACCCTCTCCAAACAGGGGGTGCGAATTAAGGTGGCTTTAGCTGAATTTCCAGGGCTTTGTTGCATTAAGTTCTCACCGTAACGTTCCTGCAACTAAAGTGTTTTCCTATTGACGAGGACAGGTGTTTGTTCATTAGGGGGTCGAGGTGATTTCGCTGCAGGAAACTTGAACCCTGAAATCAACATTTCTGGAGGGGTATGCAACCTGCACTCAAAGGACAAAGGGGACGCCTGTCTGGGTGCCTGGTGATCTGGGTCAAGGACTCCCTTTGCAAAGCTATCACAGTGCTGGATATGCATTCTCCCAATGTATTGGCTCTGGACTTGAAATTGTGGGATAGCACCCCTGCCCTAGTTAATTTTTACAGCAGGGGCATGCCTGGCAGAGGGGTGTCATTCCTAGAGATGACTACAAAGGAAGTTATGGCATGGAGGGGCCACTCCTCTGGACTTCCACAAATGTTGATTATGGGGGATCTCAATGCCCAGATTGGGCCGGTGTCCACTTTCTTTGACACCAGGGCAGAGGAGGATAATGTCTGGGGTGTGATTCCCCCGCTCACTAGCCCCTCAAGGAGGCAGTACGAGGCAGCGGAGGAGATGGTCATCCTGTTAGCCTCGGTTAATTTTAAGGTGTGAACAGACATTTTCCGGGTGACCGCCCTGCGGCGCATACTTTTGACAATGTTCGGTCGTCTAGCAAAATTGATTATATGTTTGTCAATCTGGAGGCCTGGAGATTTATTGAGGTATTTGAAATCACCAGGAGAGTGGGGAGCGACCACCACCCCCTATGTATGACAGCGAGCAAGGATTTCTGGGTAGATAGGAGGGAGTAAGGGCAACCACGATGACCTAACACTTGCCCCTGACTTATTGGACCAGGCAAGGAAAAATGTGAGGTGGTGTCGCTTGGACCAGGAAGGGGTTCTCCCACAAGTGTATGCTGCAATTTGCCCTGTTCTCAAGAACCTTGCAAGTTCAGACCCGAGAGATGCTGCAGCCTTGATTAAGTTCCATGCGGAAATCATGGGGACAGTAAGAGCCTTTTGTTCTAAACCTGCGATGAACACATATAAGTCTAGGGAGAAAGCAACGCCCTGGTACGACAGGGAGTGTCGGGAAGCCAAGGGGCGCCTTATAGCTGCTTCTAAGTGTAAAGGGCCCCTGAGATGCATTGTGATTAGACAGGCAAGATCTGCTTACCGCATGTTGTTGAGTGAGAAGAAAGGGGGCTGGCATGAGGAGCCACGGGGGGATCTTCTGGAAGCAATTACCTGTGTTGATTCTAGGGGATTTTGGTCCAAGATGGGGGTTGTACAATGGGGGAGCCAAACCCAGCTGTATGGTTTAATTCCGGAATCAGTATGGGCAGATTATTATGGTACCCTTTACTGCGATGACCCTGGGACTTCGATGGAGTACTGCACTGCTGGAGATTTCCCTGTGATGGCCCCGGCTCTCCCCCTATCTCTCATAATGCTCACAGAGGCCCAGGTAGAGCGTGCCTTGGCGCGCCAGAAGCTGGGCAAGGCCCCGGGCCCAGATAGAGTCCCGATAGATTTTTTCAGGAATGAGTCTTCAATATCGGTGCCCTATTTGACCAAGTTGTATAACGCTGTGTTGGCCAGAACCATGGTTCCAGGGTCTAGGACTGGGGCTGAAATAGTCCCAATACATAAAAAGGGTGCGCGCAATGACCCCGTCAACTTTAGACCGATTTCCTTGCTGGATGCTGGGGGAAGACGTTTGACAGGACACTTTTATTCAACTTGGATGAGCGGGTATTGAGCTCCGATGTAATTTATCATCACCAGGCAGGATTATGTGAGGGCCTGAGCAGGATAGACCGAAGTCTTCAGCTGCGCTTGATCTGTGAAAGGTATTCTGTTCTGAGAAAGGTCCGCGTCTATGCTGTGTTTGTGGACCTCCCCACAGCTTTTGATACTGTCCCACTGGCACGTTTGTAGAAGGTCTTGGAGGAGTTTGGGATCCCTGTGGCTCTGCTTACAGCAATTCAGAGTCTTTATACAGAGAACTCGCCAGTGGTCCGCTGGAGCCAAGAGTGAAGCACTTACTGTAGTATTACTATTGAGAAGGGAGTCGGCTAAGGCTGTGTGTTGGCGCCGAGGCTGTTCTGCAGTTTCATTAATGAAGTTCTGAAGAGGTTGTTGGTCACCCAGACTGATGCCCCTTTGCTAGCAGGTGACACGTTTTCTGCATTGTTGTTTGCCAATGATGCTTTGCTCCTCTCTCTCATGCCGGCTGGTGTGTACAAACAACTGGAGATTTGTGTGTCTTTTGCAAAGAGGAATGGGCTTGCCTTGAATATCACAAAAAACAGGCCTATGATCTTCAGTGCCAATTCCAAGAAGAAGCACAAGCCCATATCTCTCTTTGCAGAGGGGGTTCCAATTGAGCAGGTTCAGTCCAATGATTATCTAGGTCTGAGAGTTATGGCATCATGCAGTTGGAAAAGGCAGGTTAAGAAGGCCAACCTCACCATGGCTAGATATAGCAGAGCTCTCACTAGATTCACCAAGGAACATGGGAATGGGACAGTGCGGATCTCACTGGAGGCCTACAGAGCATAAGCACATCAGGCAGCATTGTTTGGGGTGGAGCTCTGGGGGCACCTGGAGACCAAGTGCCTTGCAGTGACTGAGACCAAATTTCTGAAGAATATCCTTGGGTTGCCACTGCGGCCCAGAATATCCCAGTGCTTTTGGAAACTGGATTGGATGGGTTTGAGATGATCTGTAAGTTACGCCCGGCACTTTACTGGGCTTGCCTCTGGTCTAATCCTCACATTCGTAAATACAAAGAGGCCGTTACAGATATCTTGTCCTAGCAGGGCGGCAGCTCCTTAAAGTAGGCTGCCCATGTGAAAGGATATCTGGGTTTGCTGCGTTTGGAGGATTACTGGTCAAATTCCTCAATCATCACACCAGTTGCAAAGGAATCAACCAAGAGCGGAGCAGGGGCAAAGACTTGGGAGGACATCCGGGGAAGATACAGGGCTTCTGAGCAGCTGGCCAGTTATCTTTCAATAAAGACGCGGGCAGGTTGCAAAGAATACCTGGAATATGTCTCACTGAGGTGGGAAAGAGCATTATATTTAAAGTTTCGTATTGGAATCTTGACGACTTCTGCATTTCGGCATGGATGGAATAGTGCTGTTTCCGTGTCATATATCCTTTGTGGTGAGTCTGAAGAGATGGTTCAACATCATTTGTTACTCTGTCCAGCCACCAAGGCTCTGAGGAAGCGCTCCCTGAAGCCTCTGTTCTTAAGCCGTGGATGTAGGTCCCTAGTTGGTTCTATGGTCATATGCCTGGACGCCTCGGATAAGGAGGATGTGCTTGCCACTACAAGTTATCTGAGCTGGGCAAGAAAAATGTATATGACGAAGGCTACATTGCTGAACAGTGCTACGGGGTAAAGACATATTTCTGCACGAGCTGCTGTTGTCTGTATAATGTTGATCTGTTTTTATTTGGTTTTAAGGTAAAGCACTGATTGTGTAATTTTAGTGGAGTAATTATGAGCTAAGCGATTGTGACGATCTAACTAATGTGTTTTTAACTTTTCTGTGAACTGCTTGTATGACTATTTTTTCAAAATAAAGCAATTAAAGTAAAACTAAAACTTTCCCTGAATTTCAAAGGCTTTGTTCCAATGTATTTCTCACCTAACGTCCTTGCAAAAAAAAATGTGTCCTTGAATTTCAAAGGTTTTGTTACAAAGTAATGATCACCTTAACGGCCCCGCTAAGTTTTTTCCTTAAATTTCAAGGGTTTTGAAATTCCATAGATTTTTAGAACACTTCCATACTACTAGCACAGTCTTCGCCGATGGTCAGTGGGCATGACCTTTGGCCGTCCCCACTCTCCATTTTAAAACGCTACCAGATCACTAGCCATGGCCTTCAGATTGCATGCTTTGAGAACTCACCATTGTTTTACCCAATGCGCTGTGAGATTAAATTATTTGCCATGGAGTACACACTTTGGGTAAGCAGCGTTCTTGAAGCAGTACATGCCTTTTCGGGGCCATCATTTTGGGCGTGGGCAGATTTGGCACGCTCATTCCTCTGCAGTACCGATTTCAGCATGCCCTTTTCGGCGCGAAAGCCATTTTGGCGCAAGGCATGTTTTGACATTGCAGTCTCATCTAAATGCCCTCATGCTAAATAAGATCACAGGTCTGCACTGCAACAAACATCACAACCTCCCACCTGCGTTGCTGTTCTTTTAAAAACACTTTATTTAAGCAAACAGGCAGACAGATTGGACACAGGCTTTTTTTAAATTTAATGAAATTAGTTAAATTAAATAAAAACATACAACCTTGAACCCTGGTCTTCCAGAGTTCAAGCCCCAGCATTTCACCAATAGGCCACAATGGCTTGACGCTGCATGGGGAATACATTTGATACTTAGCCGATCATTCAATATGTTCAATGATAAAAGGCTAGGTATGAAACTTGTGAACATCAAAACAATAACATCATCGTAGCATAATGGTTAGGTGCTCTGTCTCGAACATAATGTTGCCCAAAGACAGTGCAGTCCTCTTTTTGAATATATGTGCAGCGTAAGAGGGAGTGCGTGGTGTGAGGGGGTGCATGTCATCTCAGAAGGTTTGCATGCAATGTGTGTGTGTTTGATGTGAGCGTGAGTGTGTACATGGTGTGAAGTTGTTTGTGAGGTATAGTTGCATGCAGTTTATAATGTTGCAGTAAATAAATGTGTTTCATGTTTAATACGGTTCAAATCTGCAACAACGGTGTAATACATGCCCCATCCTGTTTTATAATGTTTCAGTAAATAAATCTTTTTCACGTTTAATCCATATTACAAAATGCAAAGTGCCTGCAGGTTCATGCCAAATGCAACCACTCGCGCCAAAACATCCTTGCGCCGAGAGGCCAAAAATCCAAGTACCTGCAGGTTTATTCTGCACCAATTGCGATCTCTCATGCCAAAACATCCTTGCACTGAGAGGTCCCTGCCCCAAATGGCTGTGTCTCATCTTACTTGCCTTCACCTCCATGTGTGTCTTTCAACAATACTCTGCTTTATAAAGCTAACTTCAAAAGTACACATACCATAGTGTCACCCAAATATATAAATCTGTATAGAACTATGTTAGGCAAAAGTGTACAATTGTGGCATTATTCCCCCGATCCTGACTATGAGACTACAAATACCAGAATGCAATTTAGCAAAAGGAAAAAAAATTGTCTCTGAGTGCAAAACTTTCAAGGACTGACAGTAGCACGGTTTAAAAAATAATAATTCGTATGCCGTTTGTTATGAGATATTTAAAACTTTGAGAACTCACAATTTTATTAGGCAATGCTCAGTGAGATTCAATTATTTGCCATGGAGCAGACACTTTGGTTAAGTAGTGTTCTCCAAGCAGTACACCCCTTTTCATTTTGGTATGGCTGATTTGGCACGCCCATTCTGCTGCAGCACCCAGGGATGTTTGCACGTGGCTGACATTGCATGCTAAATAAGATCACAGGACTGCACTGCAACAAACCTCACCACCTCCCACTTGCTTTGCTTTTCTTTTAATTAAATTAAATTTGTTAAATTTTAAAGAAAAACATACAGCCTTGAATCCTGGTCTTTCAGAGTTCAATGCCCAGCATTTAACCACTATGCCACAATGGCTTGGTGCTTCATTGGGCATCCATTTCATAGGTTATAGGTTAAAGGTTCGAAGAAAAAGGTTCAAAATACAATAGGGTTGAATCAAAAGGACCGAAAACAAAAGGTTCTAAATTTCTTTTTTTTTAATATATATATTTTTTGGGGGGGTCCCCCCAACCACTGTTTTTGTGGTAAAAAACACTTTTTTTACCTAAACGAAAACCCCAAAAAAATATATAATTAAAAAAAAAATTCAAACCTTTTGTTTTCGGTCCTATTGACCCGATCCTATTGCATTTGAACCTTTTGTATTCGCACCTTTAACTGGACACCCATTTCATACTTACCCGATAATTTAATATGTTCAATGATAAAACTTATGAAAACTTATGAAAATCCAAACAATAACATCATTGTAGCATAATGGTCATTATGGTTAAGTGCTGCGTCTCGAACTCCTTAAGGCCAGGGTTCTCTGATAACAGTGTTCAGCCCGAGCGGTGTGTCTTTTGAACTTGGAAAGGAGTGCTTTTACCATGTGAACTTTTGTTTGTGCCTGCAGCCTTATTTCCAGTAGCAGCACTGCGAGCAGAGCTCTTGCTGCTCCATTCACTTCCTGGAGGGGGCGGATCTCACTGCGCTCACGTGACAGATCACGTGATATCTAGCTAGCATTTATTGCCGGCCCAACCGCCTAAGCTGTGTGTCTTTTGAACTTGGAAAGGAGTGCTTTTACCTTGTGAACGTTCGTTTGTGCCTGCAGCCTTATTTCCAATAGCAGCACTGCGAGCAGAGCTCTTGCTGCTCCATTCGCTTCCTGGAGAGGGCGGATCTCACTGCACTCACGTGATGGATCACGTGATATCTAGCCAGCATTTATTGCCGGCCCAACCACCCGAGCAGTGTGTCTTTTGAACTTGGAAAGGAGTGCTTTTACCTTGTGAATGTTTGTTTGTGCCTGCAGCCTTGTTTCCAATAGCAGCACTGCGAGCAGAGCTCTTGCTGCTCCATTCGCTTCCTTTAGGGGGCGGATCTCACTGTGCTCACGTGACGGATCACGTGATATCTAGCCAGCATTTATTGCCGGCCCAACCACCCTTGTAGCGTTAAGCCCTGGAGGCAGTAAGGGCTGGAGCTTCTGTTTAGCTGTTTGGCTGTGACCTGTGTGCCTGTGTAATGACCATTTTACTCACCAACAGTGACTTTGTGAGTATCTTAGGCCGATGTCTCAGGCTGCCTTACCACACCCTCTAATTTATATTCATCACTAGGGTAAGGGGGGAGAGTCAGACTCCGGCAGATCCTCAAGCTGCCGGCTGTTCCTTACCCTGTGACTGGGGACCTTCTTGGACATCCGCAGACTTATGGGACTTTTTCTTTTTCTTTTTTTTCCTCTGCTATGAGCTCTCTACCACCTCACTCAAATGATATTGATCTATGATACATCTCTCCCTAGGTGTTTCTTGATTTTATGGCAGGATCCATATTTGTGTGTTTTTAATATGTATCAGTGGTAGTTCTTATTGATCTCTAGCTATTGATTCATTTTAGCTACCACCTCTATTGAGTGCATTTTATTTTTGTGTATCGTCACAAACATGTTGGTACTATTTTTTCAAACTGCATTTTATTTGTTTGTGATATTGATTTTTAAAAATCACATTTTGAATTTTTCCTCTTTTGCTATTTATAGAGTTGTCTTGCAGGTATCTCCTTTGCTCCCTGGCACCTCACTCCCTAGGCTTAGCCTCCTCTTCTGGATGACACGTAAGGGCCTTAGGACTCAGTCAGTTATGGAGGCTTCTCTGGACTCGATCCAATCTGCTGTGGTGGTTCCCTCTCCCGTTCCGAAAGAAGTTATCCCTCCCCTGAATTCTTGTCCTATTTCTTTGGGTAAGCTTCCTCATACACCAGTGGTCGATTCTGTGGACTCTATCTCTGTGAAAAGCACGGTACATGCTAAAATTCACTCTCAAGACAGGAGTGAGGTACTTAACATGATGGGCATTACTCCACACACTCCAGCCGATAATAGCTGCATCTTCAAGGGAAAACAAGATATTTCCATTGATGCCCAGGAAGAACGTCTAGCAGCTACAATAGCCCTGAATTTTGAGGATGGTGGCAGCTCATCAAGGGGGAGAAACTTTCCTGACTATTCGAGCAATAATACGGTGAATACTATCCATCTGACTCCCATCCTTCCATACAAAGCTGCCTCTATCTGCCGCTATGTTGGATGGTTCTGGTTCAAATTGTATAGAACCTTCTGTTGCCCCTAAAGGGGTTATTGCTCCACAATCTTCTTTACTAGAGGATACCAATAATTACACCATTTCCCCCGCTAATCTTTCTGGGGAGGTGTCCTCTCCTGGTGGTGTTGTTAATCATAACTCTTCTATTCAGGTGAACCTTTCTGTTACTTCTGCTGGTAATGCCGCCACTCCTAGAATGAAATCCACAGTTTTCAAAACACCACTTATGAAACCGTTGATTTACACTCCCAAAATAAAATCTAATATAGGCACTTTAGGTAAACCAATTCAACTGAAACAAATCTCCAATAATTTTGGGAAAAGAACAGCTACTAGTACCCTTATCAAACCTCCACACTCAGCTTTGACAGTGGCCACTCTGGATCATCTGCACTTGGCGGATGTAGCAAAGAAACTAAAGACTGATGATCCCGCAGACAATGATATTGATGATATCAGTATTATTGAATGTGCAGATAAGGCAATAGCTGAGAGTGAGTTGGAACCTAATTCTATTAATACTAATAATGTAACACAATAAACTTGTGATGCTTCTCATGTGGGTTCTCCCTCTGAACTCACTAATTTCATCGATGAGTATACAGAGAAGCAAAACTGGCTCAGAGAAAGGGATTTACTCTCAAATATGAAAAAGGAACATGCCAGTGAGTCCATACTGCACCATACCCTCAAAGAGGCTGATGATAGAATAAGACTGACTCAACCTACAGTCTCCGCCCTGAATATGGTCTTAAGCTCCTTTGTTAGTCTTTATGACAATATTTGGGCGGAGGTTAGATCACACTCTCTTTTACTTTCTGAAATCTACACCAGGCTGGAGGGTCTTGATGGGTTTGAAGAGTTGGTTAAAATTATTAAGGAAGATAACCCTTCTATAACTAAACAGTGCCCTGATTCTGCTCTGCCAAACCAACTTAATATCAAAGGGCCTTTAGTTAAGAAGGGTCTTAAAGTGCAAAGGGTTAGTACCTCAGAGGAAGATTGTAACAAGATCCCATCTGTAATCACCTCATTCTGCCCAGAGATGGGAACATGTGCTCAAAACTTCCCTACTCCCTCTCTGAAGGGAGAGGGAGTCCACTCGGACCACGCCTTAGGTGTGAAACCGCCAATTATCCCTGTAAAGGCGACTATCATTCCCCCCTTGAGAAAAGTCCCAGATGGGTTGGCTGACAATTCCTCTGGTCCTATTCTTCCCGTGCTTGCCTGTGAATCTACTACATTAGAAACGGATAAACTATACAAGGGAGATATTGTTGGCCCCTCTTTAGACTCTAAATCTCATCCCAATCTGGAGAAGTCTTCTGACTTCATTGACCTCACTAAAGAAACAGTGCAATTAAAGGGTTTCGCTCATTTAGGTAAAAACAAATCTAATCAACACATAAAGAAAACTAAAAATCAGAAAAATATGAAAAAAAATAATTAATTTACCAATCAATTCTTTAAAAATCTGGTTTTGCCAAGTGCTTCCCTGTGTGTAACTATTGCTACCCCTCCTAAGGGGGTTAATATTCCGGAGGAAGCAGCAGTACCTCCGATTGTCATACCTACTGCTCCTTTTGCTTCCGCTGGGACAATTTTATTACCTACTGCTTTAGCTCTAGGCAGTCAGACTGAATAATTGGCAGTTAGTTCTGTGTCAATTGACAAAATTCCCATGCGGGTGTGGGGAATGCTGTTTTGGCTGAGGAACCCTTGCCATTTGTATTCCAAAAATAATTTCAACTCTCCCTGAGCCTACAAATAATAGTGCTCTAGTTACTCCGAATGCTCAAACTGAATGTAATTCCGTGGCCTCTTCCTCGGTTGTAGAACCCTTAATTATTCCTGGTAACTTGTTACCCGGTTTAAATCCTACTCATCCTGCATCTATTATTACTCCCATATCGGCGACCCTGGTTAATCTTGATATGGTGAAACAATTATTTAGGAACTCTTTAGAACAAAACCCCCCAATGTCGTGGACCCTAATCCAATTTTATTTTTTTTTAATTTACTTGTATTTAATCATAAAAAATATTTTTACAAGAGCGCATTCCAATCTGAATGAAGTCCTTTCATATTTTGTTTGATAAGTGATGCGAGCCTTGCAATTAGATTCGTTGATGGTGCGATCAGACCCCAACTTCCGGTGTCACTTTTATTCTTTCCAAGGCCAGGTTCAGAAGTTTTGCGGCAGCCGTGTGCCATCGAGTCTTTTCTCCTGTTATCAGGCGCTTCCACCAGATATCTTTGTCCCCGCGAAGGAGGTGGCCGTCAAAGTGGAGAAATAGGCGATCCTGGACGGCTGAAGAGCCGGACAACGCATCAGTAGATGTTTTATCGATTCAATGTCCTCGGGATTTGCACAGAGTCTACAAATTTTTTTCTCCAAGCCTCCTCTGATAGCTAAGATTTCTCTAGTCGGTAAGACATTTAGGCGTGCTTTTAGAAGAGTTCTCATCAGTACACCATCGGTTCTTTCAATTTGTTAGTGTTCATTGGAAGGTGTGCTAGAAGTTTGTATGATGCTGCTAAATCAGTCGTGTTGATCCAGTCCCAGCATTCTAGTTTAGTTTTTATCCTAGTTGGGTTTTCCTTCAGTTCATCTTCAGTACACACTATTTGCTGTAATTTTTGTTTTTGATCCGCAGCCCACTGGTTCATAGTCCGATTGAAACCTTTTTCCAGTTCTGTTGCCATTATTTGATAGATTTCGAGACTCTCAGGGTGAATAATTTTCCTATATAGCTGAAGAGAGCTATGGTCCACTACTGCCTTTAGAGACAGAAGGCCAGGTTCTCGCCTGATCGGAGCAATCGGGGTCGAGTTAGGTAGACACCAGGACGGCTCTCCATATATGACCTTCCAGTTTTTGCCAGAGTAAAGGAGGGATTGAAGGTATGGCGTCCATGCCATAGGTCAGTGACAATCCAATTTTAGGTTCATTTCAGGCAACGGCCTCCACAACTAGTTCCTCCAGTAAAGATGGTCAATCATATTGTCTCCCCGAGGGTCATTTGGCTACTGCAGATTCCGTACCAGGGGAGTGTGCTATGGGATTTAGACCAGTGGGGGATCTCTATGTTCCTAATTTCATTAACCCTGTTCACTTAAAGCCATCAAATGGGGGCTCTCTTCATGGTCATGAAAAATCTCCTGTTGGGCCCCATGTATCCCAAAATAGGATCTCTTTCAATAGTCACGAAAGATTTCTTGTTGGGCCCCAGGCATCCCAAAATAGGGCCATCTTAAGGGGTGCAAGGGGTACTCATTTGGACGTTGACTCTTTAAGTCAATTTAGTAAATGTATAGCTGACTCACTACCCCAACCGAAGGGGATTAAAACTCATTGGAGACCCTGCAACTTGTTAGTCTTTGGGGACAGGATATGCCTATCTGTTTGAACCGTGGAAATATCTTGAAAATGTTTCATCAATTTACACCTCTTTCTCTCATCTCTAGCTATGACATGGAAAGGATTTTCTTTCCCTCTAAAGAACGTGTAGATCTGACCAATATTGTCTTGAAATCAAGAGTGGTATTGGATTTAATAATGGGCCAAAAAGAGGGCCTAATGCAGCTTTGTTTTGAAGTAAGTTTGCTACAATCTAATCAGCTCTCCGGTAAATATGGATGGTCTGAAGCGTACAGGGGAAATCTCACAACGGTTTATCACCCGGAAAGTGCTCCGCAGCCCCAACAGAGGCAATGTATGCCCAGAATCAATGGTGATGCCAGAAATTGGGCCCAAGTTACCTCTGGCCTGTGGAAATGAGCATTCCCCTAAGAGTCTTGTTCCAGCAACTAATCTTATGGCCCCTAACAAATTCACTTTTCTTTCCTGGAATTCCAAGGGAAATTTACATCTCTTTACTAATACTGATACAGTAGCTATGATTAGCGTCTCTGACTGTTTCTTTTTACAGGAAACCTGGCTGCTCTCCCCACCTTCATTGATGGCTTTGAAATGTATTCTCAAAATGCTAAATCTAGTCTGGGGGGGGAGGGCTTCTGGGGGTCTTCTCATTGGAATGAGAGCTTCTCTTGGCCTTAGGAATGAGGCTCTTTTGGACACGCCGTTTGTTATTTTAGCTTTGGAGTCAACTTTTGGAGATGGCCTGGTTAACCTTTTCTTGATTAACGTCTATTGGCACAAAGGCATTGCCGCCTTTGAGCCCTTTTTGGAAAATGTAATGGATTTGGTTCTCGGTTTGGAGATTCCTCCATCCCAGGGGGAAAGTGATCCTGGCTGAAGACCTCAACTCTGACTGCTCTGTATCTTCTGAGGCCAATTATGGTGATTTGGGACTGGTTTTGGAGGATGATAATCAGAGAGGCCAGTCATTTGCTTGGGGTAGACTCTGGAATCTCGCTTTGGAATCAGTGGGTTAAATATGTCTTAATTGCTTCTATGATTCTACTCTCCCACTCTGCCCTACATGGCACAGAGGTGTGTCATCATCTACCATCGACTATGTCTTCGTAGACCATTCCCTGTCCTCTTTTTTCATCTGATGTTCAGGTCTCTTTCAACCCTTGGAGTGACCATGGGCCTTTATTGGTTACATTTCTATCTCTTTTCCCCACGAAGTTACTGCCCTCTGGGGGACCACGACAACTTACCACTGTGGGACAAGGGACTGGAGTACGCTGGTCGTTGGCTAACATTAATCTCCTCAATTGTCAACTTATCTCTTTGTTTAATCATGCTTTGCTTCTGTGGAAACAAGTGGTTTTTAACACCCTACACTTTGACACTTTCTTGAGTGCTCTCCATAGTAGTATCTTTGACTCACTCAGGAAAGGTAACCCTAAAAGGTCTCATGCTCATAGGTTTGATCAGGAGTTGGCCAATGAAAGGCCCATACTCGGAAACTGATCAGAGAAGCCCAAGGGCTTGACATTGACTTGGATAAGAAAAAAGCAAAAATTAAATCCATCCGTTCAAAAATATAAAAATTACTGCAAATCAAGAAAATCTAGTTTGCTGCAAAATGATGCAGAGCTTATTGTCATGATCTCTGCTTCCAAAAGGTCAGGGTTTTCCCAACTCCCTTGGAAGCAGATCCATAACCCAGGTTCCGAGTGCCAACCAGTCCCAATTGGGACCTTTTGGACCCAGTCCTGGCGCCAGTGGCACCAGGCTCATAAATATGCCCAGTCCCAGCGCTGGAAGCGCCGGGCTCATAATGCTTGGGTGGACTTACCTTCAGCAGACCATGCTGCTTACTTGCCTGCCAGTTGAGCCTCTGATCCTCTTCTGTTTGGAACTACTTTTCCTGTTGGGTGGGGCTGGAGCCACTCCCTAGATTCAGAACACTGGAACTCTTCTGGAAGGCAGGAACTCTTTTCTTACCAGGAACTCTTTTCTTACTTAGGCGTGGCTGTGGAAGGAGACACCTAAGACCTACAGGAGGCTATTTAAACCACACCCGGTGGATGAATCTTGCTTTGCGTTATTCTGCAACCTCTGCAGCAGAACGCTCATCGTGTCTTCTGCATCCGGTCCTGGGCCTAAGGAAAAAGGCTTACCATCCTGAATGCAGTCTTCAGCAACACCTATAAAGACAAGAAAGAACAGGTTAGCATTCTGGCATTTGAAAGGCAAAGGCTTACCATCCTGAATCCAGTCTTCAGCAACACCTATAAAGACAAGAAAGAACAGGTTAGCATTCCGGCATCTGAAAGGCAAAGGCTTACCTACTCTTCGTGCGCTCCGGAGGTCTTCACACTGCATTCCGGCATCTGAAAGACAAAAGTTTACCAACTCTTCGCACGCTCCGGAGGCCTTCGGCGCTGCATCCCGCATCTGAAAGACAAAACAAGGTGCGTTTAAAGACATTGGGGAACTTTAATACTCACGTGCCATTACTCCTTTCCACATCTAATCCAGTGGGTATTCCAGCACCCTGCAGCCGCTCCGAACTCGTACCTGCAAAATAAAAAGACAGTTAGAGCGCATAGTGAAGCAGGCAACAAGCGCTTACTTATGTGCTTCCAGGCGCTTCTATTCATCACACGGGATCCATCTTCAACTCACTTCAGCCCGTCATCCGCCATCGCCGGAACCCTGCAAAACAAGAGACATCATTACTAAAGACCTTAAAGACATTTGAATGACTCGAAACTTACCGTTCGTGCAGTAAACGACGGACAGCAGTCCTCTGAAGTCAAGAGGCCTGCGCTACCTATCCAGTGAAGAAACTGGTTACAGCACCCTGCCCCGAGGCAGATGGAGAGCTCGGCATTCACTTACCTAAGGTGAGAGCGTTAACCTTTGGGGGTCTACCGGAGAGGAGAAGAGGAAAGAGATAGGGACACCCCAATAACCCCAGTTCATTAACCCCATATTTTCTATCTGCAGACATCTTACTCTACACGTCAGGCATACAGTGCACAGAGGTCCAGCCCAAAGAGCCAACCGGGTGCTACACATCACCTTTGAAGATACGGTAGTCGCCCAGTCAAGACCGGCGCCTCTGCGAGAATCAGGTGAGCGTTACAGAACGCAAAGCCTACCGCAAAACTCTCGCCCAGGCGCTATGGAAACCTCAGATACTGACCCCCTAGCCCGGTTACTTGGGGAACTAAGGGCAGAAGTGCATGCAGCTCGTCAGGAAACGAATGCTCTAAGAAGGGAACTAATTATTTCCAAGGAGAGAACAGACAATCTTGCTAGACAAGTGCTACAGTCACAAGCCGGACAGACCCCGTTACCCGCATCAGGGGCAAATCTTCCTTCAACATCCTCTATGAATCCAGTGCAGATCAACCTACCTGGGAATGTACCTCTGGCTCCGCCCGAACGATTTTCTGGTGACCCAAAGAGGTTTGCAGTATTTATCAATCAGTGCCGGTTGCACTTCTTATGCCGGCCAGCAGCCTTTCCAACTGATCAAGCAAAAGTAGCTTTTGTACTTTCGTACCTTAGTGCCAATGCGGCAGACTGGTCGATCCCTCTAGTTAATCAAGATGATCCGGTTCTCCATGATTTTCAAGCCTTTCAGCTTAGTATGGAAAAACTGTTCGCAAGACATTCACAGGGGCAGGCCTTGGACAATGAGCTTCTTTCGTTGCGACAGGGTAATCAAGACCTTTTGGCTTATATTGCATCTTTCAATAGACTAATAGTGGAAACTCAATGGCCTGAGGACAAAAGGATTACGCTGTTTTATAGAGGTCTACGTGGAGAGCTCAAAGACGTTTTAGCCCAAGTAGTGAATCCCCCACAAGACTGTTCGGATTATATAGACTTGGTCGTTCAAATAGATCACAGGCTGCAGAACAGGAAGGCCGATCGTTCCAAGTTTGATGCTCGAGTATTTTCCAAACCGCCAACTCCTTCCAAAGGAGTAGACTCCGGGGAACCCATGCAAATAGGGGGTCTGAAAGGTCCTCTAACACAAAGGGAGCGGGAAAGGAGGAAACAGTTGCAATTATGCCTATATTGCGGAAACTCAGGGCACTTTCTTCGAGACTGTCCGGTGAAACCTGCCAAGAAGGCAGTAGGAGTTGCAGTTACCAAAGTTACAAACTCTGAGCAGGGAAACGACCTCGCCCGACAAGAATAGAGGTCCTCTTGCCGAGCGTGAAAACCAGTTCCGTGACCTCGCATTTCGTGATACCTATGGTCCTCATTAGCCCTGATAATCCGGATCGATTACATGCAATTGAAGCTTACGTCGACAGCGGTGCCATCGGCAATTATGTGGATCATGAAATGGTTTTGAGGATGAATCTAACTCTTTGTCCCAAGGCTGTAAAGGACGTCATTACTACGGTGGATGGTACGGAGATAGCCTCCGGGCCAGTAACGCATACCACTCAAGAGGTGACGCTAGTAAGTCAAGATGGACACCATGAGAAGATCATGTTCGATGTGATCAAGGCCCCTCAGTTTCAGATTATTCTAGGAATACCTTGGTTAGAGAAACACAATCCTCTGATCGATTGGCGAGCAAGAACGGTCCAGTTTCCAGAATGTGTCTCTACTTGTCACCCTCCACCTGGTGTTGCACTGGCCGCAAGTTCTTCAGAGACTCCCCAGTTACCTCCCGAATACCTAGAATACCAAGATGTTTTCCGGAAGGATCAGGCTAACTCTCTACCTCCTCATAGGTCTTATGACTGCCAGATAGACCTGATACCTGGATCTACTCCTCCTTGTAGTAGAATTTATGCCCTCACCGAGCCTGAGAACCTTCACCTTCGACAATACCTGGATCAATACCTGGCAAATGGGTTTATTCGTCCTTCCAAGTCCCCTGCTTCTTCAGCTTTGTTCTTCATTCCAAAAAAGGAAGGAGACCTTAGAACTTGTATCGATTATCGCTCCCTGAACCAGATCACCGTTAAGAATAGATATCCGTTACCTTTGATCCCTGAACTCCTGGACCAAGTCAGAAAAGCATGCATATATACAAAGCTGGATCTTAGAGGAGCTTACCACTTGGTACGAGTAAAAGAGGGCGATGAATGGAAGACGGCCTTCCGCACCAAGTATGGGCTATTTGAATATCAGGTCATGCCCTTCGGACTTTGCAATGCCCCGGCCGCCTTTCAATATTTTATGAACGATGTCCTCAGAGAGCTCATAGATGTATGTGTTGTTGTTTACATTGACGACATCCTCGTTTATTCTTCATCGGAATCTGAACATCGGAAAAACGTGAAAACGGTCCTCGAAAGATTGCGTCAACACAAACTTTTCGCTAAGTTGGAAAAATGTGTTTTCAACGTGACTGAAGTTGAATTCTTGGGATTCATATTATCACCTGGCGGAGTGCGTATGGATTCAAAGAAGGTCGATGCAGTTCTCAAATGGCCATCACCATCCTCCGTAAAAGGTGTGCAAAGCATGTTAGGCTTCGCTAACTTTTACCGCAGGTTTATCCCCGAATTCTCTCGAATAGTCCAGCCCATCACTGCCTTGTTAAAGAAAAACAAACGTTTTGAATGGTCTACCGAGGCGGAACAAGCTTTCCAGGATTTGAAGACTAAATTTATCTCTGCACCAATCTTAAAACACCCTCGCCCCGAACTCCCCTACATCGTGGAAACTGATGCTTCAAGCCTTGCCATGGGGGCAGTTCTATCACAAAAGGACCCGGTAACCAATCAGTTGCATCCCGTGGCATTTTGGTCCCGCAAATTCTCGCCTCCTGAAATCAATTACACGATTACTGACAAGGAACTTCTGGCTATCAAGTCTGCCTTTAAGGCTTGGCGGCATTATCTGCTGGGGGCCCGACATACCGTTACTGTGATTACGGATCACCGAAACCTGCAATATTTGAAGACCGCAAAAGCCCAATCCTCTAGACAACTCCGTTGGGCATTATTCTTTGCCGAGTTTGACTTCATAATTACCTATCGACCTGGTACAAAGAACGGTAAAGCCGATGCCCTTTCTCGGATGGGAGTGCAAGAACACTTGGTCAACCCTAAACCTGTACCAATCATTCCCGAACAAAGAATTCTGGGTGTAATCGCCACAGAATCCATAGAGGAAGTTAAGGATAAAGCCAGGCAACTTGTAACTCCAGCAGACATACAGAATTGGCATCTGCAGGGAAAGGACTTTGCAGTAAAGGACAACTTTGTATTTGTATTTCCAAGAACGATTATACCTACCCAGCACAGATTTACAGAAAAAAGTAATCTCTTGTTATCACGACTCTTTAATGGAAGGTCATCCCGGTATAGCCAAGACCTCAGAAAAGATCAAGCGCTACTTCTGGTGGCCGTCTTGGAAAAAAGATATCAGAGACTTTATAATGTCCTGTGGAGTATGCGCCCAAAACAAGAGTCAAAAGGAAAGACCAGCAGGCCTCTTACGCCCTATTGACATCCCACCTCGCCCTTGGCATACGCTTTCTATGGACTTCATCACCGATCTACCTCCATGCTCCGGAGACAATACGATTCTAGTAATCGTGGACTTATTCTCCAAGATGGCGCATTTCATTCCGCTCAAAGGCTTGCCAACAGCAGCAACTCTGGCCCGAGAATTTCTCGAAAACATCGTCCGACTGCACGGTTTTCCTTCGGTTCTAATTTCGGATCGAGGTGGTCAATTTATTTCTCATTTTTGGCGAAGTTGCTGTCGGTCGGCTCAAATTGATGTGAGACTATCGACCAGTCACCACCCTCAGACCGACGGACAAACCGAGAGGACCAATCAAACTCTGGAACAGTATTTACGCTGCATGCTGCAACAAACTGAAAAAACTTGGAAAGATATCCTTTGGATAGCCGAGTATGCCTACAATAACTCTGTCCATTCGGGAACTGGGAAAACCCTGTTTTTTCTTTTGTACGGCAGTCACCCTCGAACCTCGGAGTTGGATCCCCTCCAAGATCTTGAAACACCAGCAGTAGACTACCTGCATTCTACAATCACCCAAGCCTTTAAGGAAGCTGTTTCTCACCTTCAAAGGGCTAAAGAACAATACAAGAAAGGAGCAGATCAACATCGGAAGGAAGCCCCTCACTATCAAGTAGGGGATCAAGTCTGGTTATCCACCAAATATCTATCTCTAAAAGGGCCACGCACATTCAACCCAAGATACCTTGGTCCCTATTCCATCACTACCATAGTAAACCCAGTAGCGGTCAAGTTGGACTTGCCCCCGCACATGAAGATACATCCGGTCTTCCACGTCTCTCTATTAAAACCCGTGCAACCTCAAACCCGACTAACCAAATCTCCAAAACCTATCCTAGTGGATGGAGAACTCAAGTTTGAAGTCAAAAGCATTCTGGACTCCAAGATCTCCAAATCTAAACTATTCTACCTAATTGACTGGAAAGGCTACGGCCCCCAAGAGAGATCCTGGGAACCTGCTGAATATGTCCACGCTCCTCGCCTAATCAAAAGATTTCACCGAACATTTCCTGACAAGCCAAAACCCCCGGAGAAGCCCGGTTTGGGAAGGGCCTTGAGGGGGGGTACTGTCATGATCTCTGCTTCCAAAAGGTCAGGGTTTTCCCAACTCCCTTGGAAGCAGATCCATAACCCAGGTTCCGAGTGCCAACCAGTCCCAATTGGGACCCAAAGAGCCAACCGGGTGCTACACATCACCTTTGAAGATACGGTAGTCGCCCAGTCAAGACCGGCGCCTCTGCGAGAATCAGGTGAGCGTTACACTTATGTTAAGAGTCCTGGTCAAAAGAGATCTTAGGGCGTTTTGGGCTATCTTTTCAGTCCAAGACCAGTATGCGGTTGTTGACCATTTGAATGCCATCGCTGAGGTTCAATGGGTAGACCATTACATCAAACTCTTTGGTAGAGGGGAAAAGGGGCTACAACTTTGTATAACTGGGCAGGATGCACATAATGTTGAGTGGGAGCCCGTCATTGAGTATGAGACAATAGTAGGGCTAATTACCAAAGCTAAAAAATCCAGGGCTCCTGGTCCTAACGGCCTTACGAACAATACATTTAAAGGGGAACCAGAAATCTGGACAAAACTTGCTATTTCAAGATGTAGTAAATACCGGTAACGTTCCAACTAGTTGGCAGACTGCCCACATTGTTCCCATTTTTAGGAGAGATCAACGAACTCTGGTCAAAAACTACAGACCAATCTCTCTTATTGATGCGGACTGTAAGCTTTTTGCCTCCATGCTTCTCTTTCATTTTAATGTTTGGATCAAGGAAAACCATATCCTTCCGAAACAACAAACAGGCTTCAGGGTTGGCCATTCAACTAACCTTAATGGCTTTATTTTAACCACCTTACAAAGCACAACATGGGGAAAATTTGGTGGTACTCTCTATGTTGCCTCAATCGATTTGTCAAATGCATTCGATTTGGTAATTAGATCAAGGCTCTGGGCTAAATTGTCAAAGTGGGGGATCCCGGCAGGTCTTCTCAACCTAATTATGGGATTGTATGAGAACTCGTGGGTCCATATTAGGATTGCCTTAGAGGGAACCCTCTCTAGAAGAATAAGGACATATATTGCGGTTAGACAGGATTGTTCCTTAGCTCCATGCCTTTTTATTCTCTATTTGGCAGATGTAGGGGAGTTTCTCGGAAATGCAGGCTTGGTGAACTCCAAATTGGGGGATCTCAGGCTCTCTTGGTTGGCATATGCTGATGATTTCCTTCTCTTTGATCAGACCAAAGTGGGCTTGCAAAGACTTATATGCAAGTTTGAAGAATACTCTACACTTAATGGGCTAAAAATCAACCCGAGTAAAACACGCACAATCGTCTTTTCTAAGGGGGACAAAAGGGAATAAACAAGTGTGGAAAAGTGGTGGTGAAAACATTATTAGAGCACATAAAATTGTCTACCTGGGATTCCTTATTTTGGCCCAACCATCGGCTGATGAATTAAGATGCTCACTTAGACATAAAGTTCTCCCGCTTATCTCACAGACCATTAAGTTAGACAACAAATATGGCAGGTTCTCTTTTAAGCCAGTAGTAGATTTCTTCAAGGGAAAGGTGATTCCGAAATCAATATATGGAAGGGAATTACACTATTTGGTTCTCTTGACCTTTTGGGACACCCTTGAGGGTATCTTTTGGAGAAAGGTCATGAAATTGGCCAATTGTGTCCCGATAGCGGCTATAAGGTTTGAATTGTGCCTAGTTACTCTGCGAGCCAGAATACTATGGAGGCTTCTTGCCCTAAATATGACACACTCTATGATGATGTGGGTAAGACTCTCTTCTCACAGGGATCCCTAGACCGAAATGTATTTATTTTAAAATTTAGGGTCCTCTGTGACAAGACCCTATTAGATCTGTCTACCGATAGGGATACTTTGTTGACCAATCCAAACAAAGTGAAAGAGCTCCTTTTCTGTTGTGACTGGAATGATAGACTGGGAAAATTACATACTTATCCATCTTTTTGCGATTTACAATTTGATCATAAGAAGAGAGGCTGCTTGTCTTTTACATTGACACAATTCCCTAACCGCCACTACCATCACTACTCCTGAAACTTAGATGGAATATTCTGCCTACGAAGGAAGTTTTACATAGAAGGAAGGAGATTAGTGACTTGGATCTTACATGTCGTTTCTTTCACAACCCTGGGGTTATTGAATCTGGCCATCACATTTTTTTGGACTGTGCAGCACTGAAAGGTCTTAGGGCTCTCTATTTAGGCAGATTCAATACTCTGGGACTTCTGGGGGCAGAAAATCTTATTTGGTCTAACTGTCTCTCTATCTCTAAAACCATAGATGGACTTGCGATGGCGGGCTTCATGAAATCATTAGACTTGTATGCGCCTTCTCTATGATCTACTTGTATGTTATTAAAGCCTAACCGTCACCACAAGGAATGCAGAATAGAAGAAATTCCAGGACTCAGCACCACCAGTTATAAGATCATTTAATTGTGTTGTATTGTCACACATTAAATGGTGAAGTGAAGCCCATAAGCGATAACATGTTTCGGCTCGCTCTGAGCCTTTTTCAAATCTGGGCCGAATTGCGATGAACCAATCCACGCGTCTTGCCGACGCGTGTGATTTTCCTGTCGTAGAATCTAGATTGAGTTTTGGGGATCTAACCCTGTTACTACTATACTGACATACAGTCTTTTTGGATTTGGTTCATCGCAATTCGGCCCAGATTTGAAAAAGGCTCAGAGCGAGCCGAAACAGGTTATCGCTTATGGGCTTCACTTCACCATTTAATGTGTGACAATACAACACAATTAAATGATCTTATAACTGGTGGCGCTGAGTCCTGGAATTTCTTCTATTCTGCATTCCTTGTGGTGATGGTTAGGCTTTACTACTGTCTGTTTCCAGAGACCTGCGACACCCATGTCAGATACAATAATCCACCATTATCATTTTTTTGACTTTTTAATTTTGGGATTATAAGGTGTCCCCCTACAGAGCAACTTACCCCAAAGCCAGAGTTTCTACTACTTGTATGTTATGTTATGTTATTTTGCATTTATATAGCGCCTTATATACCATTGGTATGGTCTGAAGGCGCTGGTAGGTTGATCGCCCTTGGGAACCGAAGTTCAGATCAGTAGAGAGAGTAGAGAGAGCCAAAAGGTGCGTGTGAGCACCTGGTATGTGTGCAGCTTGTGCTGTATTCGTGTAACAGCTGCTTCTTAGCAGTAGGTGTGGTGGTTGAGAGATCAGGAGTATGTGTTCGTTCTGGCAGGATTTATCCAGACCGGATGTGGCTGTGTTAGGCCTGAGGAGAACGCCTGGCTGGGGGGGGTTTACCCAGCAGTGTTTACTTAGAATGATGTGGGGTGAGCGGCGGATGTAGGTATGAGAACAGTTATACCGAATGGTGCCATAGTATCCCTGTGTTCTAGTTGAGTGGTGATGTAAAGGAAAGAGTAAGCGTGGTGGTGTGATATGATGGGTTATAAGCTCTTTCAAACATTCTCTGTATTCCAAACCATACTATATACATCACACACTCTTGTCTGCCCCAAGCATGCACTCTTGTCTGCCCATGCTCTACGCATTCAGCAGCTCCACGTTCTCTTCCATTCTATGTACTCATCAGTACTGGATGCAGTTTGTGCTCGTTCGTTCTACGCACTCGTCTGCTCTATGCAACATGTTCATTCACTCTGGGCACTTGTTCTCTCCAGGCATTCGTTCACTCCAGGCATTCATCTGCTTTATGCCCTCACACGTATTGTGCATTCACCTGTTTTACATACTCACCCCCACTACACACTCACCCCCTCTATGCACTCACCCCCTCTACGCACTCACCCCCTCTACGCACTCATCCCCTCTACACACTCATCCCCTCTACGCACTCATCCCCTCTACACACTCCCATCCCCTCTATGCACTCATCCCCTCTAACGCACTCATCCCCTCTGACGCACTTATCCCCTCTATGCACTCATCTCCTCTACGCATCCATCTCCTCTATGCACCCATCTCCTCTACCCACTCATCCCTCTACGTACTCGTCCCCTCACCGCACTCATCCCCTCTACGCACTCATCCCCTCTGCGCACTCATCTCCTTGACACACTCATCTCCTCTACGCACTCATGCCCTCTACGCACTCATCCCCTCTACGCACTCATCCCTTCTATGCACTCATCCCCTCTACGCACTCATCCCCTCTACACACACATAAGCTCCCCGCACTCATACGCTCCCTGCACTCATACGCTACCTGCACTCATACGCTTTAAGCACTCGTGCTTTTCACGCATTCAACAGCAATATCCTGTTCTATATATTCATCTCTACACTCATCTGTTCTATACCTTCATCTGCTCTGTACATTCATCCTCTCTGTACACTCATCCGCTCCATATACTCATCCGCTCTATACATTCATCCGCTCTATACATTCATCCGCTCAATACACTCATCCGCTCTATACGCTCAACTGCTCTACTCACTCATACGCTCTATCCACTCATGCGCTTTATCCACTCATACGCTCTATCTGCTCATCTGCTCTATCCACTCATCTGCTCTATCCACTCATCCGCTCTATCCACTTGTCCGCTCTATACCCTGGTCCGCTCAATCCACTCGTCCGCTCTATCCACTCATCCGCTCTATCCACTCATCCACTCTATCCACTCATCCGCTCTATACACTCATCCGCTCTATTCATTCATCCTTTCTATACACTCATCCGCTCTTGTACATTTATCTGTTTTACACACTCCTGCGTTCTACTTGCTTCTCTGTATTTATGCACTGATCTGCGCTACACGCTCACCCGCTCTACACACACAGCCGCTCTACATACTCAACTGCTCAACATGTTCATACATTCTATACACTCATCCGATCTACATATTCATTCGATTTCCACACTCATTCGAACTATTTAGTTATCTGTTCTTTCACTCATGCATTCTTCCACTCAGTGCATTCATCTGTCCCACCTGCTTAATCCATTCTAACTATTTCATCCACACCATTCACTTCGTTCACTCCTCATGCATTCTGTCCATTTCAGGAGTTTAAATCTCTTTACTGTTTCGGTATTATTTACTCTTATTAACCATTTCACTGCTTTGATCCTACATGGTGGAGTTTACTCCAGAACAGCTTGTCTCGGTTATGGTACCTACAAGGCAGAGGGTATTACAGGATAAATGAATTGGACCCTTCAAGATTGTGGGTAAACTTGGAGAGGTCAATTACTTGGTCGACTTGGGCAATCCCAAGGAGGCCCCTAGGGTCTAATACACTGTCTGAAGTCTTGTTTCCAGACCAGAACTAGGAGCTTTGCTTCTAGCCTCTGATCAAGATGAGGAGGAGAGTGAACCTCTTCATGATCTCCTCAGGCGACAACCCTGAGATTAGACAATTGAAGGAGTAAAACTCTCTTCAGATTGGACTATGCAAAACAGGAGGAGTGCAAGGCTCTGTTGAATCAGTTTGCCCTCCCTGACACCAGGCTTAACCCCTTGGGGCCAGCATGATATTCTCACTGGTGACAGTCTCCATGTCAAAAGCAGGGTTTACAGAATGTCAGATCATGTAAGATCCCACATAAAGGAAGATGTGAAGAAGATGCTTGAGCTTATTGAGCCATCTACAAGTCCATGGGCTAGTCCAGTTGTACTAGTGCCAAAAGCAGGAACCAAAGAGTTGAGATTCTGTGTGGACTATAGAGCTCTTAGGGCAGTCACCACAACTGATGCCCATCCTTTACCCAGGACAGATGAACTGGTGGACAAACTTGGTTCAGCAAGTTTGTCAGCACATTTGGCCCAACCCCAGGATATTGGCAAATGGCTCTAACATACCATGCCAAGGAGAAATCTGAATTTTCCACCCCAAGAGGCATTTGTCAGTTCACTGTTGTGGCTTTTGGACTAAAATGCACCTGCTACATTTCAGAGGATGGTGAATCAAGTTCTCAATGGGTTAGAGGACGTCTGCATGGCACACTTGGTTGGCATTGCCGTTTTAAGCCCCATTTGGGAAGGGCATCTTCACCACCTAGGATATGTTTTGCAGGTTCTGGAACAGGCCCACCTAACCATAAAGGCTAGTAAATGTCAGAGTAAAGTAGTCAACCTTGGATATGAGGTAGGAGGAGGTGGAAAAAAGGCCATTGCCAAGAAAAGTACAAGCTGTACAAGACTGAGCCACCCCTACTACTCAGATGCAAGTGAGAGCCTTCCTAGGTCTCACTGGGTACTACAGGAACGTCATAGAGAACTATGAGACCGTAGCTTCTCCCTTGAATGTGATGTTGACACCCGAATTCCCCAAGGTCAGGTGAAATAAGGAGTGCACCAAGGCTTTTGAAGTACTGAAGAATGCCCTTTGTCAAGCCCAAGTCTTGAGAGCTCCAGACTACAACCCACCCTTCATTGTACAGACAGATGCTTCTAACACAGGCATAGGTGCAGTTTTGAGTCAACTGGATGACAAAGGCAGGGAATACCCAATCTGCTTCATCAGTAGGAAATGAAGGACCGCGAGACAAGGTGGGCAACTATTGAACGTGAATGTTTTGCCATTGTGTGGTCTCTGAAGAAGTTTAGGCCATACTTGTATGCTTCCACTTTTGTTATTCAGACAGACAACAAAACCTTGAGATGGTTAATGCAGATGAAGGGGGAGAATACAACATTGTTAAGGTGGTCATGAATTTCTAATCCTTTTATACCATCTAATGAACTGTACATGTATATAAATTTGATATTTCATTGATCTTTTTGCACGTTTTTGGAAGTATGACTTGCAATTTTGTATTGGTTTTAATCTTGCACTGATTTTTATTGGTTTGTTCTATGTTTTTCTACTTCTAGAAGAAGGATCCTGGAGTTGTATTGTATCTTTAATCAAACGTATTGTATTGTATGTATGTATGCATTTTTATTTTTTGTATTATTGTTCCTTTCTTTTCTTATTGAATGTAATTGTAAAGGTTTCTTTTGTAAACCATATACAATAAATAAAAAAATAAAAAAAAACAGTCTTCAGCTTTAATGTGATTTATTTTAATTATTTTTTTCTGTTTTATAAAAATGTGGATGTGTGTGTGTTATGAGATATTTAAAACTAAGAAAACAAACAGCATTCAGGACCATGGACTGTCTGCCATTCATGCAGTAAGCGGGACTGACCCTTCTTAATTTCAAAGCGCGGAAGGATCCAGCCCCCTTAGGCCATGTTTCTTTAAGTGTTCTTCTAAGGGGGGTCCATATATTAGGCAACATAGCCTTAGTGGGCTGATCCCTTCCTCACTTTTAGGCTAAGCAGGGTTCGTCCCAGTTATTGCAGCGATAACAAACCCACTGTTGCTGTAAAACTACCGATTTTTAATTTTTTATTATTTACTGAGAGACTACAAATACCAGAATGCAATTCATCAAAATGCCAAAAATTGTCTCTGAGTGCAAAACCTTCAAGGACTGACAGTAGCATTGTTTAAACAAAGTTAATAATTCAGATGCCCATGCAGTCTCCCATCCAGGCGGTAACCAGGACTGACCCTGCTTAGCTTCAAAGCAGGGCTGACCTTGCTTAGCTTCAAAGCAAGAAAAGAGTGGGGGCCCATTCCTCTAAGTGGTCTTGTAATTGTGGTTCCTTTATCAGGCAACATGGCCTGTGGAGGCTGGCCCCTTCCTCACTTTGAAGCTAAGCAGAATCTGTCCTGGTTGCCACATGAATGGGAGACCTGGATGGCAATTAAGGCACTGGCCCTGGCCTTCCACCATAGCCAGTGATTTCCCTCCTCCCCATCCCCCCAACGTTACTATAGTTAAACAAATATTTAACTGTAGGTCCCAAACAACTCATATCTGTAGTTCTTTGTAATCTCGGATATATAGCGGCAGCTGTAAAAAAATGCTTCCCTCCCCATCACCAAGTGCTGCCTTCATCTGTGCCAGCTCATCTCCCCCCACTCCCCAGACAGCCTCCTCACCTCCCATGCTCTATTTCACACACTGCTTCTGTGACGCAGTTTGCTTTCAGATGTCAGCTATTCGAGGCTACTGAAAGCGTGTGTTGCAAAATCAGTCCCTGAACCCTCCCTTCAACTCCCAAATTTCACTCAGTGATTTCTAGCCATCCCCCACCTCTACCCTGATGGCATTGTGTATTTGTGACCTGCAAATAGCTTTTTACTGCATTTCATTTTCCCATGACCTCGGCAATAGCCGCGAATATCTCTCACATCGAGAGAAAAACAAGATGGCGGTTGTTTCATTTCTGAAAACCATAATCCTGAAATGCACCATGGGAGATTTAACTATAATTTTGGGGAAGGGAGCACCCTTTCTCTGTCAAATTTTAAAATAACTACATCACATAATAACCCCAAACCAGGCATGGATCGCGAGTCAATGCTTCGTGCCCAAGTTGTTTTGGACCTGGTTAAAATCCTTCCACCAGTTTAGGCTGTGGGCTTTGGCAAAAAAATTGACCTTTTTTTGTCTATGGGAAAATGAATGGGTTGTAGGCCGCACATTGGAAAAAAAAACAAATGTTTTGTGATGCTTAATACATTTTTTATTTATAAACTAATATTTTTAAAATTTTGCGGGTTGGAGGCGCAGACTTTTAATCACTTTCACAATTTCGGCCAAATCTGTTACTCGAATCAAAAGTTATTAACAATAGAATTTTAAGGGGTTCCTATGTGTCTCCGACTCACCTTAACTATAGGGCGGTAACTATAGTTTAGATTATACGGTAGTGGCTGTGTAGTTATGGTTAAATTGCTAATCCCATAGGAAGAGCACTTTTTGGGCGGCTTATAACTTCGCTCCCCCTGGACGAATCCTCACCAAACGTTGCAAGGAAAGTATATGGCCCACTCTGAATTATTCTGCAAAGATTGATGAGGTTTGGTCAAGGGGGGGCAAAGTTATAGGGGGGTCCCAAAACTTCTTTTTTTCCAATAAACTGAATGGGGAAAAAAGTTTGCTCACGCCTACAGCCCAAACCACTGGATGGATTTTCACCAAATTTGTGGCAGGAGCAGCGGCTTGGTCCCGAAAGCGTGACAATCCATCCAGTCGTTTTTTTTTAAAACGACCAAAGAGTAGGTCACAAATAAATTGTGATATCTATGACTGCTCCGCGGACACATTTCACTGTTTGCTCCGCGGACAGGACACCGATTGGCTGATCGGCTCGCGTCATGTCTGCCGACATGTGACGTGTTCGCCTTCTTGGAACTGCAGACATCCGCGGACAGCACAGTGACAAATGGGGGAGAAATACAACTTTGGCAAGTGTGTTGGTGTGTAAGAGTGTTTGGGGAGGGTTGGGGAGTAAGAGATGGGTCAAATGCTGTATTTATTTAGGTGGTTGGCATCCCCGCTGTGTTTGTCTTATCTGCGGACAGCCACTCTGTCCGGGATGTCCGTAATTAACCAAAATGGGGGTTTCCCAAGGACACTATACCTGTCTGTACTGTCCGCAGGCAAGATGAAACTGTTCTTAGAACACACTAGGTGCCCAGAATGTTCGCAATTAACCCAAATGGAGGTGTCCTAAGGACACTATACCTGTCCGTGCTGCACGCAAGCAAATTCAAACTGTTCTTAGAACACGTGCGGTGTCCGCGATGTCTGTAATTATCCAACATGGGGGTTTCCTAAGGACACTATACCTCTCCGCACTGTCTGCAGGCAAGATCAAACTGTTCTTAGAACACGCGCGTTGTCAGGTTTGTCCGTAATTATCCAAAATGGGGGTGTCCTAAGGACACTATACCTGTCCGTACTGTCCGCAGGCAAGATGAAACTGTTCTTAGAACACATTCGGTGTCCGGAATGTTTGCAATTAACTAAATTGGAGGTGCCCTAAGGACACTATACCTGTCCGTGCTGTACGCAAACCCCGTTGTGTGCGTCATGTCCGCGGACAGCCATGCTGTCCGCTGACATAAAAAATGAATGCGGTAGCTCATATAGCCAGTTAAAATGTTTGATTCTATGGGTTTGAATTGCTGCGGTGGTTGTGGCCAGGGCCTAGAGTCTTGGGTGGATAGCTGTTTGATTCTATGTGTATGATCGCTGGGTATGCTATGCAGTGGTGGTGGTGGCCAGGGCCTAGAGTCTTGGGTGCATGGCCGTTTGATTCTATGTGTATGATCTATGGGTGTGATATGCTGCGGTGGGTGTGGCCAGGGCCTAGAGTCTCGGGTGCATGGCCGAAGAATTGAATATCCATGAAATGTTTGCAAATCTACAGTTTATGTACTGTTTGCTTTGTACATTTTGTATGTGAAGTTTTGGCTATGTCATGTCATTAAGATTGTAGAGTTTGGTAACAAGCACTGCAGTATAACATATCCATGGAAATAAACATTCTGTATTGTGGTGTACGGTTACATGTTTTATTCAATGGTTGTGTTATGGCGCAGTATTTATGTGTTGTATGTATTATAATATACTTACTGTTTGGTTTGGTAACTGGAGCACATATATTCTTTGTCAATTTCTGTGATGAAAGAAAAGATCATGTTTATGTCGGTAGTTTATAAAGACTTATGATATTGAATAATAGACATTTCTGATTCATTTCGACCCTTGTATTTAGTAGATTACAAACCAGTGTACTGTGCAATTTGCTCGGTTTCTGTGTTTGTTGCTTAAATCATTGGGTCTGTGGGGAAAAAAATCCATGTTGGATTAAAAAAAAACTTTTTTTTGTTTTGGTACAGTACATTTATTTCTGTGTTTTCAGTGTTTATTTGGTGTCTCTGGCTAATGTTCTGTTGGCTGTAGCAGATTGTTAGATACTTGTTGAATTGTAACTGGTTATAGTTTTTTATTTATATTCTCAAGTTGCTAATCTATCTGTTGGGTTGTTGCAGATTCTTGGGGCAGTTAGATACATGGTGTATTCTAACTGTTTATTTCTTGTTATTTTTCAGTGGTATTGATTTATCTGTTTGGTTGTTGCAAAATCTTTGGGCAGTTAGATACTTGTTGGCATATTCTAACTGTTTATTATTTGTTATTTTTCAGTGGTATTGATTTATCTGTTTGGTTGTTGCAGAATCTTGGGGCAGTTAGATACCTGTTGGCGTATTCTAACTGTTTAGAGTTTTCTAATTGAAGTTTTATTAATGTTTATGCACAGATTAGTTATTAAATTTTGGTTTTAAGAATATTATACAAACTTTTATAAGATTTGCTAGTAATCTTTCCTTTAAAGTAATGGTACTATCATTACATTCGAACCAGCCACAAACCTTTTTTATATATGCAGTGTAGTGACCTGCATTGGTTGTGGTTCCTGCATGGTCGATTATACCTATGGTTGTGAAGGTTTTCTTACCAAGTGATACTTGACCATGTGTGAATCCAGTCAGCTTGCAGTTGTTTTTAGTACCATTTGCATTGTAGCGTAGAAGCATTAGTATTATGTATTTACTATGTGTTTGTATTAGTAAGTTGGAGCGATTATCTGAATTGGAGGTAGTACATAATCTGCCATGGTTTGCATTTTGTACAAGTTGCTGAAATGGAACGGATTCACAGTTAGGTATGGATACATACACAAAACGCTCATTCGGGATTTCTTTGTGTTGCATATTGTTGCACAGAGTGCATGTATGTTTCCATATGTATATAATCTGGTGTTTTCCAGTACTTGTAGTAAGAACATTAGAAATTCTTGTGGATCTTCTTGTGAGTTTATAGTGAATTTCATCATTACAGCACAGTAGTCAAATTCTTGTCTTATTCCATGAACTCTGTATGTGTTGTCAGGATTTTTGGTTGCATTTCTATGAAGGACTAACATTTGCAAACACAATTGGTCTGTACTGTGTAAGTAAATGTTGTCAACAATTGGTGGCAATTGAAATAGAATATTGATTGCTACATTTGCATAGCATTTACATCAGTTATAGTTGAAAATTTGAATGGACCAGATAGTTCTGTGTCCAAGTGATTTTTTTGGAGTGTGTGTTGCTTATTTGAAGAAGTACCTGAGTTACTTTGAGTAATAGATACTTCTTTAGTTGTAGTAATTGATGAAATATTAGCTTCTTTTACTCTCTTTGGAGGATTTGCAATGAGATCCTGTTGCATTTCTGTTTGAAGTAGTTTTCTTTTACAACGTTTTGCTTTTTGTGGAACAGGATATGTTTTTAGATGGGGGTGTATAGTGAACATAGTCTATTCTATTCTAAAATGCAAGGAATATCAGCGTTTACTTTACATGCATCAAAGTTGATTAGAAATAGATTGTCAAGTGTACGTATGTGTGATAGTGCTACGTAGCTCATGCCTTCTTTAAAGACTGTGTTCCCAATATCTATCAATGCTTTATATAGGGTAAGACCTTGTGATTTGTGAATGCTGACTGCGTATGCTAGAGTTAGAGAAAATGGTTCTCTGCGTACATGCATGTCTTTGAAAAGGAGGAATCGAGCTATTGAGCTCCCTATCCTTAGACAATATTGACAAACTGAATGTTGCTGTCACGTGGGTTTGTTTGAAAGCCAACAACTGTACCCAGTGTTCCATTAACTAGTCCTTGCTCCACGTCAAGGTTACGTTTAAGCATTACTCTACAGTTTAAAGATAATTTTAATATTTTCTCCAAACCAGCTGTGTTGGAGATAGAATTTTCTAAGGTATTTAGTCTTGTTGTGGCTTGTTGACACAATGGTAGTGTCATACCATGTACATCCAGTTTGTCTGTGGAACAAATTTCAACTATTGGTTGCATTTCTTTTTTCAACATTGAATTTGGAACAGCTTGCAAGAGTTGGCATCACAGACATACAATTGACATTTTTGTGTGCTAATTATTCCATGACATCAGTAGCACTTGAGTTATGGCCATAAAGTGCATGGATGTGCCGGGTTTTTAATATTGCTTGTGTTTCTTGAGATGGTACACCAACTCTAATACTTTTTAAAATGTTGGCGTAGGTGAGGTCTGCAGATTGGCGCATGTTTTCTGTTAATTCTCTGTATTGGAAATGTTGCCAAAGGTTGACATTTCCTATGCTGCCAACAATTTTACAGCAGAGTTTGTGTCCTAAGGTTTTAAAAATAGGTTCACCTTTCACTGGTGTCAATTGAAGAAGATCTCTGAAAACAATAATGTTTTTTCCTCCAAAGAGCTCTTCGTAGTTTGTTTTAAGTACTTCTTGTAATCTGTGGTGAATGAAAGCCATCATTAGGTTGGAGACCATGCTCACTTCATCTATTAGTAGCATTTTCATTTGTTTTAACACTGTGTAGTTCCGTTGCAGCTTCTGTTGAAAGTTTGTAATATTCTAATTTGTTTTGGTGTTCTACTGGAAGGAGTAGTAATCGGTGTAAAGTGACACTGCCTATGTTGTAGGCAGCTAAACATGTGAGGGCAGTTACAACAGCTGACAGTTTGTTATTTGTCAATTGTTGAAGGAACTTGCTAATGATTTTGATTAAGAAAGTTTTGCCTGAACCAGCTTCACCACTGACGTATAGTAGTATAGGTTTGTAATTTTGGCAGGTACATTCTTTATTTTCATGTTGTACACCATGTGCAATTTCTTTTGTTAATTCTTGAAAAATGCTACACTGCTCTTTGTTCAGTTTTGATTGTAGTACAGTTAAGTCTTTTGTATCTTCGTCATAGTGACACATGGTGTTTTCTACTTCTGTCTTAGCTAATTCTGCCTCATTTGCTATTGATGGCTGTCCCAGTGGTTCTTGGCTTCCTGTTACAGAAGGTTGACTACTGTCGGGAGTGTCCTTATCTAGTTGAGCCTGAAGTTCTTCTTCATGTTGCTGTTCATTGTGCAACATTGTTTTGTACTGTGTAAAGTTTACATCGGTTATAATGCTTTCATTTGATTTGAAAGCGCCTTCACAGGAGTCATAGTTATCTAGTATCTCTTCTTCTTTTCTCCATGGTTTATAAAGTTGTAGCAAAGACATGTAATATAGTTCTTTATGTTGAGGAGTTTTTAATGACAATTTGATATGATTAATTAAGCTTGGTTTGGTAAGTTTCACTAAGCTGCCTTCACAATTTGTCACTCTGTATCTACCTTTTTTATCAGGTTTTATATTATTTTTGTATGTGAAGTTTTGGGCTATGTGGTGTAGACACATGGTTTCCAAAGTGGTACTCCTGTTTGGATAGTATGTGTCTAGTAAATTGTTTTTCAAAATGTCTTGGCTGTTGGGATCATTTTTGGCTATTGTTTCTATGTTGTCGTATGATTTTAGAACACTTTTTCTAGATTTAGCAGGACCAAGACTTAGTCATACTATATTTTCTGATTTTCCATACAAAGCAGTACCGGTTAAACGATCTGCAGCATCATAGCAGCCACATTCTCTATGAGAGAGCATTTCTATGCCTAAGCTGTACAATTTCTGAGACAGTGTTTTGTCTGATGATAGGTAATTCCAGAGGTCTTGAAGGTCTGTTTTTTCTGCTTTGGTTAAGTAGGCTGTAACATATCGTGCAACTGCAGTGGAATTGTCTGCAATGTGCTGCACATCTATGTTTGCATTCCATAAGAGGGAAATGATTGCATTGTAATCATTGATATATGTTGCTTCTTCTGTTCTTTTTATGTAATATGTGTTCTTAGGTGATTTACCTTTCACACTATGTCTAACTGAAGACATGAATTTGTTTACTTCACCTGTTTCTGTAACTGGTCTAGGGAAACCAAAGCGGCATTTGGTGTAGTATTTCCCTTTGTATTTGCGAGAATATTTCTCACATTTGTGTCATTGAAATTGTACAATTTGTGCATGAAGATCACTATTTGTTGCTTCTGATGGAATTTCACAAGTGACATATTTTTCGATAAACTGTAAAACAGTGGCATCACTGTCTTGACCAAATTTAGGAGCATCTTTAATCCATAAAAGCATGTGGGTATGTGGTGCTCCTCTGGCTTGGTATTCTTTTCTCCAAAAGAAGTGTTGCACTTCTCTGAGAGGAGGAACAGTTTTATTACAAATAAAGTGTAGCATAGCAATGAAACGATGATGTAAATATCTTGAAACATTAACAGGATCTAGAGAGCAAAGTTCTCCAGGTGTTAGTATATCTATGTTTGTTTTGGTTTTGTTTGATATGCGTAGGAAATCATGTAAATCTTCCCATGCATATTCTGCACAACTTAATGTAACAAACCAAGTGAGTGGGCCAAGGTTTCTTATCATACAACGTGCATCTCTGTGAAGTCGGAATCAGTACTCTTTAGAACCACACATGTTTTCTAACAGATTTGTAATGCTTGATTGTAAAACCTCATCTTTTTGTTGCACTTTTTGTAGTAATTGTGTAGCTGACATATTTTGAAAGTGGGTTCCTGATTTAAATGTGTGTGCAACTCCGTAACATAGAGTGGCTTGTACACTTTCAAAGAGTAGGTGGAATATGTATTCCACATTTTGTCTAAATAATGGATCTTCAGCATACATTCGTAATGAGCGGTATTCTGATGCTGTTATCTGAATAGGTATATCATCGTACCTTCCTCCTTTCCCAGTAGGAAAGAGTAAAGGAAAAGCATGTGCTTCTATACTTTTTTCCCATATGCTGATTGGTGATCATTTGGTTTGTCGCGTTTGGTACGTTTCTAGTGCATCATCTTTGGTGTCATTAAAGTGTAATGGATGAATTATATAATGGTCTAAAATATTGGATACTGTAGCAGGATCTAGAAGTTGAAATTGACCAGTTTCTGTCTACTCTTGAATTATTTCAGTTGTTTCCCTTAAGTTTTCTTCAATATTCATTTCTTTGTTGTATTCATTATTGTCTATGAGATATTGCAAGGCTTGTCTAACTTTATGTAAGTCTACACGTTGTTGCCAAATATTTTTCTCTTTTGTAGGTACAACATTTACTAAGCCAATTAAAGATTGCTCTATTGGGCGTTGAACTCCCAGAGTGTGCACATTTTCTTTTAGATCTAATGGTAAATAAACTACTTTGCCACAAATGCCTTTTACCATTTTGAGGGAGGTAATTTTTCTGTTTTTGGTTGAAGGCATATTAGTGCTTGAAATGGGTGCACTGTTTGAATTATGATGCTCTCATATAAATTGAGTTGTTGCAGGGGTTTTGGTAGTGGGAATAATTCCAAATTATTTGTGATAGCACGTGATGGAGTTTGCTTGTTGTCCAGTTTTGTAGTGCAGTAACTGCAAAGTATTAAGGGGTCAGTTAATTCATATTTTATTTCTGCTATAAGGTAGAGAGCTAAATCAAACCATTTGTAATCTTCATTGTTTTCTCTTTTGTATGTTACGTCTATAGTTTTTGTGTTACTTTTCTAAAAAGTTCTGCGGCAACACACACACACATGGTTTGGTACTTCAGCGGATGTACTTTTAAATGTTAGTATTTCTTTTTTGTATGTGTGTAGTAGAAGGTTGCCATCTGTACAATGGTTTCTAGTCCGTTGTAAAGCTACTGCATTTTGTAAGTGGCTTTCACGTCCAAAATATTTTTTCTGGATATGCTCTATTTCTTCGAGTAGGTCCTTGGCTGTACCATGTAGAAGATTGTTATTTAAAGCAGGACTTTTAGCATAGTACAGTTTATAGACTAGATTTCTTATAGTTGAATGATGTGTTGATATCATTTTGATATGAAGGAAGGTGCTTTTGCAAATAGGTACTGAAATGCAGGCTAATGAATGTCCTTGTAGTCCTGTGTATTTACGCACTGGAGAGGTATCCATATTTTGCAGCAGTTTCATTTTGATTTTGTCTTTGCCTTTTACATACTGATTGAGGAACTGGCATAAAGATTTGAAAGATGTTTTGGCAATGTTACACATTGACGTGCATTGCCATTTGTGTACTGGACGTTCTGGTTCAGTCGAATGGAGAGGTGATACTGAGTTTTCTGGGGATAGTTTTGTAAGCAGTATTTCTTGTTGCATTATGGTATTATTACGTTTTTCATAACCTCGTCCACTGCTGTGTATGGCAATTGTGTTTGTTTGCTTTTGTTTGTATGCTACTTCATTAGAATATGGTTCTGTGCTCGCGGTGTAACTCCATTCACCTCCACAGATATTTAAGAAGTTATTTTTGTTGACATTCCGTTTATTGAGAAGTCTTTTTTGTAATTTAGTAGTTAGTTTTGTTAGTGGTTTCATTCTGTTTAACACTAAAATAAAAAACTTTCTTTTGAGAAGGATTGTACTGTCTATCAAAGCTTCTAAGATTCATTTTCTACGGTAGGTTTTAAGGGTTGTGCATGATTTGTCTCCTGTTTTTATAAGATTCTGAAGGACTCTGTTGTGGAACATTTTTGCTAAAATACTTTTTTTGGTATGGTACTTGCCGCTTTATCAAGATTTATAGGAGCAGTGTTAGCAGTAGTAGTAGCTGAATTCTTGTTAATTATTTTCTGTTTTGTTTTATATTTTGATAGAGGAGGCAGAGTTTCTGTACTGGAAGCATGTTTTGTTTCGCTAAATGACTGTATTAGCTGTTTTGTTTGAACTTTTTGTACAAACTCTTCTAGAGATGGATGCTTATTTTGGAAGGCATAGGTTTGGCTGTTCTGCAATGTATGTGTGCTGTGTGCATGATGAATTTGATAGATGTTTGCTAGGATTCCCTTACTTTATATAAATGTAACATAGAACATACTGAACCCCCACCTAGTGATTTTGATGTCTGCGGACTGTGCAAATGTCCGTGGATGGATGCGGACAACATCAACAATACCCAAAAACTCAGGGGATATCTTAAATTGTTCAATCATGCCATATAAGCACTGCACAAGTTCAAAACGCAGCACATAAACACATTATATGTATTAATAAATAAGAAGTGGAACCTATATATCTAACACATCAACCATCCATTTAAATACCATATGTACTAAAATGGAATATACCAAAACAAAAAAGACATGCTTCCAACATAATTACCTCACAGAAACTGCACAACTAGGTGCAACAACAGACCTACAGAACAATAAGAACACCATTTACCAGAAGCTAGTAAGTTAACTTCCTTTTTTCTTATATATTTCTAAACTTACTGTATTAGGTACACTAAAAGTAATATCATTGTTTTAAAATTAATAATCATTACTTTATGTGCACTTAACATATATATTTCTTTTTAACAGACCATACAAACATTGAAAACAATACACCAAAAGCGACATTAGAAAATACTCTGCAGCGCTTTGAACAAAAAATGGACATGCTCATGGAAAATTTCAATCTTTTGAAACATTTTGTGGAGGACCACATAAAAGAAAAAATGAAATATCATTGTACCACATCTCCATGTCCCAGTCAACTATCCCCAAACCCTCACCACCAAGAAAAATGTTATGATGAGATTTCCACCCCTTCATCGCCTCCCATCCATCCTCTCCAAACCCCTAATTCCCTGTATTTGTGTCAGTTTCTGCTTTCCCCTCTCTTTCATAAATGTTATATCTGTATATAATTAAAACAAATATTATGGGCCTCATTACGACCCAGGCGGAGGACCATGGTGCTATTAGCACCATGGTCCATGCCGGTGTCCGCCATGGCGGATTGGGGAATTACCACCCCATTCTGAGGTTGGTGGAGCGGTAATTCCCCATGCCGCCATGGCCCTTCCCCATTCCCATTTTTGCCCCATAGGGCTCAATGGGAATGCACTAATAACGGTACCGCAAATTGCGGTACTGTTATTAGCACCAAAGTCCCTTTGCGGGTCCCTACTTTAACGGCTGGAAAAACCAGCCGTTAAGGTCGGGTCCCAGCAAAGGGACCTCGTAATCAGGCGTTAAGGGTTTAACGGCGCTGACACCTTTTACGGCGCCGTTAAACCCTTAACGCCAGGGTCGTAATGAGGCCCTATGTATGTTTTCATTCAGTCCTTTGTGTCTTTTTTTAAAAATAATGCAGTTAAGATGTCCATGTGGGGTGTCCTGGATGTCCATAATTATCCAAAATGGGGGTGTCCTAAGGAGACTAAACCTGTCCGTACTGTCTGCAGGCAAGATGAAACTGTTCTAAGAACATGCCCAGTGTCCTGAATGTCCATTATTAACCAAAATGGAGGTGTCCTAAGGACACTATACCTGTCCTTACTGTCCGCAGGCAAGGTGAAACTGTTCTAAGAACACACGCGGTGTCCGGGATGTCCGTAATTTTCCAAATGAGGGTGTCCTATCCTAAGGACACTATACCTGTCCGTACTGACTCTAGAACATCCATGCACATGCGCACCACACCCATAAGTCCTACGAACATCGCACCTGTCCGTCTCACTTGTGTCACACATTTAATTAGTTTCAGGACCCAAACACTGTCCATAGAACACCCGCGCGCACGTGAACAACCATTCCTGTGCATTTGTTGTCCTGCGGACACCCGTTCCTTTCACGGACTGTGAAAACAGAATCAAAATATCGAGGCTGAGTACCCCAAAAGGAAATACACCGGACACGGGTTACAAAGGAACATATAAAGTATTTTAATTTATACTGAATTCAGTTACGAAGAACAGAGCAAAATCAGATAGCTATCGGCCCTCAGTGCAACACAGAGAACTCCAGCGTGGTTCAATGTGTTCAGTGAGAGACGCTGTACATTAGAATTCATTCCTCTTTTATACTATTTGCGAACACGATGTCCAACCCTCCTTCGGGTTAATATTCCTCTAATACATTAGTGATCTAGGGTTCATGCCGAGTCTGCATATCCACATGTAACTGGTTTGCTTTTAATACATACATAAACAAGCCTACACAGCAACTGTGTGTTCTGGGATTTCCCATGCAGATCTTCTTAAACATTAATACAATGTAGTTAAACAAGTGTTCTATGTTCAGTATTTGAATACCTTGTTCTCAACATATGCTCGCGGATTAGTTTCTTTGCACGAGTAATCCTTTACACACAGGTCAACGAAGGACAAGGTCTTAGTTCATGACCTCCACAAGTGGCATGCAGGCAAGTTACATATTAGCTACATGCAGTGCTCAAGACGGCCATGTTGTATTTCGGAATGACATCGTCCACCATTTTAACTCACAGGGTGACTTTACAAAGCAAACCTAAAATGGCGAATGATCCTAAAATGGCGGCTTACATTGATTTTAAGGTCAGGACCTTGCAAAACGGATTTCAACACATACTCTTTGGAAGTTTTATCTGGGGCATACACTTTATGTCCTATCGTACCTATCGCTTGTGCGCAACACCCCCCTAGCATCGTACATATACTAGGTAGACACTGAATACAGCAACAAAGAAACAACAGAATTCCCAAAATAATCAGGGGAACATGCACTTCTGAACTAAGGACGTGCAGATTCTGTATTGCCTTGAAGATAGTTGGGGAGGAATCTGGTACGAAAACACAGCAAGCGGACCCCACTAATTTACACACTCTGCCACGTTGAGCCAGAATGACATCTAATGCATCCGGTTCTGAAGCGCTACTAGTCTTATTGCCTTCTGTTCTAATGTCATATTATAGAGTATGTCCGCGGTCCGGTTGATGGTTCTCTCCAGTACTCTCGCTAGTCTTCTGATATCTTCGGAATTCGCTATCTGGCCCCAAAATGGCACAACTGATTTTGCTATATCTCCCAAGATTTGTGCTGGAGTGTCATCATTCTCGTCCCGCCGTGGACGAGCCTTTGAAACTTCTATTGTACTAGCTATAAACACCCCAGGCAATAGGATCCCTAAATAACAGCTTCCCTGCCAATCCCTGGGCAACCATGGGAATGCTACATTACAGCAGACAAAGTAGACAGGTTCGCCTACGTACAAAGGTTTGTTTTCACCAGTCAAATTTGCAACGTTGGCACAACCTAGAAAATCTCCCATTGACTGAGTTCCATTCCTCTGTATTCAAAAAGAAACTGAATCGGGGCTATGGTTGACAGTATAAGAAGGCATGGAATCCTTATTGCCTATTGAAGCCATCTTAAAGGAAATCAAAGATTGGAAAGGACGAGACAGTCTATCAGAAGTCCTAATAGAAGCAACATTAGGTTTACTCCTGTTTGCGAAAAGCGAGCATCCCAGGGGAGTCAAAACACGTTTCTCAAAACTATTCAAATTAGTGCCGTCAAAGTTCCCTGAGATGCTATCATTCCAACGGCCAAAGAACAGTGCTCTAAGAGAAGCATAACAAGCAGTTGTTAAAGGTAAAGGATGAATATACCAACCTAGCTCCTTATCCCAGTGTTGTGGTAAATGTGAGCAGACCCAACAGTTAGACTTATTCAAAATGGCATGCGTAGCATTCATAATAAGTAGCAGAGTATTATTGTGGGACGGTTGTCTATGCTGAGAGTCCCTTGGGGACAGAGTATGCAAATGTACAAAGGGAGTAGGAACAGTAGGTACATTTTCAGTGGGCAACAAGGATTCTTAAGGATGCATTTCCTCAAGGTACCACAATCCTAAAACAGTGAGTATTATAAAACCAAATATCATTATAAAAACACAGCAATATGCATTGCCCATTGTCCCGGTTGGTCACCCCATCATTTACAAGTTCCATACGAGCAGTAGCGGTGGCAGGCTTTGTAGTCTTCAAACGGAAACCCCAATGTTCGTTGCTGGCGACCTCCCGGCCGCGCGACTTCTTAGTCCTTCCACAACCCTAGCCAACAGAATCCCTTTTCTCAAATTTGGGCAAAAACAAGCCCTTGATGATCCTTTCCTTCTCCAAATGCACAGCCGAACCATGCCGTAAGTCTATCAGATGCACAGCAAAACCGTGCCGTAAGTCTATTTTCTTGGACGCAGATTGTACCTTGCTTTTCCCAGTACTGATTGATCCGGAAACAATGTGTCGTCACTTCCCGTTGGAAGCAATGTATCAGAGACAAGTGAAGATGCCGAATTTGAAACAACTGTTTCCGGATGCAAAACTTTTGGAGAGTGTGGAGACAAAATGGCTATTTCCCCACGCCTCACGGGCTCAGAAAGATTCTCCGACACACTCTCAGTGCTATCTACTGCTTTTGGATCCTTGGTTGCACGTTAGCGAGGGCTTCTGTTTCTTCTGTATCATGTGGCACTGGGTGAATAAGTTTCTTGACGTGCAACGCGTGGATCCAGTTCTTTCTTCCAGAAACCCGCACCGCTGTTTGGGTGACCAACAGGACTTGGAACGGGCCCCTCCAGCGAGGTACAAGGCAGAAGAGCGCTCAAATGCCTTGATGAGCACCCAACTTCCAGGCCGTATGCTGTGGCCCAGGCCCTCATACCGCACAGGTAAAGCCTCTCGTACCTGGTGATAAATCAAATACAGGTTTTTAGTCAACTGGCTGCAATAATCTGAAAGTAATACATTTTCAACATCTCTTAATGATCTGAATTTAGGAAGGTTCCAAATATTGGCAGATCTCCCCATTACCACCTCAAATGGTGAGAGCCCAGTCTTAGTTTGAGGGGTTGTACGCATGGATAATAACACGATTGGTAAGGCGTCTGGCCATTTTAATTTAGTGCTGGCACACGTCTTAGCGAGCTTGTTCTTGATGATACCGTTGTGTCTTTCTACTAGTCTGGCGCTCTGAGCATGTCTGGCTGAATGGAACCGTTTGTCGATCTGTAATGCGGCACATATCTGCAGAATTACAGCAGCGACAAAATGTGGACCATTGTCCGACCAGATAACTCTTGGTAGCCCGAACCGCAGGAAATACTCCTTTAACATGGTTTTCGCAGTAGTCATGGCTGTAGCATCTTTAACGGGGAAGGCTTCAACCCATTTGCTAAAAGCACAGATGACCACTAGCACGTATTTCATATTGTTGCACCGCTCCATTTCAATAAAATCAAAGTGGATAACTTCAAAGGGGACAGAGGGTAGCCCAAACTTCCCCTTGGAGTTGCTGTCTCCTTTCCCACATTGTGTTGTAGGCAAATCATGAAATCCTGGACGTAGCGCTGGTCAATTTTTGAAATGTTGTCATTCGCCCAAACTTTCTCTAACATTTTTGTCACTTTCTGGGCACATACATGCGTAGGACCATGGGCCATGATGACCATCATCATTGTATACGCATCAGGGAGTAGCCATTTCCCTTCAATTATGTCCACCCAACACCCGTCATCATTAAGTTTCCCCAAGCCTTCAGCCCACCTCTTGGATTCTTCTATTGTGGCATCAGCTTGGATATCCCATACAGACCCAACACCCTCATCCATTGCATAAGCATTTACAGTCTCCCTTGAAACATACATCTCCATAAGGGGATCGGTAGCAGTTTGTCTAGCTATCTGATCAGCGGAAGCATTCCCTTTTCCTATTTCATCTGTAATCTTTCGATGCGCTGCACATTTCATAACAGCTAACTGAGTAGGGAGCGCAAGCGCTGAGAGTAGTTGTACTATTAGGGAACCATATTGGATTTTAGTGCCATGTGAAGTTAAGAACCCTCTCTCTGACCAAAGTCTCCCAAAGTTGTGAACCACCCCAAAGGCATGCTGACTATCAGTATATATGTTTACTGCAAGCCCTTCGGAAAGTTCAAAAGCTCGAGTCAATGCTATGATCTCTGCGGCCTGTGCAGAGTTATGCGTAATTCTCTTGGTCTCCATGACCGTGCTTAATGTGGTGATTGCATAAGCAGCTGTGGATGTACCATCCGGAAGTTTGAAGCAGGAGCCATCACAAAACAGCTCTCCTTGCGGATTATCCAAAGGAGTGTCTTTCAAATCAATTCTACCCTTTGTTTCTTGTTCAGTAGTATACAGACAGTCATGTGACTTTTCATCGCCGTAAGTAGTACCTTGCGGGAAAGGTAGGAGTTCAGCCGGATTAAGAACACAACACCTCTTAATTTGAATGTGAGGAGCAAACAAGATCAATTCATATGTCGTCAACCGTGTGGAAGTGAGGGTTCGGTTCATTAGAACATCTATAGAGTGAGGCACCATCAGGGTTAGATCATGGCCTAGGACCATTCCCTCACTCTGTTTTACAGACGCAGCAACAGCAGCGACAGCTCACAAACATCTTGGCAAAGCGCATGCTACAGGATCAAGGGCGGAAGAAAAGTAACCGCACGGCCTATACTTCCCTCCATGTTCCTGCGTTAATACAGCCAAAGCACATCCATCACATTCATGCACAAACAACACAAAGGCCTTTTCATAGTTTGTTGTGCCCAAAACTGCTGCAGAGCATAATGCAGTCTTGAGCAAATCAAACGATTGCTGGTGTTCCGCGTTCCACAGCAATGGCGAAGAAATGCCCTTCTTCGTTAAAGCCAACATCGGTTTGATCAGTAGTGAAAAATGTGGGATCCACAACCTACAGTAAGATGCCATACCTATCAAGGCTCTAACTTCCTTCTGTGTATTTGGGACAGACATGCCAGAAATGTGTTTTATACATTCAGGTGTCAATCTTCTTCCCTCCTTTGACAGGAGATAGCCTAAAAAGGCGACCTCCTGGCAACAATATTGAAACTTTTTAAGCGAAGCTTTGTGACCATGCTTAGCTAGATGGATAAGCAATAACACAGTGCCCTCCTTACAGGCGCTCTCAGAGTCAGCAGCTAAAAGCAAGCCATCAACATATTAAAGCAATGTACACGTAGAGGGCAATTCAAGGGTATCAAGTTGTTCTTTCAAAGCCCTACTATAGATGCTAGGACTCTCTGTGTGCCCTTGAGGTGCACAAGTAAATGTGAACGAGTGTCCCCCTAAGTTGAACGCAAACAAGTATCTACTATCCTTGTGTATAGGAATACTAAAGAAAGCATTCTTTAGATCCACAACACTAAAGTAAGTAGCTGTACCTGGAATCATGGTTAAGATTGTCGTCACATCAGGCACAATTGGAAATTGTGGAGCGACGACTTTATTAATGGCACGTAGATCAATTATGAAACAGAATGGAATTGCATTATCGCCTTTCTTGTACACGGGTAAAATCGGACTATTACACAAACTTCCTGAAATTTCTTCAATCACCCCGCAATACACAAAATCGGAAACAATGCATTTCAAAGCTTGCTCGCCCTCAACTGAAATTTTATACTGGGGAATGCGTGGCAGCTCAATTCCATGTTTCAAAACTATCTTAACAGGCTCAATCTGTAAAACACTGACATCATTGTCATCAACAGCCCGTAAGCTCTCTGGTACATCAATGAATTCTGGCGGCAAAGGCCTAGTCAAGAATTGCGAGACTGAAAATTGCTGCGGTGAAATCGTCACGCGCACTCCATCAGAAGAACAATAAATCACTGCATTTAATTCTTTTAACAGGTTCAACCCCAGCAAATTCTCTCCACAATTTGAAGTCAACAGAAATGGACAGTGGTCCGTAAAGGCACCCAAAGAAATGGGTACCGGCGAAGAAACCGGACAAACAACTGGCATGCCAGAAAACCCTACAGAAACATTGGTTTGCCCTGACAGTGGAATGTTTGGAACCCGCGAATGATCAATGGAACACTTCTGTACTCCAGTATCTATCAAAAACTGATGTTTCCTATTTCCCACCACCATTTAAACATATGGACCTTTCTGATTGACGGGAATAGGTGTAGGTTCCAAACCCTGCTTCGGGCAATCCTAATGAAACAAAATGTCATCAAAAGGAAGCTCCTCAAATAAATATGCAGCAGAAGGATGATCAAATATGTTCCTCGTATCCACACTCGGAGTCTGATTATCCTGTGAAAAAGGTTGCTGAGGATCCTGTGTAAACTGACCTCTACCAGGGCCCCCTACATCCGGGCGACCTCTGGATCGTCTACCCATATTCCTAAATGTGTTATTCGACCTTTGTCGAAGGACGGGGCATTGTGCACGCCAATGACCCTCTTCACGACAATAGGCGCACTGGTTAATTTTCACAGGACCCAAGGACACATTCCCTTGCGGGACATACTGACCTCTAATCTGCGAACTACCCCCTCTGGGGCCTCTAACAATTTACTGTAATAGCACTTTAGTCTTTAAATCACCTTTTCGTTTTTCAACTCTATCTTTTTCATTATTGACACGGTTCACGTAGTACTGAGCCATATGCAGCACTTCTGATTGCGACTTCGCCTGCCAAGCGCTCTCGCTCTCAGAAGACATAATTTGTGACTCGATGTCAGGCAGCAACCCACGCACAAATTTGTCCACAAATATCCTTTTCCCAAATCTCTGTGCCTACATCTTGTCCGCTGAAATCTGAGAATACCTGTTTGAACCGATTAAAGAACTTGGTAGCACCCTCAGACTTCCCTTGGACACAGACCATAAGTTTGTCCCAAATAATTCTTTTCTCTGGAATTATAGTTTTCAATTTTGCAATGATTCTATCAGGCAAGGTTAGTATCACCTGGGGCGGTCTTTCACCAGCTGGCCTTTCTCTATCGAGTCTAGATATATTCACCCATGTATCTCCCAACCCTGGCACGCCGTCTATAGTTCTAACTTGTTTCCACAAATCTACGGGCAGGAGTGCAGGAAATAACAAATCAATATCTCCTAAGGACACTGAGGACCGCAAGACGGACTCTATTTCTTTATAGAATCCTGTCGGATTTTTCCTTATATCAGGAATAGATTACCTAATAGTATTCACTTCCTGTCTTGAGAACGGGACGTGAACAAACTGCGATACATAATGTGCAGGAATGTCTACAGCGACTATACCCCGTGCAGCATCGGCCGCAATCCCAACTTTTGGGACAAATGTCGGAGGAAACTCTCTCATAGGCAACTGAGAAGTAGTTGACTCCGAACGCTTACTGAGCAACAGAGCTAAGTCGAGCGCTAAAGCAGACGAAGAAGTGTCAAGTGAAAAAGCACTCTTATAAATACTCAATAACTCTGTGGGACAACTAATCTTTCTTTTTACACAATCATCCTGTAGGTACTCTATCATCACCTGTATCACTTTCCTCTGCATTTCTGGTGTATACTGACTATATGTGTCATATTCTTCAACTGGAGTTATCGACATATCTGAAATCTATCTAAGCGTGTCCTTCGTACAAATTTGTGCTTCCTCAGATATCGATTTACAACAAGGAAGGAACCGTTTCTGTACATACATAGTTTCCCCCTCGTCATCCTCATTCTGCAACCTTTCCAACTCCTTTCTATACCCAAATAACCTCCCGACATGCTCATTTACTTTCTCCACAGTGTCTCTAGAAAACGCTAAAGTATTTAGATCCCTTAACCCTTACCGGAGATCTGCATTATTTAATTTACTCCACATTACACATAAATGAATCCCTAAACCTTCAATAAAAACATTTTTCTCAGGAAAATTATCCATATTACAAAGTGTGGTAAAAACATTAGCTTGATCATCCCTCTCCATACAATGCTTAGCCCATACAATCAAATCACATTTCTTCTCTGGTGGTACAGTATTGCGAGTGACAACCTTCCACCCTGCACCTCGATCGACTACAAGCGGCTCAGGACCACTTGGAAGAGAGGGAGTAGGCAAATTCAATGGAGGTACTGTTACTGGTGCGATAAGAAGAGGTGGAGGAGCTGGAGGAAGAAGAATATTAGGAGGAGCAGGAACAACGCGAACAACAGCAGCCAGAGCAGGCATAGCAGGAGGAAGAGGCAAAGCAGCAGGAAGAGGAACATACGGAGGTGGCACAGAGGCACCAGGCCTTCATTCATTTAACAATTTGTCTATGAATTCGTCGGAAACATGAAGGTCTTTAGAAGGATACATTTTCTGTATTCCAAGTGAGAAAGCCCTATCCATATTCCTAGTCGATTCAGAATGTTTATCTTGGTCATACAATAATGCTTTTTCGGCATTCGTCCTATGACGGTGCGCATGTTTTTCTCTACTTTTAAGTTGCTGTAACGCTTCTTTTTTCCAATTCTGCAAAACATCAAATGCTGCAGGTCTAGTCTTTTTCTTTAATAGAATTGACTCTAAATACTCAATACGAGGTATTTCAAAACTACCATTGATTGGCCACTGAAGTTCGGAGGCATGTCTGGTTTGTCTGTGCCAAATGTCATTAAATACTATACTTCCAATGCCATGCTTACAGTACATAGTACATGGCGGCGACCCCTCCTGTGGTGCTGGACGGCTAAATTCCAAAGATTGTCTATCGCTGCGGAACAACGCTCTGAAGCAGGTAGACAATTTCCCAGACATATCAAATTATTGGTGTTATCTGGTCAATAATTGTGTCTGCAGATACAATATGCCAAAATCAAATTATCAGGATTATATTAAGAGTCGGGTCACGACTCAACTGATCAAGCCTAAGGAGGTCTGATCGGATTTCAAAGAATCTTACCTAACTAATCTTACCTCGTGTATGGTGATTTCGGCAAATCTGCCCTCCTCGATAAGTGGACCCTTGTCAAGATGCCGTCTCGGACCACAAGCTAATCGTCCAGGGATCGGGTCGTGCAGCGCTGCTGACGTGTCACGTCTTGTTCATTGGGGCCCCTTTTTGTCACACCGTCCGATCCCGGTCCGATAGCCTGCGTCAACCTTCGACAATCCGGCATCAATCTTGAGGGTCCCTATTTGGGTGATAACTGTGAAAACAGAATCAAAATATCGAGGCTGAGTACCCCAAAAGGAAATACACCGGACACGGGTTACAAAGGAACATACAAAGTACTTTAATTTATACTGAATTCAGTTACGAAGAACAGAGCAAAATCAGCTAGCTATCGGCCCTCAGTGCAACACAGTGAACTCCAGCGTGGTTCAGTGTGTTCAGTGAGAGACACTGTACATTAGAATTCATTCCTCTTTTATACTATTTGCGAACACGATGTCCAACTCTCCTTCGGGTTAATATTCCTCTAATACATTACTGATCTAGGGTTCATGCTGAGTCCGCATATCCACATGTAACTGGTTTGCTTTTAATACATTTATAAACAAGCCTACATGGCAACTATGTGTTCTGGGATTTCCAATGCAGATCTTCTTAATTAATACAATGTAGTTAAACAAGTGTTCTATGTTCAGTATTTGAATACATTGTTCTCAGCATATGCTGGCGGATTAGTTTCTTTGCATGGGTAATCCTTTACACACAGGTCAACGAAGACAAGGTCTCAGTTCACGACCTCCACAAGTGGCCTGCAGGCAAGTTACATATTAGCTACATGCAGAGGTCAAGACGGCCATGTTGTATTTCGGAATGACATTATCCACCATTTTAACTCACAGGGTGACTTTACAAAGCAAACCTAAAATGGCGGATGATCCTAAAATGGCGGCTTACATTAATTTTAAGGTCAGGACCTTGCAACATGGATTTCTTCGCAAGCGATTTGTTAGCAGCTTGGCGTAGGCCAATATACATATATTAATTGCAATAGGAGGCACGATATAATTTCTCATTTGACAGGACGTGTTTGCGACGTCAGCATGTGACCATGCCCACGCTGAGCGTGTGTCCTGAACATTTTAAAAGTACTTTTTGAGACAATCCAATGTATTTATAGTACAAAATCACCATTGCACATGTCCCAGACAATGACCCTGACTTTCTACATACTTTTTGGAACTTTCTGAGCCTTTTTTGGGTGTTCGATCTGTCCGCGGACAGCGCGGCTGTCCGCAGAGCGCGCACCCGCATCCCTATAAAACCTGATGGCATCTATGCTTGCTGTTCCAGTTTGTGCTACATCTGCCTCAGCACCACCCCCACCTCCTCCACCACCACCACCACTCCAAGGGCCTGAATAGGGGAAACAGATGTGAGGATGTAGAGGAAGATGAAGAGGATGAAGAGGATGAGGTAGTGGAAGTCCCTACTACCAGCACTCGCCGTGAGTCTTGGGTGTGGCGGTTATTTACCATTCATGGTGATGTACCTAAAGCATGTGCGAACAAGGTCACCTGCAACTAGTGCAAAATGGTGCTGAGTCATGGGAGGGCTGGTTCGTACAGTTTTGGTACGACATCTATGAAGCAACACCTAAGGTCGTTCCACGGTGGGGCCATTCGCAAGGTTGTACCTTGTGATCAACATAGTAGGTTGAGTTCCTCTACCACATCCTCCGTTTCTGCTCCTGTCACCACAAGAGACACAGCTGTGTCACGCAGCGCATCCCTCCAGCTGCCTCACAGGCCATCCATGATGCTGTTGACCCTTACCTTTCGAGGGTCACAGTTTTGTGTATGTACTGCGACACAATATTCTGCAGGGGGGAGAGTCTTCGGAGTGCTTTCGAGACTACGGTCAAGGAGAATGAGAAGGTTTTCCCACTACCTAAATAAGGCCAACCCTACATCTTCCTTTCTCCACCTGCCCTTTCTTATCCCTGTGGTTGGTATCCCTTCCTTACCCTCCTTCCCCCCTCTCCTAGTGTGTCAGTGTGTTGTGTGTAAAAAAACCCAAAAATATAAAACAACAAAAATCCCAAAAAAAGGCTCTTTTGAGAGCCGCCTTTCTCAGTCTAAAAATAGAAGTGGCAAATAAGTTGAGCAGGACCCTGTGCATTTTTTAGATGTCCGCGGACAGTCTGCGGACATCTAAAATGTTGGGGTGTTGCCCTATCAAAACCATTGCACTTTTCTCTGGGAGGAAGTGGTGGCTCTGAAAAGAGCCTTTTGGTGTTTTTTTGTGTTTGAAAAACTTGAAATAGTTAACACCTACTAAAAAATGGATGGCTTTAATTCCAAAAAAGGTTGCAATGCATTTTGTACATTTCTCAGAAAAATCTGATTAACAGCATAAGTAAGATGGACTCCATCTCTGCGAAAAATGTATGTGCTACGAAACATAATATTTTCATTGTGAAAAGAGGACATGTCAACATCTCTTAGAAAGGCACAAACAGCCTTATTGTCATTGCACCTCGCTTTTTCCATTTGTGGACCAAATAAAGAAGAACGCTGCCACATTTGTCTCTGCGCAATACGTGAAAAAATTACTTGGGAATTTAGAAACATGTCCATAACCTTCCCAAGGCCTTCTTTCATTGCAATTGTAAAGACATTCCATTTCCTTACATGTCCTAAACTGTTCCCTCCACAATTAATTATAATTATGTCTGGATGATGCTCTTTCTCCAAGCTAGCACAGAGAGGTACCAAGTTCAGCCACTTCATTCCACGCACTCCATGCCAGTGCACTTCCACATGAGGGAATCCAAGATCTGCAGCTACTCCACGGTGTTCTGCATGCGCCTCCAACCAATTTATCCATGAGTCTCACAAAATCCAGATAGTCTGTTTTCTGAAACACACAGCCATAGCTAACTGTTCTTCTTTCAGGAAAAAGTCTTTCTGACAAAATCTCTCCTTACAGAAGACACCCAGTAAACTTTACCTACCAATCCCTTGCTCTGCTCATTCTCATTTGCATGCCTCTCCACCCCAAAATCCCTGTTTGTAATACGCAATGTCCGCAGACAACCGCCATGTCCGTGGACATATCGAAAATCTGAGCGTGGTGAATGTAATTTAAATAGTGTGCCCCTATTTGTTTCTTGTTTTTGCTTACTTTACTATTAGAATCTTCACATAACCTTCTCCAATGCAACCCTTACATTCCAAAACAGCATGGCATTTCCCAAAAAAGATAAGGAAATGCCATCTTCTTTAAAATAAACAGCATTACTAGAATCAATATTCTCATTATTACAGAAAAACATAGCAGCTCTAAGCATGAAAGCACACAACCCTCGGTTGATTGCACACCTAGCAACGTTTTGATGAGGACAAAAAAAAGAACTATTGTCCCATATTGCCACAGGTACTAATCCAGAAAAAAATACTTTGGCATTTGGAAGGATGTTCATTACTGCTTGAACCAAGTGTTCCAAATCTGCCAAAAAAGTAGGGGCACTGACATAGCCCAAATGGAAAGCACCATAATGCAAAACTACCACATGGGGACTGTTCATCCTGCCCATATCTTCACAAACTTCTACAAATCCCTGTACATTGCAATCAGGCACTGTGCTCCACACCACCTCCACTCCTTTAACATCAAAATTGTTCGCCACATGCCTGCATTGAGCATACTGCTGTAAACCATGCACACACATATCTCCAGGCACCAACACCCTGACTTTCTCCACCTCTGCCATCTTCACTAGACTCAGTCTCTATCAACACAAATCCACAACCTCAACATCTGATTGGCTGATCCCTACAGTCCCCTTTCCATGCTGGATTTGCTGGAAAACCCTGGCTGTGGCACACCCTGTCCGTGGACAGCTGCGGTGTCCGCGGACAGCCTTACTCTTGGACATCCCTTCTACCCTTTCCACTTCACTCTCTCTGCCATTCCCTCATTGGATACAGCTAAGCAGTCACACAACCATCCACCAATCACATCCAAGACCTCTACATCTAACTCCATGATCAGTGTTCAGCACTTAAAATGTACTGTTGATCACTCTGAGTACAAGTCTCATATCATTGGAAAGCACCTACTACAAAAACTACTGTACAAGTCTCCAAGATTTCTACTTACAGCTGTTCTTCAGTATTTAGATAGAAATAACCGACTCTGCACTAGACTTCCAACCGTTCACAAGCCTTCGCTCAACGCCTCCTTTAAAAGTCTACTACCCACTAAAAACAAGCAAAGCCTGACCTTTCCCAAAGAATTTGCTGCACCTAGCAAAGACTCGACCAAAACCCCTAATAACTATAACAAGAATCGCAACAGGACAATTCAAGTGCCACTCCCACTAATGCTACCACTCAAACCATTAAAGGTGCATTAATTAATGCCATATCAATGGTGGCTCATGTGACCGACTTTGCTGACCTGTTCACAGTGGAAAACTTTGATTTCTTGGCAATGACAGAATCTTGGCTGCATGCAGCAGCAGGCCCCTCATTCCTATCTGCTGTACCTGATAACTATTCTATCATAAGAGCTGACAGGATCGATTCTAGAGGTGCCTGCATTACCATCACTGCAAAGACAAACCCACTCTTCATATTAGCCACTGCACCAACCTTTGCATCTTTGGAATTACTCACAGCCAAAATACTGGTCTCCAATTCCCACACCTTAACTGTTCATCTAATATATAGACCTCCAGGGCCATTGGCACCTTTGAGGAAGACATGATGATACTACTACCAGATAATACCAAAACCTCATCCCAATGCTACTATTAGGAGACTTCAACTTAGGATTCAACGACCCTAACGATCCCCAATCACGCGTAGTAGCTAACACCTTAACAGAACATGGCTTTCACCAAAGAGTCACCCAACCTATCCACAATAATGTGAGGACCTTAGATTGGGTAGCTGATCTCAACTGTGATACAACAATTACATCAATTGTACCTCAATCATGGACGGATCATTATCTATTCTCATTTACCCTATCCGCCAATACTCCTAAAACTATATCCAACTCTATAGCTCTTATATGCCTTACGAGGAACAAACTGAACATTACGGTGGACGGCATCATGCCACATGTGGTCCCTATCCTGAATTCCTTAGAGGACACTACTGACCCAAATATGCTAGTAGATGCCTATAATTCTACCATGACCAAAGCCTTGGACATCATCGCCCCACTTAAAATGTGCAAAGGCAAACCAAGAGCTCACCTGAACCCATGGTTCACTCCGCAGCTAAAAACCTTATGAGCTGAAAAAAGAAAATTGGAAACCCTCTGGAAACACCTCCCTTCTGCAGAGAATAAAACAAACCTATGGAATCTAACTGCTAAATACAAAGAATAGATACTTCAAACCAAACGTGAGACATACAACAACAGAATAAATCAAGCTGGTTCTAGCACTAAAGAGCTCTTCATTATCCTCAGAGAAATGGAGACGCCCACTCCCCCAACGGATCTCCCCCTAAATGACAAAATCTGGTGTACGAACATTCAGAATGCTCTCACTAGTAAAATTGCAGACAAACATCTAAACCTACAAAATTCAGATACTCCTCATCGCACTCAAAAGCCTTTGACCATACCATCTCAGTGCTTCAAATTCTCTAAAGTCTCCATCCCGGAAGTTCAAAAAATCATTGCATCCCTTAAGCCATCAAGATGCCAAGGAGACAGCTGCCCGGGTCAAATAATTAAAGATGCCGCTAGAGGCCTGGCGCTGTTCACATCCAAATTAATCAATGCCTCCTTTCACATCAGGTATTGTACCTAGCAATCTAAAGCAGTCTTGGGTACTACCCCTCCTCAGAAAACAATCTCGGAACCCGACCATTCACACTAATTGGGATCCTCCCACCTGGGCAACCTGTAAGCAAAAGTTAAGGTGTGCTTTATGTTGTATATTACAGCCCAGTCCAAACAAGTTCATTAATAGTCGGCTTCTGTTTCTACAGATCCGAGAAGCCCAGAGTACCTGGGAAGCTACATGAGAACAGGATCCAAGATGAATCTCGGACCCCTGGATGAATCCTGAAGATGGAAGAGGCTCTTCCTCATCACAGTACCTTGGGTGCTTTGGAAGGTGAAGTGACAGAGGTTTCCTGTTTTACTCGATGATGCCCCTCTAGGATGGACCCTCTTTGAAGAAGGAGTCACTGGGATGTTGGTGTTGAGCAGGGTTAGGGAACCATGCAGTGTCGGAAAGGATTGCAGTGGTCTCTGTTGTCAGGTTGCTGCACCGGCAGTTAATGTCCCATGAAGCTGAAACTTGCTGTGGAGCTTGACCAGGCTTGGCAAAGAAGATAAGTCCTTTGATGGTTGTTGATGACATTTGGTGGCGACGTGTACAGTGGCAGTAGTAGTTGTCGAGTTTTGGTATTTCGTGGTTGGATCAGTTTCGGTTCTTTGGTGCTGCAGTCGCAGCATGGGTGAGGTGGTGGCTTCTGGAAACTGGGACTCAAGCACTGGACTGGACTGGACCGCAGACCCTCACCAAGTCTGGACCCTAGGGACACTTTCTTTGTGGTTTGGGGGCAGGAAACCCACCGGCTGGCACTCATCTGCAGTCGGTGACCCAGGATGTTCTCTGGCATGGAAACGTTCTGGGAACATTAATATCCCTTCTCCAGACATAAGGCACACATGAGTGGCTTCCAGGACATTTTGGGTGAGGAGCAGCAGTTGCACTATGTCCCTTCACAGCTATAGGAAATTGTTGACTATCCAGGTCGTCTCTGGTTCAGACATTAAATCATAAAAGCAGCCTTTGGATTTCTTGAAGAGTTGCAGCAGCAGAATTTCTTCCTCCAGCTTTATTTTAGGATACAAGCTTCTTGAGACTTCAGTTTCTTGCTTCAGTTTCGACTTTCAGCTCCTGACCAGGAGGTGAGTGAGGGGTTAATTGTTATACACAAATCTCCCCATTCACTCAGCTGAGCTAGGCTCAGTCAGCCAATCACACACAAGTGCATTCATGCAGGCAGCACTCAATCAAGCTCACAGTCATTCAGGCCATTTGCCCAAAGCCAGACACCCAGAATACAGGATGTGGATTGGAGGCAACTCCCCTGCCTTTCTGGGCACACACCACATTCATTACAGTTTCAGTCAGGGGTGGATCAGGAAGTGTGTCACAAAACCAAAACCAGACACCCACAACACAGAATGCAAATTGACTTCTCTTCCAATTCATTCAGTCTCCACCCCAAAAGTTTACCACAGCAAGCAGTCCACGGGAAGGCTCCAGGCCGTCTGACATGGGCAGCCCCCAGAGCATTATATGTTCCTTCCACCCAACTGCCATTCAAGGGACAGGAACAGAGCCAGGGCTTCTCAGGACTTTGAGAAACAAGGGTTAAATGCAAAATAAACCAAGAGGCTACAGTAGCCATCTTGTCTTTGTGTAGGAATCAATTGATTCCTATGGAAGGGCCTGTGTATCCCAGAAATGGAGTATACCCAAAGCCACTGTCAAGTCAACCTGCAGCTGCCACCAGCCCAAACCCTGACCTGTGGGCAACACCCATGTGCCCAAAAATGTACAATAGGGGTACACAAGTGTATCCCTACCCATGGATGCCCTAAGGTACTGTTCACCAAAATGTAAAAATGAAGAGCTGCATTGCCAGAGGTCCAATTTGGACTTCTGTGCAGAAAACACACAGAAAGCACATCCAGAGAAGTGGTAGGACAAGGACAAGGAGGCCCTTTCCAGCCAAAAGCATTTCAGCATCAGTGTCCCTGGCCGCAAAATAATGAAAGCTGCTCTCAGAGTGCAGCAGACATTTTCTGATGTACTCCTAAAGGCAACATAGTTCGAAATGTGTCCCCTGAGAGGCCAGAAGCACTTCAAAATGTGCATTGAAGAAAATATATTTGGGCATTTTGCAGTTAGGTCTCTTATGAAGGAGTATGCAGAAGAGCAAAAGTAGATTTCACAATATTGCTGAAGAGTATTAACAATTAAAAAAAAGTGGGAAACTGAAGACGACCCTCAATTTGCACTGTAGAATAAAGATTTATTAAACAGTACTGGCCAATATATTTGATCATTGAGGCCCGAAATGTGCATCTGCAGTCTCACAATTCAGTTCTGTTTTTATCTTAACAATCTATTTCTTGTGTCTAAATTGTTGACATCTGGCACAACCGTGTCAATGATTAACCAGCCTATGTCATCAGTAGAGTGGTCATGCTCCAGAAAATGTTAATTGAGGGGAGTGTTACATTATATGTTTAAATCTTGTATATATGTTCCATTATTTTGGTAGTCATGCCTATGTACCATAAGTGGCAAGGGCGACAGATTGCCAAAAGGACATTCTTAGTTTTGGCAAGTTGTACATTTGTTTAGGTGCCATGTAAAAGTGTCTATCTGGAAAACCAGTCTTTTCACTGTCTATTTGCACACTCAACAGTTGTTCTCTCATCTGTACATTTGGCCTAGGTGTGAAATGACAGGCACAGACCAGTCGATCCTTAAGAGTTTTAACTTTAAGTGCAAAGAATTACATTCTGTGATTTTCCCAATCTCCAAGGTATTCCATAGTTTACTTAAAAACCGTTTAAGTGTTACAATGTGTCATACATGGTTGGGAAGGCAATGACTGGTGACTATTATCCCTCACAAGGGGGTTATGACAGGTCTTCTAGTGAGCCATCTTCACCACACCGACGTTGGTCTTCCCCCATGTGGTCCTCCCACAGATAGTCACCCCCATAATAACCTGTACCCTCTCCTTGCCACATGGGGGAAGACCCTCCCCTGGGGTCTAGTGATGACTTTTCCAGATTTGTCACAGTGGTCACGCAAGTCAAGATATTGGGCATATTTTCATTTCTTGTATTCTCCGACAATACACCCTCTTGGCTGTCCAGCTCAACAGCTGTAGTGGGTAGCTGTGAATTTGAAGATTGTGACTCAGATGTTCAGTATTGTGCCTGTAGTCTTCCTTCATAGAGCAATTAGTCTGGAACCTAGGAATTTGACTGTATGGAAGGTTGTCCTTCGGGTGTTTGGGATGCTGGCTGCTGTAGTGGAGCATGGTGTTTCTATCTGTATTTCTTTAGAGTGTAGAGTACAGGCCACCTTCTATGCTTTCTGTGTTAGAATTGAGGGTAAAGAAGAGCAATAGAAGAGCAAGAGAAGATAAAAGATGAGATTGGAAGTTTAGCAACATAAAAGGTGAGAAATGGGCTAGCCTTACGAATATTGAAAAGGCCATACCGACATGTGCGTGAAAGTAGAGAAAAATGGCAAGTAAATGAAAAATCAGAATCATGATAAAGATAGAGATTTCAGACAGAAAAGGAAATAGGAAAGGAAGTAAGGGGAAAGGAAATAAAAGCAGGAGGACAAGAAAGAGGAAAAGTGGATGCAGGAAAGAAGAGAACTTCCCTTTTAGCAGAATTTAAATCAGCCGTCCAGGATTTAATGGCAAAAAGGCAGAATGACAAAGTGTGATGGATTTCAGGAGTAAAAGAAGAAAAGTAAAGAAATAGTTACGTGTCATCAGCATAGAAACAGTCCCAAATGTTGTGATTGCTGTGAGTGCCTTATTAAGTCATCCACATTTCATTGTTTGAAATAGATTTAGCTTGGCAAAACGTGTGTGCTTTATTAAGTCTTCTGTATGACATTGCTTGAATTAGATTTAGCTTGTGAAACGCTTCTGAAAACGCTGCACTGTAGTAGGGTGACCAGAAGTTCGGGTTTTCCAGGGACAGTCCAGGGAAATCACCAGACGTCCCGGGGTCCCGATAGTTTTTTTATTGTATAAACCCTGTCCAGGGTTTTGGTCACGGTGCCTTTTTTTGCCAGGACCCGATTTTGGAATCCCGAAATCGGATCCCGGCGCACCTCTTTCTGCGCTAATGGGGGCGTGAAATGCTTTTTATGCCCCCATTTCCTCCCCCTTCCCGTCCCCAACACTCTCCTCCAATGAGAGGAGTGTGCCGGTTAGCACACTCCCTCCCCGCCTCCCGCAACTGGCCAGCGACATAGAAGTAGGACTAAAGTTATATGTGCATATACTTTAGTCCTACTTCTATTTCAATCGTCCGTCCGGGTTTGTTTTTTCAAAATCTGGTCACCCTACACTGTAGTTACTTATTGGGAACTTGAACTAAATTACCGAGCAGGCGCCGGTAGCCTTCTTAATTTAATTGGCTGTGCGTTAGCACTGGCGCATGTTGGCTGGTTAGGCACTGGGTATTTAAGAGCTGCTATTGTGTTTGACTTTGTGATTGCTTGTGCGTGGGATATTAAGTCAACCTCATTTTATTGTTTGAAATAGATTTAGCTTGTAAAACGCTTTTGAAAATGCTGCACCGTAGATACTCATTGGGAAGTTTAACTGCATTACCCAGCATGCGCTGCAGCCTTCTTAATTTCATTGGCGGTGCGGTTGCGCTTTGCCGCTTTGGTTGGTTAGGTGCTGGTTAGTATCTGGGAGCATCCCGCGGTGTTGAACTTTCAGCTTTATTTTCTTTTGAGGTACCATTCTAAATCATTAGCATGATGTTGAATGGTTATTTTTTAACTAACGGAAATATCTGCCTCGCTAGAAACTGCTCTTGAATCTAAACGACTACAATGCTATTTAGCCATGGATCTTACCCCTTAGACTGCATTACAAACCCCTAAGGATAATAGGACTATGGCAGGGCAGTTAGGGGATGGCTGCTCCTTTGAGCATCGTGGCATGTTACATTCAGCTCACAATGAAGGGAACATTGATCACTCAGCACATCATAAAGAGAAAGAGGACCATTCAATATACAAGGAAATGAAGATGGAGCAAGAACAGGTCTCTCCGGCTACACAGACTCTTAATGCTGGTAGTGTTGCCTAGTTTTGATGGCCTTACGAAAGGCAAGGTGTGACTCAATCAGTCTGAGATGAGGTGGCAGTGCGTTCCAGTGCGTGGCTGCTAGGGTGGGGAAGCTGGAGCCACCAGCACGCACCTTTCGCGTTGTGGGTGTGACAACAGTGTTGATATAGCAAGACCTTAAAGGTCTTGTGGCCGTGTGCTTGGTGATTCTGTGTATGAGGTATGGGGGGGCAAGATCATGCAGGCATTTGTGGGTGATGGCGAGGGTTTTAAAGACAATTCTCTGTATGACTGGGAGCCAGTGAGCCTGCCTCCTGATTTCGGAAATATGGTCTCTTCTGACGGTACCTGTGGCTGCCCTCAGAACGTTGTTTTGGACTAGCTGCAATTTGTCAATGTTTTTGTTGGAGGTCCCAACGAGGAGGGCATTACAGTAGTCTAACCTTGACCCAATAATTGCCCTGGCAATGGTGAGGCAGTTATGAGGGGACAGGAAGGGCCTGGCGGCATTGAGGACTTTAGAGTAGTACGCTGAGGAGGCGGCGATGGCATTTACCTGCCTGTCCATGGATAGGTTGGAGTCCAGGTAGACTCTGAGCGTTTTCACGTAGTTGGAGACCTTAATGGGAATGTTATTGATGGTGAAGGAGGCGTATTGCTCTCCGAGGTTGACCAGCGTGAATGGTGACCCTATGAGGAGTTCAGTTTTATCACTGTTGAGGCAGAGCCAGTTCTCTGCCATCCAGGATTGGATGGTGGAGTAGATGGAGGTGAGGGTTTTACTGTCTGCTAGGTAATCACTGGTAAGTGGGATAACCTGTGTGTCATCCGCATAGTTGGTATATGAAATGCCAAGGGAGTCGAGGATGTTGAACAGGGGCCTAGTGAAGAGGTTGTAAAGCGTGGGCGCGATACAAGAGCCCTGAGAGACACCGCAGTTGATAAGGCTGGGAGAGGCGGATGCTGAGTCAGAGAAGACCTTCATGGCTCTTTTTTGGAGAAAGGAGGTGATCCATTGACAAGCTTTGGTGGAGAAGTTGGCTTGAGTGGCTAGATGGTGGCACAGGGTGTTGTTGTCCACCAAGTCAAAAGCGATGGAGAGATCCAGGAGCAATAAGAGAGCAGGTTTGCCTTTGTCTCTGAGATCGTCCATTTGGTTCTTTAGGTCAAGGAGGCTGTCTTGATTATATAGGCCCCAGTGTGCTTTCATCAGAAACAATTCTGATGGTTAGGAATTGATAAACGAAGTATGTGACTTGTACTATACATGCAGATAACAAGGATGTGATGTGTTCTACTGCAAACACCTCCTTGAATCTGCAGGCCAATTTGGGAAATGGTAGGCCTAATCAGATCAAATGCATGTTGTTCAATTGCCGTTCACTAATTAAGCATGCAGCTGAAGTTGGGGATTACATTATTTTACACCAAATAGATATTTGCGTGATTACTGAGGCAGAAGTTCTGGGACCAGCTAGCTGCGAGCCATTCCACATTAAGGTCCTAAGGGACCCTAACACTACGGTCAAATTAATATTGTATAGCCCCCACACTCAATGCCAGAGTTTTGAGAGCAACGTACTAATCTGTTGCTTCGCCTACTGAAATCCACATCTAATGATTTTAACCTGTGGCTGCTTGACGGCCGGTGGTCGAAGTGGGTGTGAGCGGTGATCCTCGACTTTTTTTTAATTATGTTTTACTGTTCATATACTTTTATCTTAAAAAGAAACCCTTCCAGAATGGTTTCAAGTTAAACTAAAAGTGCAGGAAGAAGTAAAAACGTACGTAGCACTAAACGTTCCCTTAAACATAAGGCGCATTTCTTTGTGGGTTTGTATTGTGTGTGGCAGGGGGCATGGTGATGGGGTTTGTGGGTAGAGGATGCAGGCCAGTGGGCAACATAGTTCCACTACTTCTTTTCATACACTTTCAACCACTGTTGACGGCTCAGACCAAGTTGTTTCCGCGTTGGATCTATCACTCTAGGAACTGGGCTTTAGTCATCACATGTACAAGGCGACTTATATACAAAGCAATATTTTGGTCTGGTTTGAGTCTATTAATATCAAAATTAGTGAACCTATTGTGTAAACTTGCCCATGGTCGGACCATAGCTTTATTTCCTTTGTCTTCCTCTTACCAAGTTGAGGTTTTAGAACTAAACTCAGTAGAACCATGAGCATGTCAAGGGGTATTCACTTCCCCCTTAGCACATTATATAGATAATATTCATTTGACTAAGGATATGGCTTGCATTTATCATGAGACATTGGCCAATGCAGTGAACTCCACTGCCCCATTGAAGTGGCGATCAGTGCCATGTAAGAAACTGAACACCTGGTATTCTACTGAAGTACATAGGATGAAAGTGCGCAAGAGGAAATGCTTCCAAATAAGGTACAAGACAGGAATTATGATAGACATAGATACGCTAAACGTTAAAAACTGTCTATTATTAAAGCAAACATGTTCGATAATAATTCTAAGATCTTGAAGACTGAGTATGATACTCAAGAACTGTTCAAAATCTTGAAGGACCTAGAGAGGTTATCAAGGTTATTAAAATCACCAAGGATAGCATACGGCGGGCCTCCATTCAAGATGCTATGGTTAATAAGCTGCCCAAAATCAAAGAAAATATCAATGCCAAAAGTAGCTTGATAAAGGATAATATTCCGGGTATCAATAAAAGAAGCACTAGAAAGGATTCCACGGGTCTGATGGATGACTTACAAGCAGTCTTTGAATTTAAACCGGTTTCAGAGTAAGATATGACTGACATAATTTCTCAGTTAAAGTCAACTCACGCCTAGAAACACTTGTGTACTTGTGTGTTGTAAATGAATTATCTTGTCATATCATAACAACTAATTGTAAGGGAGATATGTTCCTTGCACTTGTAGTCAAGGCCTGCTTACACTCACTTATAACAGCTATAACTAAGTTTGTAACCTTTTCCTTTGTGGAGTGCCAAGTTCCGGACTGCATTAAGAATGTGTGAATTACGCCATTGCTGGAGAAACCTGGGCGAGACCCCCTTAGTCCCTCTAATTACTGGCCTGTCACAAATGTGCCTTTCTTGCTCAAATTTCTAGACTGAGTGGCCTATTTGCAAGTCCTGCAACATTTGAGGAATAACAAAATTCTGAGTACGAGGCAATCAGGTTTTAGGCCTGCCCACAGGACAGAAGCAGCTTTAATGTATCTGAAATTTAACATCTTACAAGCTGTTGATAATGGACAAGCTGTTTTGCTTATGCTAATAGCCCTTTCTGCTGCATTAGATCTGGTTCACCATTCTCTTTTGACCGAAAGAAACTCAAAGAGGTTGCTGCCTTTTCCTCCTCAGCAGCGGGATGGGTCATATCCTTCCTGGAGAATCACTCAGCCAAAGTGTGTAGTAGCACAGCAGCAGCAGACGCAGTGAAACCCCATTTTGTGGTCCTTCAAGTGTCGTTCCTGTCCCCCTCTTTATATAACATCTTTACCTCACCTCTGTTCCATTTACTAGAGGACAAGGGAATTGAGTTTACCAACTACGCTGATGATACTCAGTGCTTGATCCCCTTGTCTGGGGTGTATGAAAGGGACCAGACAAATATAAACAGAGTGTACTCCTTGATTCAATCTTGAATAGCAAACACCGGCCTCTCTCTGAATGACGAAAAGACTGAGCTTATGATCGCTGGAACAGCAGGTAGACTATGAAAACTTTGCCCTGAATGCCAGCATTGTGATTTGCAGACAGCTGCAGACAGCAGCGTCCTGACTTTGCCCTTACTTTCAATGTCATACATTCCGAAGACCAATAGGCAGGCTGCGGGGGCATGTCCTGAATCCATGGACCAAGGAGAAATGGCAGTGACCCAGCCATTCTGAAGCACACTCAGGCAGAACCAAAGCAGAGCAAGCAGATCACACTGTCACATGCCATCACAACCAAGGCTCGGGCAGCCTGCGGCCGCAAACAGCCCACAGCAGATGAAATAACCCGTGGAGATCAAGCTCAGGCACCACAGGACAGACCAGCTGCAGACAGCTGTTTCCTGACTTTCCCCCTGACTGCCCCCTGGCCTTTACACATTACATGATGTACCTTAGTCCAAAGGCCGTTGTGCAGGCTGAGGGGGCATGTCCAGAGTCCATGTACCAAGGAGAGATGGCAGTGACCCAGCTGATCCAGAGGACAGGCAGAGCCAAGACAGAGCAAGCAGGTGAGTGAGCTTTTCCTCTGAAGAGAGCAGCAGATGATGCTGTCACATGCCTTCACAACCAAGGCTCAGGCAGCCTGGGGGCACAAACTGCATGTAGCAGATGGAACACCTCGGGGAGGTGAAGCTCAGGCACCACAGGACAGACCAGCTGCAGACAGCAGCATCCTGACTTTGCCCCAACTTTGTCATGGGCTTCACCCAGGATGTGATTTCTATAGTCCAAAGACTGATCGGCGACAGAGGGGTCATGTCGACAGTCCATGGATTAAGGAGCGATGGCAGTGACCCATCGGATCCAGAGTACAGGCAAGAAGAGCCAAGGCAGAGCAAGCCAGTGATGCCATCACGTGCCTTTACAAGAAATGCCAGGTAGACCAATAGTGTTCCTTTGCGTCTTGATACTTGAGCCGCAGGTAGTGTTCTATAAGGTTAATTGCATTCCTGGTATCCTTTAGAGAGGTTTGCGTAGAGGTGGTCAGAGGCTGCAAGAAAAAGTCAATATATTTGCCAAATTACAATTACGATTATCAAGTCCAGATCGAGCCACAAAGGAACACTATGGGTCTACCTGGCAGATGGAAACAATCCTTGTGGATTTTGGGCAAAGCATAGGATTGAGGGCACCTAACATCAAGTGGAGTGAGAAAATATGTTGGTTTAAAAAAAAAATGTCTACCAGATCCACATAGGTCTTGTAAAAAGTTAATGAGTTTGGGCGTAGGGTCTACATCTAACCGAACATAGAGATTGGAATTGAGAAACTAGTTGTTTACCATTTTTTCATAGTCCGCCGAATTCATCAGTAGTCCTACACCCTTATCCGCAGGTTTTAGCACTACGTTGTGATTACTCTGCAGATCATGTAGTGCCTCTCTTTCACCAGTTGAGAGGTTGCTGTGGGCATATGAGTTAATCTCAAGTATTTTCGGGAATTTTATTTGACACCCGTTTTTTTTATATGAATAATTCTGGAGGAATTTCTGCGTCACTCAGTGTAAAGGTTGACCTCTGTTTAAATGACGTTATAGATGCTGCATCATTTGCTGGGGTTTGTACAAAATATGCGTTGAGTCGAACCTTGAGCAGGAGAAAACTTCTCAATTCGATTTCCGTTTGAGTGCGAGACACTGATTGTGTGGGGACAAAGGACACCCATAGTTGTGTTTCATCTGTGGACAGAATGTGTGAGGATAGGTTAAAAATAGCCATCAGACTGTCCCTCATATCCTGTCTGTCTAATGGGGGTATATCTTCCGACTGGTTTGAAATGGTACCGGAGGACCTTGACTGGGTCCTGTGACTTGTGGGGTTACCTGCTGAAATTGGCATAGGCCCCTCTGTTGGCTTCTTCCTAAAAAAGAGCTATGTTCCTTATTCACGGGACATAGAAGATTCTTCCAGGTTGCTGCTGCTGACTGCTTTCAGAAAGTCACCCAATGCTTTTGCCTTGTTGGTACCTAGAATCTTGTGGTGCAAAGCGATTGGTCTCAGAAGTGTAGTCTGCAGCAAGATATGGATGTGAAATCTAACAGAGGATAACACAGGGGCAACGTGCTGGTCTTGTAAGCAAAACCACGCAGAGCAACAGAGGTTCGAATCTTGGATCCACGCTTAAAAACTGTACTCAGGTACTGTATTAGGCACATTATGAAAAACTATTGTACAGGAGGGTGGAGCGACCTCTGAACGGGCCCATGAGATTCAGAGCTCCCCCTCCGGCACCTTAAAACGAGATAGCTGCACCTTAAGGAGGATGGGGTGCAGGATTCTCTTACTCCAACACCAATCAATAAGGACAAGTCAATGGTTTGGCAAAGGGAAGTCCGTTTAATGACAAGTACAAGAAACAAATGGAAATCATCAGAGCTGCGATCGCCTGTCTCGCTTCAACTCCCAAATTGTTCATGTGAACAGTAAATTTTATAGAAAATTCTCATCATCACTGACGTGTAAAACTCAAAAGTTTGACATCCAATTCTATTGGTTGGAAAAGGTAACGTAAGTATAGGTACTATATCTGTATATGGTACCAGTGTGTGAGGATTGGATAACTCTTATCGGGTGGGCATCTACGCCCATCCCTCTACATCACTCGTGATAGACGTCACTAAAAGTACGATGTCTTATTGGTTCCACTATCTATAGGACCCTAGATTATTTGGTCCATTGAGATTGGGTGGGTTACACCCCTAGGCATAAATCTCCACTTTAATTAGCAGCATGCAGAATGGACGCCCACGTGCGGGATGGCCCAAGATTCACCCTCCCTCCCTTCCATCAATCAATACCCTTAGGCCTATGTGTCAATTAGTGGGCTGAGAGTGGCCTCGAACTGTAGCTTCATATCCGGAAAAGTTATGGCATCCTCTGGGTTTGGATGACATCAGATGTGGGTACCTCTTCGCGCCAGGCTGGTCACGTGTCAGTACACTGTGAATCGGCTTAATTTTCCCTCTATTTGTGTATTTGATTCTTTGTTCGGCCTTGCCACCTGTCTGGGCCTCCTTATCTCGACCTTCACGGGCAGGCTGCTATGCTCTGAAGTTTCGATTCTTCGAAGTTGCCGCTCTCCTCCCTTCCTTGGGTTGGCCTTGAATTCCCAAGCATGAGCTGCTTCTTGCTAAGTTTCGATTCTGATCTTTCGCCTGGCTTCGAGCTAGTATGTGAATCTTGGCCTGTTTGTCCTTCACCATCGGGGCTTATTCTGCTTTTATAAAATGGAGTCGCACTTGTATAATGTGCTTCTTGAGTAGATATATACTTGGCGCTTGCCGCTCTATCCTTCTACTAAGCATTGCAAGCAATATCGTTTCCTTAGCTTCTTGCGTTCCAAGCCTATTTTCAGGCATTTATTCAGTTACATATTTCCATCCTCCTTTTAATGGTTACGTTTCTTTTTCTATGTCCATTACATCTTTATTCGCAACATTTCGTCCTTGTTTATCACCTTTTTAGGTTGTCATTTCTTTCATCTGAACGTCTGTCTGGGCTATTGTGTTGTCACCATTTGCCTTCAATAAGGGCCCTTTGTGTCTCTTCTGGGACAGTTTGTAAGTATTCTTCATTTCGCGTCAGCTGCTGGTATGGCTGTCTCAGTGGGTATCTTGCTGCCCATGGTTGTCTGGTTATTGGCGCTTCAATAGGTATACAAGTCCTTCTGATGGTTACTGGACAGAGCCCCACTGTGGCACTCTGTTGGTTTATTTGCTCCTTATACGTCACATATCTTGGCGAGTATGCGTCTGGTATCTCGAAATGAATGGCTGGAGTGCAGGCCATATTTGGGACCTCCTCTACACTATTAAATAAAATTAAATAAATGCACTCTCAGAAAAAGCTACAATGTCCTTTTTTAGTTTGTCTGCCTGTTTGGATGAATTAAAGTTTTCAAATTCCTCCACTTCTTTATTAATTCCCTCTATGTGCAAAGCTAACATGTGTATGTTCTTATATGGTAAAACCAGCATATATTGGGCAGCATGCATGGAAATATATGAGCACATCCAATGTGAACATGTTTTTTATACTGGCATATATTGTGGAGGAAGACATCATGAAAAAGCTTTGGGAAAAGGTACCGTGCACTGTTGGTGACTTACATCTATTGGATTCTTCCATGAGTTATCATACAAAACTGACTGCAAGCTGTCTGAGTTTGTACCCAATTTTCCACAAAGTGTGCTGTATAATGCAACATTTTAACCCATTAGTCAAAATGTTTTCACAGGGGGAGAATCCCCCAAACTACCCTTGGTTGATTGGGGCTCCCTCGCTGTGCAAAGTTGTTCATGCAGATTTGTGGGAAATATTTACGCCCCTGCAATCGAAAAATGCACCAGTAGCCACTGCTTCTCAGTCAATTATAATGTAGTCATTGTTTACCAATATTGATCTCATTTGAAACATTTTGACAACAGCCTCAAAAGTAAAAGACAGAAATTGCCTTCATTTTCCATACAAAGATATCTTCACAACAGTTGGACACAGCTTTCCTGGAACCATTTCCTTCAGAATATTTGGGAATTCTACAGAATACAAATGACAGAACATGTTCCAGCACAAGGAAAACTAAGGAGCACATTCTCGAAAAAGAGGGTTCTGATATAATCAGAGAATTCGCATGTTTTAGATGTCCCATTTTTGGAAATTCACATTCCATGCTTCTCTCCGAAGATCAATGGAACGCCAATCAAATACCTCATCTATGCAGACGACGTGGTGTTGATCGACCACACTCAAATTGGTCTTCAGCGTCTCTTGAATCGTCTAAATGACTATCTGCTACTGCTGCTGCTCTGGGGCCCGGGCCCCGGCTCCGGTGACTCGGGAGGAAGTGCACGGGATCGGTTCCAGGTCAGGCGAGAGAGGGCGAGCGCACTGGCGGCAGCGGCGGGGCCCGCCCGGGGATGCTGACCTTGGAGGCTGCTCGAACCTCCTGTTACTGCCTCCTATCAGGAGCAGCACTGTGGCATAACCTGCTTGGTCTGCCGCTGCATCAGCACTGGCGGGAACGTTTTCCCGTGGAGCGTGGGCTCGCGAGATCACGTTATGCCGAGATCTCACGAGAACACGCTCCCGCGATCACGTGATGTCCCCACAGGTGACGTGCTCATTTCCACATGTCTGTGCTGCAGCTCTAATAACGTGGTGCCCCACCTCCTTAAACGGTCTGTTCTTTTGTAATGCTAACAATAGAAAAATAATTTCTATTTGTGTTGGAAATGCAATGCTTATACCGCTGGTGGACCACTTTAAGAATGCATGAAAGGTCAGAAATGATATATGAAATGCATTGTGCACTCTCTGCACCTGTTCATGACAGGTGAATATATAGCTGCTTGTAGTAGTCTTTTTGGACCTTCCGCAAATGCCTCCAAACCTGGCTCTTTTCACAAGACTTATAACCAATATTAGCCTCAGTATGTGTCTTAGGTTTGTAATGACTCTTCTCATGAATTGTGTGTCTGTACTATCGCTATCTGATTCACAAAACTGCGCTTACTGTGAATAGTTCCTGGATGCCTTTGGGGTTGGTGCGCTTTACAAATGACAAAATAAATAAATAGTTGTTTTTAGCACATTTTGAAGTGCATCCCAATATTGAATTTGGGATTTGCTTTAAAATGCGCATTGAAGAAACCTGATTTGTACATTTGTGACAAAGGGTAATTGAATGTGTGCATCTATGACATTCAGATGCCTTTAGAGAAGAATGTGTTTGGAATTTGACCCCAAGTCATGGACAATTTGGAAACAAAAGGTCTTGGAATAGGCAATTTTACGGTGTTTTACCATATGTGCTAATAGTTTTATAGTTCTTGGGGCTGCCAAATGTATGGCTCACAGCTAAGGTTTCTCGAACTTCCCATAATGTGCCCAGAGGGAAAGTCGAGATGTTCTTTGTGGATCTTTGGTTTAGCAGTATACCTTTGAGATTTCCTACGGGTGAGCTCGGCCTTGCGTCTTGAGGTCAAGTTTGGGACCCTCGTTCAAATCGATTGGATCGAGCCTTGGTAAACAAGTCTAATGAGTCATAGTATTTGAGGCATCTAGAAAGGCCGAGGGCTTATAAATGGCACAAATCACTTTCTGCTTACTTTTGGGGTTTTGTTTGGCATTGGAAAGAGGGCAGGCTCACAATTTAGTGTTTGAGAGGAATTCTGGTATGCTTTTTTGTGAGTACAGGAGAGCTTTGAGGAGTTTTGAATGAGTTATTTTACTTGTATGTGATATTTTTAGTGTTTTAATTAATCTCTGTTTACCCATCATCTGTATTTATGTCTGTTAGGTCCGTACTTTCAACTTCACTATGTAACTCTTGCTTCCCAAAAATGTAAAGAAAATTAAAATAAAAAAGACCTGCTCCGTTTTCCCTGTTTGTGCCACCCAAAAACATTTGAAAAATAAAAAAAGTCCCTGCTGTACTTTTCCTACTTGCTTTTTTCCCTTTGTGTCACCCATAAAATTGAAAAAAGCAGAAAAGATGTGATAATACCTTTCTTTTCCTTTGCTTGTTTTGTCAGTAGCTGAGAACTCTTTCTGTTCTTAGTCGGCTTTCTTATCCTTGCTGTTTGTGTTTTGCTGTTTGTGTTTTGCGACAATCATTACCCTTTGTGTGAGTTTTGCAATAATCCATTAATTTGTTTTAGTCCCTATGCTTTCATTGCATTCTGACAATTTAATCCACAAATAGCAACATGTTGGTTTTTGCGGAGGGATTGCAAAAAGGAGTTACAGACAGAGAAGAGGTGGAACTGGACTACTCCTTGACCTCTGTGTCAGATCAGTTAATCAGCAGCAGCCATGGACAGGGCAGGGAGTGTGATGAAAGGTGAGACAGTGGCTGAGGGGTACACAACCGGCAATCACGGGAGGTATTGTCAGCTGCAGAGTCAATGAGGAGGTCCTAGGTCACATAGACCATTATTTAGACTTTGCCATTGGTGGGGAGGTAGTGGAAATCCAGCAACAGCAGGGAGTGGTTGCCACACAGGATCCAGAGATAGTCCCACTGCAAATGGCTCAGGGAGAGGAGACTCACCCACTTCATATTTGCCTGCTCAGGAGGTGGAGAATGCCACTGCACCTCTGCCAGATCAGGAGGAGGAGTCAATGTGGACTTGGGCTTCCCTTAAGCAGGCAGTGGTAGATCAGAGGTCATCCCCACTGATGACATCCCTGCTAGTCTGGCCATGGTTGAAGTATTACTTCAGCTTTCCGGAGAGAGAGAATGTCATTCGTGTTAGTGGACAGTGTAATCGGCAACCACTGCCTAAGGATAGTGCTTTAGAGAGACCAAAGAAATAGCACATTTGGGTACCTCCTTAATGAGCACACATCACTGTTAATCAGACTGAATAAAGAAACCGCCTGGAATTGGGCACACTTCTAGGTAGAGCCAAATAGACTGAGTCAGAAGTACACAGGACAAAGAATGTTTGAATTGGGCTAACCGCTAGGTTTTTGGGATGGAACTTGATCATGGCAGCCTTGGGGGCCTGGCACTTAATTGAGGCAGAAGCTCCACAGACTACAATGTCACCATTACCACTGATGAATAAACAAGCAGCCACAAGTTAGGTCGAAACAGTAAACCTACGTACATTTTAACTGAAGGAATAATTCAACATTGACTAATGTTTAAAGGAAGGAGAAAGTAAACTTTAACTTAAAGACCTCAAATTAACTTAATCTGATGACTCTCTTGTTTGGAATCCCAGGTCCTGGTCCTGGTGTTCTCTCATGCCATAGTCTACTGAGATAATATGCTTGTTCACCTTTACACAAGTAAGCTCTATCACATTTGTCCATCAATCATCTTCTGTGCTTGGAGATAATAGCCTCATCCATGCTAAACCCTATTTACAATGCATGCTAGCCAATGAGAAAGTTAGGGGTTGCCCAGGCAACTGAATAAACACAGATGGCCATGCTGACCACTTGTTAAACCTTAATTACAGTGGATAATCATCACGACCCACTCTGCATGTGTCAAGAACATAGACATCAAATATTTGGTCTTCAGTGGGACAGCTGAATTCTCTGGACTCAATCTACACAAAAAGCCACACTGTGAAAGTAGTGTGTCCCACAGTCCCTTATGCTTCTCAGCGGTTCAAATCCGCATAGTGATGCTGCTGAAGTATTGTCAGAATCTGATGATATTGAGTCTGCCCAGTCCGACATCCTACTTTTCAGCCGAGGGGTACCAGAATGGGTTGTTGTTGTCTGACCTTTATGTTTACCTTCTTGTTCCATCCAGGATTTAAGATATCTCTTTAGTGCATCCTTGCATATGGATAGCATGTCCTCTTGTGAATGATAGCACCTGTGCTGTCTTCGTTTTCAGTCTCAAACAGATTTTGTGTAAATGTTGCCACTTCATCTTAAACTGTGGGTTAGGGAAAAATACCGGGAGGTACTTGAATTCTTCTTCATGCCAACAATGTGTGGATCCTGTGGTAAGCGGCCCTTTGCCCATCCCTAGACATGTCATGTTCCATTTTTGGGTTGGATAGTTTTAATTTCAACAGATATAGCAGTGGCAGCACCTCGCTGAGTAATGTATTGTACAGGATAAACCGCTGGACGGCCTCTTCACAAGGCTGCTGTAAAGAACAAACATGTTCCAACATTTGCTACTGTGTAGGTGTTAGGTTGGCATCCCCAGTTGCCGGTGCCAGATATTGCAGCAGCTGGTTACTGCACTGCACTGTTCTTAGAGATGCTGCAGACTATAAAGTGCTGAAGTCCACCCAGTCTTCACAGCAGTGTTCAGCTGGTTGTAAAGGAGGTACAGATCGTCTGCACCACACTAACCATCTAATTTAGTGACACACAATGACTTATGAACAGAGTCATCACAAGAAGGAGGACATGTACAAAGCAGGCCATGTTCATGATTTCACTTATCCTCACAGCAGGTGCAACATTGGTCCTATTGTCCGATTCGACAAACCCTACTTTTAAACCATTGGAGTGAGCCGGGTGTACACAACCTCCTTTACTTTATCTGAGAGATCAACTCACCTGTGGGACTTGCTGTGAAACTGTTCCATGCACAAGGTGGTGTGATGGCGAATTGCAGAAACAGGGGCAAGTGACCCAGTTTCAATGATGGCCATGAATTCCACGATTTGAGCACTGGTCTTCATATCAATTGTCAGGTGGGTGGTCTTGTCCCCAGAAGGATCCAGTCTCATTCCAGCTGCTTCTAGAACATGTGTATAGATGCATGGGACCACAGTACATGTGGAGTATTGCTGAGTGAGACTTATCCAGTCTGGAGCTATGATGCCAAGCATTCATCTGAAGCCACAGGTTTTGCAGATAGGGGCATGGTGGCAAATCTACTGACAACTTTACAGTAAGACTTTCATTGTCTGCTGTATGGGTTCTATTGATGGCGGTAGTGTCACTGTGCCTGTCGGCAAAGATGTACAGCCAATATCGTGTTTTTTCTTACCGTGTTTGGAAAAGGTTGCATGTGGAAGCAATGGGACGGCCTGAAGCTTGCTCCCTGTGCAAATATCTTCAACTTGTCAATGTCATACCTTCATCAGTGCCTGCACCCTATTACTCTGTATCCTTGTCTCTCTTGCTATCTGTATGCCGCCAAAGAGTTGTCTGAATCTAAATCTAGAATCAGGGGATTGGGCATAATATTTCTCATTGTCATATGAGTCCAAGGAAATCAGAGTTCGGGGATTTACAGAGATCCCCACGTGTTCATCATCTGTGGATTTCTCTCTTTCTTCCTTCGGTGATGTCATTTCTTCTGGTTGAACTTCCTCCTCCATAGCCAATTGCACGTGTGTCAATGGCCCATTCAAGATGACTTTCTGCCACTGTTCTTATGAGAGGAAGAGATCGGCAGCATCAGATTGCTCAGCGTAGTTCAGTGCACAGTCCCAAGTATTCTCAGGACATCTCCAATGCATGTTGCTGCCACTGTGGCTGGTAAAACATGATTATCCTGTCACCTAACGCTGCAGCGGACTCACACAATAAATGTATGTAACTCGACTGTAGAACAACAAGAACACTACACACCAGTATTGGAGTGCTCTTCCCTGCTGCCTGTAAAATGAATGTATAGAGGGTAGAGAGTTTGGGTGTGGTAGAGCAAGTGGCGTTGGGTGGATGGGTGTAGAGAGAGTGGCTGTTGGGTGGGTGAGGGTAGAGAGAGTCGGGGTTGGGTGGGTAAGGATGGAGAGAGTGGGGGTAGGATGGGTGAGTGGTGGTAAGGAGACTGGATGTAGAGTGGGTGGGGCATAGAGAGTGCTGGCAGGAGTGGTGGGTGGGGGTAGAGAGATTTGGGATAGTTTGGATGATTGGGGGTAGGGTAGCGTAAAAGAGTGGGGTTTGGTGGGTGAGGGTAGAGAGAGGGTGTTGGGTTGATTGGGTGGGAATAGAAAGAGTGTGGGTAGGGTGAATGGGGAGACAGAGTGGCAATTGGGTGGGTGAGGTTAGAGAAAGTGAGTGTAGGGTGGGTGGGTGGCTGTAGAGTGAGTGGGTAGGGAGGGTAGGGGGAGAGAGAGTGTGCTTTGGGTGGGTGTGGGTGGGGTGATTGGAAGGATACATGGGTAGAGAGAGTGGATGTAGGGTGGGTGCGTGCGGGTAGACAAAGGTGGGGTTGGGTGGGCGTGTGGGCGTAGAGAGAGTAGGCAAAGAGTGGGTGCCATATTGGAAGAGAGGGTGGGGGTATTGATAAAGAGATTGGGGTAGGGTGGGTGGATATGATATGATATGGCATTTGTAACGCGCCTATACACAAGTGTTTCAAGGCGCGACAGGCGGAGGTAGAGTGAGGGAAGCGTGGGTAGGTAGGTGTAGTGAGAGTGGGGGTAGGGTGGAGATAGAGTGAGTGAGGGTAGGCTGGGTGGTTGTGTGGAGGAAGAGATTGGGGGTAGGGTTGGTGAGTTGGAATAAAGAGAGTGGGGCTAGGGAGGGTGGTTGGATGGAGTCGAGATAGTGGGAGTTTTATTGGGTGGTTGTATGTAGTTAGAGTGTGGGTAAGGTGTGGTGGGGTGGGGTACTGAGAGGGGTTATGGAGTGGGTAGGGGGTGGGGGTGAGTGAGTGGGGGTAGGGTGAGTAGAGGGTGACGGGGTGGAGGTTGAGAGAGTGGGGGTAGGGTGGTTAGGGTGGTTAGGGTGTGGGGTTGAGAGAGTGGGGGTAGGGTGGGTGGTGGAAGGGGGTTGAGAGAGTGGGATTGGGTGGGTGAAGGTAGAGAGAGTAGGGGTAGGGTGGTGGGGTTACAGAGAGTGGGGTGTGGGGTGGCTGAGTGAGTTGGAGTGGAGCGAAAGACAGTGGGGCGGCTGAGTGGTGGGAGTTGTTTGAGGCAAAAGACATGAACAAAAAAGCAGCCTCAGGAGGACTTGTCACATGTAGCCCAAACATACCACACCAGCACGTGTAAAGGGGGTGGGGCCAGTGGGAGTAGAGAGTGTGGGAGTGGGTTTGGTGATGGTAGAGAGAGTGGGGGTTGGGGTAGCAAGAGCGAGCATGAGGTGGGTGAGTAATACTAGAGAGGCAGCCGCAGGAGCGATAGAAAAAAGATCGCTGACAAAAGTAGCCCAATTATAGCCCAGTTGTATGCAAAATAGACCAGAACAGTCCAATAAGGCAAATCACTTCATAGATGGGAAATGGAAAGTCCAGCTGACTTGCTTCTCACAAAGCTGCTGATTGGAGCATATCGTGTTAGGGAGCTCCTCATTGGGTAGTATGGCAGAGAAGTATGGAAAAAGACGTTTTAGTGAGTTGGCCATTTCATGCTGTGGCATTGCTGGTTACTATGCCAAACAGATATTCTCAGTTCAGAACCCCAATTCCCTCTCTCTCTCTTTTGTAAAAATGGTTTCGGCAATTTTGTGGCTTGCACCCAAAAAAGTTACCAAACCCAAAAATTAACATATGACTAAGAATTCTTTGTCTTGCTCTCTTCCCCCCTACAAAAATGGTGTATGCTGAAGCATGGGAGGGTGCACGCAAGAATGATTTGGGCGCTCTCTTCCCACCGACAAAAGTAAACTGTGCCTAACAATATTTTGGTGTGCTTCCCCTGCAACCTACAAATAATATACTTTAATACCCATTGTCCCCTAAAAGAATCCTACCCTAAGTATAGCTAAGCCCTACGATCGATTTCAATTCAATGTAACCCAATTCACGCTCCAATCCTGATCTACACCCTAACCATACAAAGTCACTTCCCAATGTAGTTGGATTTGCCACTGCCTCTTCATACTTCGACCATCAAGTGTCCAATAGAAGCAAGGGGTTTGAACCAGTAAAACCATCAAGCTCAAACTTTAGGAAATGCTCAAAAAGCCAGAATTGCTTAAACTTGCTGAGACCCATGAGGTTTGAGTTTAGCTTGTAGACAGCTTCACCTCGGACTCTAACTTCAGGGCGGCGAGTAAGCGTGCAAAAAATACCCTGGACGAGGGAGGCACTCAGGCTAGAAGTACTGTAGAAAAAACCTGTTATTAGTAATGTTATTGTCTTTGCTGATCTTGTATTTAACATGTTTTGGTTTGTTCTGCATGTTCCTAATGTGTTGCATCTGAAATGCATGGTTATGATTGTCACTTAGGATATCATCAAAATAATGGCAGTCACAATATTGAAGCCATACACAAAATATTGCTGCTTCAAAGGGAATTGCATCTGACATTCAAATGTGAATCGATAGGTCAAGAAAAGGTTTGATGAATGATGTTTATAATTGTTGAGTCAGAATTTTGATGTTGTGCGAATAGGTTAATCTCAGAGGCTTCAGACAGTAATGGGATTTTAATACCAGCTTTGGAGATTTGCTTTTAAGGATCGCTGCAATCAAGGCTTTCCAAGTAGACATTAAAGATGCATGAAAATGAGGGCAATGGGAACAATTCAAAGCAGGAAATCGGATATGCTGGCTTAGCACAACAATTGTGGTATGAGGCCCTTCTTTAATTATGTAAAGTGTTTGCGCTCAATTGAATGGAATGCACTGTATATATTAATAGGTTGTTTTGCAATGTAGCCATTTATCGCACCACAAATACTTCGCTGATTGTATTGCAAAGAAGAGGAACACGTGTAGCTTTCATGTCTCCTCCTTTCATATACTTTATATTCTTCCATCCTTGCTCCCCGACTTCTTCCTTCTTTATTTTTCCTCTCATTTGTCAACTCCATTTTTACTATTTTTCTTGTCCCCATCTTTCTCAACTATTCATTTACTTTTCCCGACTCAGCGCTCTGACTTGTCCTCTATGTCTTAGGCACTAGCCAACAAATGTCACTCTCCACTGACATTTGACATTCTGCTCAACACAGTTTGCAGAGCTCCTTGCTGTTAGTTTCCCAAGATTGCACTACGATAGTCAACCACAACCCTCATGCACAGACCCTTAACATGGTTAGCACCACGGACATTCTTAGGAGCTCGTTTTTTCCCCTGCAGTACTGCAAGCGAAATGTGTAAAAGCTAGGCTTTTACACATTACAGTTAAGGTACTCCCATATTTTCGTTCAATTGTATGGCTGAGAGGAGATACACGAAAGTTACATTTCTGCCGCCTCCTTCCTCTCTGCCATACAAATTCTCCAGCAGTTGCATCAGAATGGATTTTCATGCCGGCACAAATGCTGGGGATTCATGTGGAGTACAACGTTTTTTTGCACCAGTAAAAATCAGACGTACTCCAAAGGAATCCATAGTAAACGGTGCTTGCCATGCGTACATGACGGCAGCTTTTCTCAATATGCATGGCTCAGTGCAAAAGGGGTGGCGTAATAGTGTGTACGGTGTCTTTTTGCAGTCCGCTTTTGCACTCTGCCATGCAAATGAGGACAATTCGGCAGCAGGGACCCATTTACACAAAAGTGTGAACATACTGGTCCCCGCCTCCGAATTACAACAGGGCTAAAAAATTAGCCCTTTAGAGGATACAAGATAATGAACTCGTACATCTCACTAAAATCCAAATGAGCAAAGGACTTGTAACACATTGTGTACAGCTAATTGTCGATCCCTGAGGACAAGGAGGCTGCTGGCTAAGAAGGACTCATTAGCATTACAAAAATTAAAAAGAAGGATTTGAGAGCAACACAGGAATGGGAAAAGAGGAAAAGGAAATCACAGAATGTTCACACTTTGTCCTGGATTGCTAAACTGCTTTGAGACCAAAACGCCTAAATTGCATCTCTGCTCCCTGGCCTTTGGATTTTCTTCAGTTTTCTTGCTTGGTGCACTGGCAGGTTTCCCCATTGAGTCCGTAGCAAAAGCATGATAAGGGGAAACAAATGAGAATGTGCATATAAATATAGCTAAAGTGCTCTCAAAAGGTGCCCTTTTTCCCATGTCTTATCGTGCAGATATCTTTGTGGTCTCAACAAACTGGTGAAAGCTTTTTCGTGCATGATTCCACTGAGGTTATGACTAATTGACTTCTGCACACACAAATAAAAGGATGAATGGAGGCACACAGCTTACTTAGCCCTCCCACTTCTATAAAGCAAGAATGGACCCACTGCTAAAGGTAAAACAGGCACAATTAAGAGCTGTACCTCATTTGCCTTTTGCAGTAACATGGGCAACTGGGAAAACTATACTCTCAAGAGGGATGTGTTAGGCAAAGTTTGTATGCAGTACCCTCTGGGAACACTACACACAACCATGACTACAGGTATAGGAAACCCAAACTTTAGTATAAGCTTGTACTGAAGGGGCCTCTGGGGAACCCTCGCGTGAGGAAACAAGGCACAATCACCACACACAAACTGATACCCTAGACACGAAGTTGTAGTCCCAAAAATCTAGGGTTTATTGTAAAGCAAAGTAAATTCAGTTGCCCAACTGGTCTCACGCCCCGCGACGTGTGTCTATCAGACCTCGGGAGACACAAGAGAGCGAAAAACATACATCAATTACATATATACAATATATACAAAACAAGGATCTTGTAATCAGTAGTGTCACATCCAATACCACCCCTTATACTTTTCCTTTGAAATCGGCACGATGATTGACATTGGTGACGAAAATGACATCTTAAACATTCTTTCTAGCAACAATTGCAAACTTTGCAAGGCCGCAGACACAAGCCTTTGTTGAAGAGAACATAATGCTTCTGTTCTCTTCAGCAAGCTGCATGCAGGTGAAGAGACACATTCCAGACCTTCCTATCTCCTAGCTTCTATTTGAATCCTACGGGTCGACTCGCTATCCAGGACTCTACAGGGCTCAGGGAAGGGGGGCCGCAAAGAAGAGCATAATTCATGCCATTTAATGTTCGCTTCTAGTATTACTACTGTGTTTTCGAGACTTGCTGGCACCTGTGAGCTGATTAGGATGCCTCGCTGCTCTCTTGCAAGGATAGCGCACGGGAGGAGACCTGGTATTTCGATCTGGTTGCTACGTTATGTTTCAACACATCTCCCTCGGCCTTGCATTGTGCACTAGCAAAGCAGAATATTCTTTCAGCGAAGCAGTTTAACAGAAAGCAAAAAGTAAAACGTTAAAGAAAACAAAATGGCGATTTCAGTCAACTTAAAATGGCCGCACTTTGGTCAAGCTTATGGTTATATATCTTTAGTACTAAATGCATGAGACGGTTGGTCATCGGCCAACATAATACATAACATCGTGATCGAGGGGTGCCTATTTTTCTAGATCAACAGTACTACACAGTTTTGGTAGTATGTTGAGCAGCCAGGCTTATCTCAAGAGGGGCCAATGTGAGCTGTAGGGGAGTTGCACAGAGATTCACAGTGACCAGTATTCAAATAAATACACTCAAGGTTTCTTGAATAAACAATTATTTATTTATCAGTCAGTTAGAATAAACCTTCTTCAGAAGGGAGCAAAATAATAGTCACACACAAATATACTTTAATATTGTACACGCTTAGTTTCTAAATCAGTAATTACCCTTTTGGGATGACCCACAGACACAACCTACACCCTCAGGTGACTTCAATAGCTAGGGTGCTGGGGACATTCATATCTTACTGTTTTCATTCAGAATACTGTTATAATTTGGTAAAAGGAAAAAGGTTATTAGAACAAGAGACCACAAATATTCTTAAGCAGGCAAATATTTTTGGTTCCCTACAGCAAAGTCATTCAGTATAACAGGCTAGGCCAAAGTCAATGGCCAAAAGTCTTAAATAGGATGAAGCACTCTTGGTAGGTAAGTAGAAAATTATTTGCACAATGTTTTAGAAGTCTTTGAAGAAAATAAAAATAAAATGTAGGGCCACAAGCTGATTAGACTTGTGAGTAGTAGAAGATGCAAGCAACTCTACAGCAAGAGGTAAGTTCTCTCAGACTTTGTACAGTACCTTCGAATTGAAGGAACGATGTAGCAGATGACTTCTGTTCCTGTGCAGCTCTCACTTTTCCGGGGCCTCAGTCGTGGGAACAAGAGGGGGAACTCCTGGGGACTCCTGCACTGTAATGGGACAGTCACCGCTCACAACTGGCAATCTTCAAATCAGTGGCTGTTTAGTGTTTCAGCTCCTCACATCTACCGCAAACAGCAACACTGCGGTTCCTGGCTGTCGAGATGGACTTTCCTTGCTTCTAGTGTCTCTTACTCTGTTGAGGGGGCTCAGGCTCAGTTAGTCCTGCTTCCTCGGAGTCCAGAGTATCCTACTGACACTCTAGGCCACCTTAAAAGCAACGCACAAATCTGGTGTTCCTCTCCCTGACTACGGTTTCCAGTAGCAACTCTGCCTAAATTCAACCAGCTCCGAGAAGGATGTCCAGGTGGCTTACTTTTGAGTTGATTGGTCCAACCAACTCAAGGGGAGAAGTTGCCCTTGCAGGGGCTTCTCTGTCGATACAAATTTGGAGTTTCAGCACAGCAGCAGGGCTTCAACGGGCAAACCAACGGTTCAGGAGTTGCAGCAGGCGTCCTCTTCAAGTTTTTCTTCAGTTCCTTCGTCCAGTGGTTGACTCTGCCTTCCAAACCAAAAGCCTTGCCTTTTGTTCAGTTCTCTCCCATTCATTCCAACCTAGCTGTCAATCACCCAGCAGGGTGACTGTCCTTGCCGTACAGTCAGCTGGCAAATCACTACAGAGTGCATTTGGGTCTCCTAGGAGACTAAGCACAGGGTGTTTTGGGCACCTCCCTCACTTCCTGCCTACCCCAGACACCCTGGAGCCGGAGGTGGGCTTCACTCATGAATCCCGCCAAAGGCAAAGCGAACAATGAGACCAAACCTGGCCAAATCTCAAGAAGGACCTTTCCACAAAGAAATGGTGAAAAAAGAAGACTGGGCCATTTTGACAAAAATGCCACCCTTTGGTGCTTTACTGTAGATGTGAACGCAGCCCGCGGTAAATGCACACACGGTAGTTAAAACGAAACCACTGCCACCAACCATTCAGTGAGAAAAGGGTAACATCACATGAGAAGCTAGAAAAAAGGAGATACAAGGTAACCCCTCCAACACCCTATTGGAAGATAGTGGGCCTCATTACGACCCTGGCGGTACGGGGTTAATGGTGCCGTAAAAGGTGCCGGCGCCTTTTACCCCGTACCGCCTCATTACGAGGTCCCCTCGCGGGACCCAGGAAGTAACGCCTGGTCAAACCAGGCGTGCTTACCGGGTCCCACGAGGGGAAGAGGGAGCAAACAACGGGCCAACTCGTAATGGCCCGTTGTTTGCTCCCTCTCCCATTCCCATTCAGCCCTATGTGGGCTGAAATGGGAATGGGGAAGGACCGTGTCCGGGTCCTTGGAGGGAGGAATTACCGGGCCTTCCGAACTCAGAATGGCCCGATAATTCCTCATTCTGTGGACCCGGACACGATTTTGGCGGCAGCCATGCCGCCAATAGCGGCATGGCTGCCGCCAAGGTCGTGATGAGGCCCAGTGTGTCCTGGGTCAAGAAAGCTACAAATGTAAGTAAATTCAATTTCACTTTACTGCTCTGGGAAACAGTAGTTTATCCCAGAGAAGGTATTTAAACCTTTGGGAAATCTGAAAGACTTCCCTATGTCACTAAACTGAAGGTGCTGTGTGACACAATGTAGATGATGCCTATGGAATTTGTCAGGCTCCATAACCAAAAGAAACACAAAGCTCAGAAATCACATTAAAATACATGAGAGAGTGGGAAAAAGGTCTCACTCTCTCTAGGTTAAAAAATTCAAGTCCTCAAAATCCAGCAAGGGATTTTAGCACATTTCTGAGAATTCAGGATGTGAAAGTGAAATCATAGCGACCCAAACAGAAAAGTTTAACAGTCCCAAATGAAGGAATTTACAAGCAAGGCTCTAGAAAAATATACTTACTTTAATTAAATACACTGTATGCAAAAATAAATGGCTTGAATGCACTACAAAAAGCCACTGATAGAATATTAATTTAAAGTGAAATAGCTAGTCTCCATGGTCTGAAAATGGAAATGGGGGACAGATTCCAGTCATTAATACCCTGGTTCTACTTGGCAGTTCGGCCACAACAAACAGGTGTCTTAGCACTGGGCGGACAGTTTGAATTGGTGTCAAATGCGTCAGTCACCGTAGTCTAGATGGCAAGCAGATGTGGAGCTGGGGTAATTCTGAAGGTCTCTAGGGTTTGAAGCGATGCTCGAACAATGTGGAGCCTGGAGGTCACCAGGTTTGGGTTGCCAGTCGAGGTTTGACAGCAGATTGGCTGATGACAGGATGTGCAAGGAGAATCATTTTTATACTGTCCTCCTAGGACGCGGTTCAGGGATAACAGCAGGGTCAGTTTGACTTTAGATTGGCATGGTGATGAAGAGGCGGAAGGTTCAAACAGTGATTCGCGCATTACTGCTGAAGTGGTGATTATTTGTTCAAAACAACGACATGCTCAACTGGAATAGTGTGGTGGTGAACCGCTATCGGCTGCTTGCATACATACTTTCACCTTTTCAGACCAGGACAAATGTATACCTTCATATGGATGGTTATCAGGAGGTGCAAGTATTTTAAACACTGGTGCAGGATTAGAGATAAACATCTTTCTCAGCAATGCCAGCGACTTCCGTATTACCACTCCGAGTAAGCCTTCCAGGGCTAACTCGTGTCGTATTATGGTCATGGATAAATAGTTTGGCAATTTCAAGACACGCCGCCAAAAAATTTCTTCAAGTTGAGGCCATATCTTATGGTCAATGTTCGAACCTGCTTCTGCCCCAAATGTTATTGCAGGTACTACTTTCTGCACGTAGAACGTGCATATTGGTATTAGCGAGAACTTTCCAAACAGGGTCTGACTTCTGGCTCCTTGCAGAGCAAGGGTTCGAGTCCACTGATATAGATCTTTAACCCAGCTCCAGTCCCTTATTGAAATTGAAGTATTCACCAATATCCCCAGGTATCGGATTTCATTGACTTCATCGATCTCTTCCTTGTATACTTGCCACTTGAAGTTATTTCTACTACGCTTCGAGGGCCCAAACTTCATTATTTTAGTTTTTTTCACAGTTATCCTCAGGTCATTATGGGCCATGTAGGTTTCCAATTTTGTCAGGAGCCGCTGTAACCCTATTTGGGTCAGGTCGACCAAGACCAAATTGTCCACATATGTTGCACAGCTTATATGGGTTCAATTAACTTTTGGTGGGAAGCAGTTCACATTGGCTAAAGCAGTTGGCACATCATCAATATATAGCTTAAACAAGGCCGCTGCCAAAGGGAAGCCCTGTTTCACCCCTTTATTTGTGTTGATGGCTTCCGATAGATCTCCCTTTTCATTTAGCCTGATTCTGATTGAAGTTTTTGAATGTAATGCCTTTATTGGCTGCAGCAATGCATTTGGACATTTCCATTTTTCCAGTTTCTGCCATAGCTTCTCCCGATTTATGGTGTCGAAAGCCTGTTGAATATCTATAAAGGCCAACAAGAGGTTGTCCCTCTTCCTCAGGGCTTCCAGCTTCAGCAGGTTCAGCAGAGCCAAATTGATCTCAGTAGCAACCCCCTTGGTAAATCCTGTTTGCCTTTCATCTGATGTGTCAGTCTTCGAGGCCCAGGCTGACAATTCTTTTTGCAGAAACGTTGCGAACACCTTGCCGATGGTATCCAGGAGGGCAATTGGGCGATAGTTGGTAGGATCGTCCCGACTGCCCTTCTTGAAGATCGGCACTACTACCGCCTCAGTTCACGAGGCTGGAATTCTCTGCAGTTCTGCCATCACTGAGAACAGCTTCTCAATAAACATGGACCACTCATGTGTGTGTTCCTTCAACATCACATTCGTGATGCCATCAGGCCATGCAGCTCTTGAATTCTTTAGCATCATGATGGCATTGCACATATCTTCACTAGTCTCTATTATGTCCCAGCAGGTTTCATCTTGTCCAGATTCCTTTAGCATGGGCCTCAAAGTCGTTGAAAACACCTTCTGAAAATGCTTTAGCCAGTCGCCCTCAGCAACGCCATTTACCAGTGAAGCTGATTGATTTACGAACCCTCTCTTCAAGATGTTCCATATCTCTCTTGTGTTATTCGTTTTAATTATAGACAACATCTCCTCCCCACGTTCTTGGTCCCGCTGATAGGAGAAAGCTTTCAGCCAATTCCGATATCTTTGCTTTCTCTGTTTAATCAAGCTAAATGCTGTTATGCTTGATTTATGCTTGGTTCAAAATGGCGCGGGCGCGCAATGCATTCTGGGAGCGCTCGGAGCCATGTTGGATATTTACTTCATACCGCAGTGAAAGGCTGCACACATTTTGCTGAAGTGTTAGATTCTCAGTGCTGAGACAAACATGCTTTTCCAAACCTGGTATGCAGTCAAGGTCATTTCTGCTGGGAAAGCTAAAGTTGTAATGGCCTGCTACTGCTCTCCATGGAGCGTGTTTTTAGAGCAGGGAGGCCCTGCATTCCTTGAGGGGAGCTCTCGATTGACCCAGCTGGCAACCGACGGCTGTTCCTCAACTGCGCAGGTGCAATTTCCAGAATGTTCGAGAATTAACTCCCCATTGTGGAGTGTGTATATATGCCGAAACCCGGAGGGGGTCAGGGTAGACTTCAGCCAGAGAAGGACGCTTACGTCTGGCCTTCCTGTGAGCTGTGGTACTCTCGGCCTGGCTGTCCCCGGGGTCTTCCAGCCGCTTCTGGACGAGATGAGGACTTCTATTACGCTCACGGTGATGTATTTCCTTTTGACTTCTTTACTTCTTCTGTGATCTATGACCTTACTATTTTTATGAGTTACTTCTATGTATTTGTAAGCTTTGAATAAATAGCCGTAAAGAGCTGATTTATCTTCTAAGAGTGCGTGGTTGTGAGTTATTGTGTCTGTCTGTGTTTGAGGTTCAAAGTACTTGCTCCATAATTGCATTGATGATTTATGGTTGTTTCGTGCACTTTTCGGGGGAGAGCAGTACAGATGCACTGGCGCCGAAGCATGCTTTCAAGTTGCGTAGATCTTTCTTTAATTGCTTCTTTTCCTTCTTTAGACTTCGGCTCCACGTATGCTTATGTTCTTTGTAATTTAGTTGATTCTGAGAATTCCCAGATCTCAACCGTGGAAAAAGCGCTGAATAATTTGTCGAATCGCATATATCTTTGTATGCAGTCTGTAATGCTGAAGTAAAATTGGATATTTGCTTTGCTTTTATCTCAAGCCTGTTTCGCCCATAGTTCACTTCCAGAACTTGACTTAAGTCGCTAGATAAGGATTTACATCTTAACTGCCACGACATTACCAGTATGCCATGGTCGCTATTTTCAGTTGGGACAATGCATAATTTGTTGATTTTGTTCAACACGTTGATTGATGTCCAGATATAGTCTAAGGTCTTATCATGCCCCATATTGTGCCAAGTCTAGTTTGGTGGTATATCACCATTAACATTTCCGTTTACCATACTGCAGTCATGTGCTTCCATTTCATCATTCCATCGGGATCTTCTAGAACAATGGCGATGAACATCTGGAGTTTGGTCTTCTATTAGCTCCTTATTTCCATCAAACCAGGAAATGTTCATGTCTCCACACACAATAATGGATAGGTCCTGACTTGATTTTTGTCGATTAGCCTCATCACTGACGATATAAATGATCCAGCAGAGATCTTTACTGGATTCCAGTAGACGTTAATCAGGAGGAGGGTTTGCGATTTAAGTTTTGGGCCGATGGAATGTTGGAGCAGGGTTTCTTGGACATGACTGTTTGGGTTATTTTCTTCAATTACTTCCCAGTTTGTTCCTGATTAAAACATTGTTATTAAACTGGAAAATGGTCGGCCTCTGGAATTTTTCTCTGACGGATTTATCAATGTTCGATAACCATCCTTTGCCGGAGGAGATCGCATCCAAGTTTCCTGCAAACAAATTGCACAGATGTCAGTCAGGTCCACTGGAAAGTCATTGTATAGATGACTGAATCCTCGGGTATTCCAGGAGATCAATGTTACTGGCGCATCATTTACGGCTTTCTCTAGCTAATGCTTCCACATCTCATGATTGGCGTTTCCATTTTGCTGCTGGGGAAATGATTCGATGTTCAAATGCTTCCGTATTTCCTCTCGTCGCTGTTCAATGGAAGCTTTAGGACCAAGATTCTCGTGTACCCCAGCTGCGGTTTGGCTTCTAGACATCACCTGTTCAGAGATCTCGAAAGCCAAACACAATAGTTCATCTTTTGCAGCCATCAAGATCTTACAAACTGCATGTGAAATGATGTTTAGTAAAACACAGTAAACTCGTTCTTCGAGTATGTATTCAACTATGCGTATGTCATCTGACCTAATGGTCCTTAGCACCGGCACAGAATGCAGCAGAAGCATGATGTTTCCTCGATTCAAGTTGACATCATTATCATCACTAAACACATTTTCAATCGTTATTTTTCGAGTGAAGGATTTCAGCTCTCCTCATAGTGTCTCTAGGGCTGGATTGAATTTTTTCTGATGTTGAGCAGATGTTTCTTTCGGATTCAGTGACTCTAATGATTTATTTTTGGTGTCAGATACAGTCTTTGCTTGCCATTCGACCATTTTGTTTTGCGGCACAGCTGTACCTCTTTCACCTTCCGAATCCTCCCCTTTTGATTTGTTATGAAATCGGTTTTTCACAGGCAGCTGTTTCTCAGATGTTCTCTGTGTTGGTCTCACTGGATTACAAATGTGATCATTTTGTGACACATCTTGATAACCCAAGCTACAATCATCTGCAGCATCCTCAAAGTACGTAGACAGATTGCATAAGTCCTCAATTACATTCACTGAGGATGAAGAGCTCTGATCCAAGTCAATTCTCATTCGTTTCTTTGGATGTAATATGTCTGATTTGATAGAATTTCCATTACCTTTGTCGGAGCTTTCCACTGCATTGTTTTTCTTAGAGCTGTTAGTTTTTTCTCTCACAAATAAATTTGATTTCACTGGAATTGTTAAATTTCTTATACATTTCCTTGAGTTACTTGTCTGTTTTGTAAAAGTCAAGATGTTGTTCTTTTTTTCTTTTTCTTTCTTTGTATGGCCAGTTGGTGCAACTTGAGATTTTATTGTGTTCTGAGTGATTGAGAGATTTTTTGCAGGGCCCTAAAGATCCCATACGAAGCTTTAGATGAAGAACAAGACAGAGTTTCCGGTGTCCTCTCAAGAGGAATCACAGTCCCTGGCCCTGTATTTAATGTTTGAGGGAGCACCTCAATACTTCTTTCAAGTGGCATTTGGGTCCTGATTTGGATTCTCTCATCCGTACTGATCCTTATGTTATTTTTCTGCATGTCAGTGATCATACTATCACTTGTGCATGGTAAATGAGGATGCCCTGCCACTCTAGTTGTGGTATCAGTCACACCATTTCCAATCAGCATGATTGGCTTGTCTACATCCATGGAACATTGTATGGCAACATGTGTTCCACCAGGCACCATGCTTGGTTTTAGGGTTGGTTGCGAGATAGTATTCTCAGGCATCTGTTTCATATGGCAAAACATTGCCACCATTAGCATATTTGTTTCTCTGTTTTCTTTCAGGGTTAACTCATAAAGCCTGCTGAGTCGATCTACAGACTGACCACCTTCTTGTTCCTGTCGTGGTCGAAGAGCCAAAATTAGAGTTTCCATTTGAACTATTTTTTCATTTAAGTGGCCCAATACAGCTCCGTTATTTTGAATAGCTTCATTTAGGTTTTCGTATAATTTTTTTAACGGAATTAGAGGCAATGAGGTGGCAGCCAACACGTTGTTGCGAATCTGAATTGCCGCTACGGTGGACATATTCGACTTTATGTCTGTGTCTTTTTCAGCAGAGCTGCGTATGTTTCCATTACTCGTATTTCTCTGATTAGAACCTCCATGAACAGGAGGACTTTTCAGCTTTTGCCGTTGTTGCTCCGCCACACCCCTCACACCCAAATTCATGGGAGTAGAGCAATTAAGCAACCTTTTATCCCTTTGACAGGATTCAGCCATTTTTTGTTGAGTTTGTTCATGTTGCTCTAATGATAAGCCTACTTCGATTTCATGTGGCATTGACAATTCACGAACATCTCACGCCATTCTCGGGCGTCCTTCTGTGAGGTTTGTCTCGATGCTAGAGTCAGTCCTGAGGCATTTGCTGTTTCCATATTTTGACTTAATGAAGCTTTCTGACAAACTTGCTTTCATCTTTTCAAAATCGGCTTGAAGTTGCTCAGTCAATCTTGCCTCGTGCCTCGGTAGATCAATCCCCTTGTGGCATATATCCACTGAAGAATTATAAGCGGCGAGCCAGAAAGTTCACTAACCACACCACCATTTCCTTCATCATAGCCGGTTTGTTTTTTCGATTCAATTTCTCTGCTATGCATGTTTTTTTGTCAAACTAGGTATGCCAGCAACATTGTTTATGCATTCAGCCCTCTCTACAAATTGGTTCTCGCGCAAGAAATTTAATTTACCAGCACTTGATTGCAGAAAGGTGAATTTAAGCAGGTTTATGTCCAGGGGCAAACATGGAACATCCAGATCAAGCAGCTCTGTATCTGTCACATCAAAGGGCGATTGAAATGCACCGGCATTTACTTCAATCACCTCCAAGCCGTCAGCATGCCTGATGGTCCCATTTAAGTTTATATCAGGTACAATTTTGTTCCCTCCAGTGCCAGCGCCAATACTGGGTCCATCGATAAGACTAGTGCCTCCTGTAATAGGCGGTTCGCGTTGAGAGTCCTTCTCACTGCCGAGTTCGGCTGTGAGTTCGCGCGCCGCAGATGGCGGCACACGCTCTTTC